>NC_089875.1:2033125-2336250 GCF_040182565.1 Anser cygnoides | reverse complement strand
GTTGGCTTGTAGAACCAGTGATCTGTTCTTTGTTTTCTGATTCCTCAATTCTATTTGTTTTATTGGAGATCTGACCTGTTGTTTTAGACCGTTTACTATGCAGCTGCCTATCATTTTTCTCCATAGCACTTCCAGTTTTTTTTGTTTCAGTCTTGCCATTTCCTTCCATGTTTCCCATGGTACTCTCAAGAGGAAATCCAGATGCATTCTGTGGAACAAGGTTACATTTTGAACAACCTGAAAATTTACACTATTCAGAATTAAAAGCATTAAGGTCAAACTCTATCCCATGTTGTCATTCCAGTTCTCAAAATCTTCTTCTCCACTTTTCATAGTCAAAAAAGCTGCTACACACAGCTGCCAAATGGAAGGTTTAGGTTAAAAAATCACACACACAATATATAGAAAAACTTATCCTAGAATTTCCATCCTCAGCTGTGGTTCCCTCACAACATGCATAAGCACCTCTCTTACCACCTCAACCTGTAAACAGTCTAAGCATTTTAGTTTAACTCTAGATTAAAAGTACTGTTCCTTAAAAATGAATGTGGGTTATACATGTGAGGATATAGTAATCTAGAACATTCCTGTATGAGAATCAATTTTAATTATTAAGTGCCAAAATATACTGGAGATATATATACAGATTAATATTATTTTTTTTAATGTGTATGAGAGATATATGGGAACCAATACATATACACCTTGAGCTTAATCCTTCCCCGAAGATATCTGCAACACTTCAGCTCATGACTTCAAAATAATAAAAAAAGCTTGTCGGGCAAAGATAACAGTTTTGACAAATACTGCATTTTAAATTAAAAATATGTATATATAACACTGAAAGTAAGAGACACTTGCTTCAAATAAAGAATAGGAGGAGAAATAACCAAGACAAAAACAATGTCCCAGTAACCAAGACATTATCTGGAAGCACACCTCTATTGAAGGCTGAGCTACTTTGATACACTACGGAACTATTCAAAGGTTTATCCTCTCTACAGTTCCTTCTCTGAAGTTCCAGCTCCAGTAAACTTATACTTCGTTTTCACTGATGTGTTTGGCAGGGACTGAAAGTCAGCTGGTAGTTTTCTATTTGATCTTGTCCCTTTCAATGCAAATCTGACAACATGTAAACCACAACTGAAGACAATTATATATGAACAGCAATGTGATTAAGAAAGTACAAATTCAGCATTAATATCAAATGGTCCTGACTGCAGTGTATTTAGTGAGTCAACTCAGGGACAAAGATGACTTTTATGAGGCTCCCAAACTAAATGCTTAAACAATTGCAATTTAGGAAGTAAGCCTTCAGGTGCAAAACGACGCTTTTTCTAACTTGCTGCTCCCACTAGTGACTTCTCACTACTACATACTTTACTCTCCTTAGACATACAGAGGAAGATGATTCAACACTATCAGAGTTCTTATAATGACTCATTAAAAAACTGTTCGTAATCATGGAAAAAACAAACAGCATTACTTGCACTCATTATAACGTGTCTATGACTGCACTGCCATCTGTGGATGGCTGGCACTGTGTGTTAGGATTCGTTTCACTTCTTGCCCTACAGCAAATTTCCTTCAGTCAGCTGAAATGTGACAGCAGAAGAGTGATTTTGGTTTTGATAATAAAATTTAAATGTTTCAGTTTTCTATGACTTATTCGTGCAAGTAAAAGTAATAATTATTTTTCCTACAAAGCTCAGAAGGCAATTTCTTACACTATGCTTCAGATAAAAACTATTTATGAAATTTTGCAGTTTCTAAGTATGAAGCCATACTTATTTTCTCCTATTAAATAAAACAATTAATTATATAGTCACTCACCTTACAATTTGACAAAGAAAACAGCACTGCAGCTAGTATAAATGTTCCTCGCCAACAAAGCTCACCATTCAGAACACTTTTTCAGATTAAGAGATCCTGTTATATTAAAACTACCTTGACGGGTAAGCTCAAACTCTCCACAAGTAGATCATTTCATTAACCTCAAGATTAAAATAATAATAATAATAACAACAACAACACACCACTTGTCCATGTCAGAACTGATAAAGCATACAAACGAATAGCATTCTATCAAATCCTATAACAGATCAAGGCAATCCTAGAGCTAGAGGCTAGGAACTCTAGGTTGTTCACTTAAAAATCAGTAAAAGCCTTAGTTTGTTCTCACCAGAAGGTGTTTTGAGGATCATTATCAATGACAAACATCTTTTCATTATTAGCAGTGTACTATCAGTAAGTATGTAACTGTCCATAAACGCAGTTTTACTTTGAAGACATACAGCCTTCATTAACCAGTCGGTAGGACTGAAGTCTGTTTGCTCATGACCACAGACCATTCTGGATTTCAGACAACTTTCTTTCCTTTTTTGATTCCTGTTGAAATAGCATAAACACATTCTGCCACCTTTCTACAAAATTTAGCAGTTGATGAGGCTTGTATCATAATTTTCTGGCCATAAAACTTAACCAGTTAGAATGGCACCACTTTGGGGAAAAAGTCCACAACTGCGTTACGTCAGTGTCATACTATCACCTACCGCTGAAAAGGGTTCTCCATAAAAACAAACCAAACTCCAAGCCAGTTAGCATGGCTAGCAGACCAGTAATTTGGCCCATGCCCCTCAGGCCGCCTGCTGTAAAGCAGAAAGTCTGGGATTTCCATGGAACATGCACAACCTAGATTCCAGGTCCCAAGAAAGAAGCGCAGAAAAACACTTGTTACCAAGTCTCCAAAGGCATCCAGAATCCTTGCAGCAGAGCTGTCCAATGAACTGGCATTTCAAAAACAACTGTTAAACACAACAAATCACAAGCAGAACACATAATTAACATTGCAAACCCAACCTTACACTATGACATTGCCAACTAGGTTCTTATTTTTGAAATACAGGTTTTGCTGTGAGCAAAAAGTTACCTCAGATGAAGGGGGGGACAAACAGCTCCTTTCCTCTTCATCTATCAAATTCTCTTCAATTTCAGAAGCTAATCTTTTTCTCTGCAGCATGTTTACATCTGATTTTAATGATTCCATATTGCTTTCTCTCCTTTCTTGGCATTTTATCTTTCTAGTACCTAAAAAAAAAAATAATAATACTTTTGGAACACAACTTCTACAGTGAAATCCTGACTGCAGTAGAAATCTAAACTTATATCTGCGTAGAACACCAGGCAAGAAGTGTGAGGAATAGCAGCAGTTGCACATGCAACTTCCACAATTTTTTCCACTTCCTGTACTCCCAATTTAATTCTGCTTACAGGAATAAAAACTACTTTTTAGATTGAAAAAAATTCAGAGAAAGCTTGTTGGAGAAAAAAGGGGGCAAAGGATATTCTGGACCAACTGTATCAGTATGACTGACAATTAACCTGATCAGCTCCTGCTGTGTAAATGGTAAACAAAATACCCTAGGACTTTTTACTACTGACCTTTCATATAAATATCACTTCAGATTACCAGCTTATACAAGCAAATTAATTATGACATAGTAGAATCAAGGTATGCCTACTTGCCTAGAGAATCACATCATACTTTATTATTTCATCAACCAGTAACTGACAGAGAAAGTGAATGTTGTGTCTCTCTTTGGAACGCTTCATATCCTAGAAAACAAGGAGGTCTCTGTGCTGAAGTATCTTCTGCGTATACAGCCAGGAAAAAGCTAGGGCCATGATACCATTTTTGTTACGTTTCCATCTGCTGCAAAACGCGTTCAGAAAGAAGAAACTGATATTAGGAGAACCTAAACTACAATGGAATAAATTGGTTACTTGTATGTGGAAAAGGCCAGGAATTAACAGTACAGAAACTGTGTAGAATTTACACCCTTTGCAAAACATAAACATTTTATAGAAAAGGACTCCACCAGGACACCGCATTGTCAGGTGTCCAGAAAGAGTACTACTACCTGGCACAGACAAAAAAACACAACAAAAAATAATAATAATAATTAAAAAAACACTACCAGGGGGAAAAAAAAAAAAAAACACAACAACAATCAGAAAGAGCCCTGTTACATCTCCTCTGTCATTAATCATATGGACAACAGAATTAAGTTTCTGAAGTCTCTGTCTCTTGCCAGGCACAGAACATGGAAAAATAAAGTAATGAATTAGTATTTTCTACCACCACAATTATCATTTAAGAAAATGAGATCAAAGCGCATCAATGTGTAGTGGCATGCAAACCTACCTCCTTTCACTGCAGGCTTAGAAATCCTCTCAACCAGGAGGTCACTTTCCAGCATCCAAGACGGAAGCACCCTCTTCCTTTGAATAGATTTTGACTGTTCATTTTCATCATCATCACAAGGAGGAACCTGAAACATTATTTACTGTTTAGTTCCTTTTACTAGGTACAAAAGAGGAGATAAAAACTAGAACACAAGTTTGTGCGTGATTATGTCCTTCACACACAGCCTGGATTACTACAGTAAGGGCTGACATTTATTGGACTTACTTGTTATCTACTGTACAATGATGTTGCCCAACGTATCCCTATTTTAGCACAGTGATGATGGATATACAACAGAAGCTTTAAGAAAAAGAATACTGTACGGAGCCAGAGGGATTATCAGACTTTCTGCAGGCCATTTTTACTCAGTAACAATAAAACCAACAGACAATGCTAGCTTTGAAAACACTATTTTGCTGGACGAAATGCTGGCTGCCAGGGAAAAACAGAAGGGCTGTTTACTTGTGCATTTGTTAGGATTTTGACACCACCACTCCATCACAGATATATGATTCAAATGAAACAGGCTGCTAGTACACTCACAGCCCGTACAAGGCATCTACAGTCTAACTATAGTATCTCCAGATATAAATTTCAGAGTCTTTTACCCTGGCTGGAAGAAGAGCCATTTGTTACCCTGGGCCTTCAAACATACTTGCGAGCAGTTATTGATACACAGACCAGAATTTAAGACTGTTTTGCAGTACTATGTTCAGCTCTAATATTGTTATGCCAAAATCTTCATGTAGAAATAGCTACATGATTTTTGTGTATTTCAGAGAACAAAATGCCGTAACATAATCATCATAAACAGAAATACACAATAGAAATTTATTCACTTTTCAGGAAAAAGAATTTAGAAAACACCTTTGCTTCGTTTTCAACACATGCTTGCAAATATTTAAAAAATTAAAGACCCACCAGAAGCATAGAATTAGAGTCATTTTGTCTTATTTTTGCAATTCCCTGCATCTCAGAGGTGGAACACGACGGCTCTACTAATGACAGACTACAGGACATCTCAACAGGATGAACACTTGCTGCTGCTTCTGCAACCTCTGGATTGTTTCTGAGAAAACAAAGTAATTTTGTTGAACAAACTCATCATAAATATGAACACGTACTTTTAACCTGAACAGAGGCTGATCTGAACTTTTACCATGAATACACTTCTAAATAGAATCTAACATACTCTTGCATCAACTAACAAAGGAAATCAAGATACCTTCTTGTTTAACTTCCATTGAAAGAACTTTGAATGAACAATTTTCCAATCATTGCTGATCCTTACTGTAGTGTTTCTGTTGACCGAGTATCTAATTTGTAATAGTCAATGCCATGATAAAACTTTGATGAAGTTGAAGTTACAGCTTAGAATTTGTTTTTACTATAAATCAGTTTAATTGCTTATATTAGCTCCCTCCTAAATACGAATTGCTATGTGCTTCTTACGAAATAAGAAACACAGATTTTTTTGTACGAATTACCTCCATTTACTTCTCACTTTCATCTTTGAATTCAAAAATGTTATTTGACTTTACAGACGTAACGACTCAAATTCTTTGATCAATTTCATGCTGCATTTAAGACATTTGCCATTGGTCATATATTAGAAAAAAACGGTTTGCTGTGTGCTAAAGTTAAGCAACATTTGCATTACTCAAAACCATTATATTTCATTTCAAGAGAAGTTCAACTCATCCTCAAATTTAACACTTCAAAGAATTTACTGAGTGGAGGGACACTAAAAACAAATCCAAAACCCCACATTTCTAGCACTGAGACCATTTGTCAATTCACCTCCTAGACTTCATGGTTTGTGGGCATACCTATTCAGACCTTAAGTGAGAAAGATTTTACTTAACGGTAAGAAAAAGCCGTTAGTGAGAACAGCGTCATTTTTTGCAGGTATTGATACCTTACTGTGCTCTCCACAGGATGAGCAGAAATGACCTTGAAAATATATTTGTCAACCAGTAGGGAAAAGCTATCACCAAATTTCAATGAGTGCCATTCATGTGCTTCCAACGGCAGAAGACGACCATTCTCAGGAGACTGATAAAAGCATGGATTTACATGAATCTGTGAGATAGAAAGAACAATCAGCATTTTTTTTTTTTAAGATTAAAAAAGCATGTACATATGTTTAGCATATATACAATATACAAAAATACAAAAAGCATGTACATTATGTTTCTATAACTCCCTCCCACAGTTCTGTCATATACAACAAAGCCCTTATACCACAGTAATAGCTACAGCAATGCTGCAATGTTGAAACGTTAAAGACAAAAAAAGGCAGATACACGAGTTACCACTAACTAGTTCAAATAGTTCTGCTTTTTTTTTTTTTTGGTTTGTTTTTAAATATCTACAATTGATCCCTAAAGTTTCAATCCAAGCTGATGAGCACAACACCACAAAAAAAAAAAAAAAAGATTGCATGAACTGGTGTTTTGCCTATTACTTTTCAAGTTTACCTGCACCACAGGTAAGCAAGCTCCTGGCAGGTTTCCCCTAGAGGAGAGGGCCACAGGTCAAGTTCGCAGGGCTACCATTATATGGATTAGAGAACAAGGATATGAACTGCCATTTGCATTCAAATCCTATGAGGCAGTCACAGAGAAAAAGCCATGGACCGAAGTGATGCCCAAATCTGAGAACCACCAACCACAGCACAAATAACAGGTTTGTGATACCAAAGCAGCTCGATTCAGCCCTCCCAGCACTGGTGACCAAAACAGTCATTAATCTATAAAAAACAGAAACTACCACAATCATATCTCATACCTCAGTATAGCCTATGCACAACATCCGAATCAACTGCAACTATATAAAGATTTGACAAGTCAACTATTGTACCAACATTTCAATTTTTTAAAAAGAAGGCGGCTTGATTAGGTTTATTACAACTGAGTTTATTTGCAAAAAGGACATGCTTTGATCAAGACGCAAAAGCTGTAAATTCAGAGAGATTTCTGAAGAAGAGAGAGGCAGTCAGTATAGAGAATGGATCCCTGTCTCAAAATTGTAAACAGGACTACATAGTAATGATCAAACCTCTGCAGTGTTTTGTTTTCTTTTAATTCACCCAACAACTCTTCTGCAAGAGAAAGTTAGTAACGTTACCTACAGACAGAATTACGCAGTAATGGGAAAACAAGGACTACGAAAAGAGAGCAAGGTGAACTGAGTGCTATTCTCAGATGAAGCATAACATCACAGGAAAATCTAAAATTGTATAATTATAGGTTGGCTCTATACGCATAATCAGAGAGATTTAAGTTACCGGTTTGATGCGAACCTGGCCATCCACCACTTCCAATATGGCATGTTTTCGGGATACTCGCTTATCTGTAATCTGAAAAGCAGAGACAACTGCTGTGAGAACCATGTACTTCAAAGTCAATATAAATTCCTTTTGCATCAAAATGAGCAAGTTCCCAGATCTAATTGAGCAGAGTTTTAACAGGATTCACTTTTTATATACTCTATTGCTCCAGACTGTTTTAAAACAGTGATATCAGTGCAGCTTCCCAAAATTTGACTCTCTGCTAAAAGCTGGATAACAACATTAAGATTCAATTTTTGGAATCAGAAGCCTAAGGAATCCAGCACTTCTTAGCAAGTTCTCACCAAAGGCAACAAATGTGCACCTCTGAAGTGAGACCGTTTACTCACTCAGGTGCTTGAAGCTGGTTTTACAAGCTTCAGTTCAGATGTACCAGACTTGAAATGCTTTTCAACTGAGAGAACACTGAAACTGCACTCTCTTTTCTTTAATTTGGGGGGCGGGGGGGGCACTAATTACTGTTCTATTCCACCATAGGACCACTTCAGAGTCATCGTTCTCCCTTTCACAGCGTTTTGCATTACACAGAAGGCACAAGCTGCCTAGCTGAACTTTTCATTTCATCATAAAGAGAAACACTAGAGGTCAAACTCTGCCCCAAACAGATCCTTTCAGGTGCCTCTCAGGAAATTTCAGTTCCGTGTTTGCTCCCTCCACCCTTTCCACAGGCAACGGAGCTCTCAGTGCACTTGAACAAAGCACCGGCAAGTGTAAACCTGTGGTACCAGTTCGTGCTCCTCTGAACTTACACTTTTTGGCTATCCAAACACACGTTCTCTCTGGAAATTGTTTAAAAGCAAAAGTTATTTCTAAAGAAATTATCACCTAATTTTGAGAAATAAGAGTCTACGGCCCAAAGAAAATCTTAACAACTTCGGAAAAGGCGATCACTCTTCAGACTACAATCTCTAACAAACACATTTAAACAACAGGCAAACAGATATTCAAGTGGATAAACAAAATAAAAAACATGTAAAATAAACAGTCAACATCTCTGTATTCTGTAACTTAATAGCCCGGAGCATGATGATTACATATACAAATAGTTTTACCTATTAGACCATGCAGACCCATGTTGAACACCCTGTACCTACATATATTTATGCCACATAAAAGTTTTGCCTGATGTTTAAATAACTTTAAAGTATGCTTTAGAAGCATTAGCATTCAGTAACAGTTACCTCTTGGTTCTTCAAATGTGAGGAGTGAACCAGTAGCTTTTAACTGAAATTCTTGTTATTCTCCACTTCCAGAAAGTCTACCAACTTAAAATAGTCAGCTAAAACTACAGACCCAAAAACAACCACAGTAATTTTACCACTGGTTCATTCACAAAAATGTAATACTTGGCCACATTTTGAATAAGGAAATAAGGTTCCAAAGAGCAAACTGCCATCGCAAGAGATAATCATTTTGCTATGGATCTGACAGATCAGGCAGCACAAAAATGGCTATATTGCAACTACCCATGTATTTATTCTCTTAGAGCATTTGACCCAACATTTTTAACAATCCTTACATATACAAACTTTAGCTAGTCACAAGTACATGCTGCGGGATGCCAGCTTGGCTACCAGCATCAAAAAAATCTCTGTCCAGGGAAGAAAAAGCACATCTCACAAGACCTGAAGTCCTCATCTGAGTTATCTGCTTACTCTGCAGTCTTTCACTTTTGCCTCCAGGCAGAATATGGAGAAGATGTACTACATATTAAGTCTGCAATAGCCACGTACTTTTGTTTGTCAGCGCTAACACACAGAAGTATTACATCTCCATCATACACAGCATGGGGAGCTGTTGGTTTTGTGACCTGGCAAAGGCCAAGGCTGCTTATACAGCAGCAAGAGCGTCCACCACAGTCAGTCACACTCATGCTCCAAAAAGCACTGAAACAGTACAGCGGTTTGGAGCTTCTGTTTAGAAAAGGCTATAAACTGCAACAGATTTTAAAAGGATTTTACTTAATTAATTTACATTACCAAATTATGTTATGTAAATAGCGCTGAAATCCTCTCATAACTATCAAACATAATGCCACTGCCATGACAGAAACTACTGAAGGCTGCAAAGACCTTTTCTTACCCTACTGTGCTAGAAATAAGCAGAGACATTTTTCTTCTTTTTAAGGTGCTTGTGAAAACCTGAATCAAGTTTTCTAAACATCAACTACACAGAAAACAAAGTGAAAGCACTTGAGAAGCAGACCGGCTGAGAACAGACCCAGAATCTCATAGTTTGGTATTTTGATGTAACAGGTGTGATATTTAGGGCAGTGCACCCGGACCTGAGTGGCAATACCCCACTTTACAGATTTACAAGGCACCTGCCCACGAGAAGCCCCTAGGGATGCAGAAGCGACTCTGTGGCTTTATTGATTCTACAGTGACTCTCCACAGAAAGCTTGAGAAGTTATCCCAGCACCTCAATTCCCTAATATTCAGCATCCCAAGTGAGCCCTTCTCTCTGACAACCTCACCCCTCACTCCCATGTACAACCGAGGGATCTACCCTCGGGTTTCCCTACCCCATACCCCAAACGATGACCGGGGGGGTCCTTTTTAGCACACCCGTGGAGAGCAGCAGCACCCAGCAGTAACATTTCCCCTCAGGTACGAACCAAGGGCGCTGCTACCAGCACGGAGAGCACTTCGCCTCGGCCCCCCAACAACAACCCCAAGCGGTGGAAGGCTGCGCCCGCTCGGGGCTGCCCCCTTCTCCCTTCACCTCAGCCTCCCTCGCCCCCTCACTTACTCCCAACAAGGGACCGCGTCCCAGCAGCGTCTCCCCGGGCGGCAGCGGCACGGGGCAGCCCCCATCCGCCGGCGCCAGCCTCACCCCCGCCATGGCAGGCGCCGCTCCCTCAGCGCGCCGCGCCCCGCCCCGCCCCACGGCCGAGCGCCGCCATATTGGCGCTTCACCCCCCTCGACACACACAGAGCTCCGCCCACCGCCGGCGGGAGAACTACGATCCCCAGCATGCATCGCGGGGGGGGGGGGTAAAGCGCCGCGCGCATGCGCGCAGCGCCTGGCGAGGGCACCGGCAAGGGGCTGATGGTGGAGGTATTTAAACACAACCGGGGAGCCGCGGCGCGCGGGCAGAGGGGAGCCAACGGTCGGCAGCGGGCGTTACCGGCCCCTCAGCGCCGCCGCGGGCAGGAGGGGCAAAGAAGGGCCGCAAAAACCGGCAGCAGCCGGGCGGTTTGCCCTCGGAAAGCCTCCCCAGCGTGACGCCATCGCCAAAATGGGCCGGAACGTGCCGGGGCGGCCGGCCGGTCCCCTGCCTGCCCGCTGCGGCTGCTGGAAGGGTGACGAGGCGGCCCGCAGGGGGGGCTGGTGGCGTTTGTTGTGGCATCAGGGCAGTATTGGTCATTCCACAGCGGCCGCTCGTTCATTGTTATGCTTTCCTTATCAGACATACCCGCTGGATTTGGCGAGAGGTCAAAAGCATGCAGAAAACGCCCAAGAGGAACAAGCAGCCGTTACCTTGTGGGGAGCCAGCCAGCCTTCCTCCTGACAAGAGGAAAAGGGAAAGTCCCGATGACTTCGTAGCCCTTCTGCCTCCCGAAGTCAGCTTGCAGATATTCAGCGAGCTCGATATTTGCAGCCTGTGTAACGCCGCGATGACATGCAGGAGCTGGAATCAAGCTATTGACAATAATGACTGTTTGTGGAAAAATCACTGTTTGACTGTGAGAGCTGTCTGTCAGCGAGAGATTGATTGCGATCGAGGCAATGGATACTCATGGAAGGTAAATTTAATGAGTGACAGTGCTGGCAACTCAGAAGCCTCTGGGGTTAATAATAGAGACATACAAATAAGTATTTCTTATTTGTCCAAGATGCTTGGGGAACCCCTGTAACGCCAATGTGGCTCAGTAGTGAAATCAAACAACTAGAAGCCTGGTTAAACACAAATAAGTTTCCCATTTCCTTTATCCTATTTGCTACCCAGAACCACCCTTGGCCCACTCAACATATTCTGTTTATTGCTCAAGGCCCCAAAGCTGCCCATCCCAGCAGGTATGCATAACCTCAACACTGGGGTCTGTTCATCCCATCAGAAAGTCTGAGTAGCCCTAACATGGGAGAATGCCCAAATCCTAATACACAGGGGCAGAGGGAGAGAAAAGCACATAGCCTGTGTGCCAGTATACATTCTCTAGTTATATTTCATTAGAGTAAGTCTGCAGGAAATCATTCTTCACAAGCAGATACATTACATATAGCTTTGCCTCAATACATTTTGAGCAATGTGCAACCGGGAGAAAGAATCCAGGGTAGGAAAACAGGAAACTAGGAGCTAGCAGGAGCTGGGTGAAGTTTGTTTAGAATTCTTCCTCCACACACACGCGCTCCTAGTTACAGCTTCTCTGAAGCAAGAAGAGCTCAACATACTGGAAGGATCTGTCACTGTTCAGTCCAGCCTACAAACTGAAGTAGATCAGGGAAGCAATGGCTACTTCTCTGAGCTAGCTAAAGGGTGATCCCCACCTCAATTTAGCTGGGGCATTTTCAAGTGGGGGAACAGGGGATTTGTGAAAAAGAGCAAAAAAAAATTCTGGACTCTCAACACTCCCTGTCTTGAGCAGGGAGCAGTTGCCCTCCAAATGTATCTATCTTTCCTCTCTTGCACAACAGTTTCCAAAGGGCTCCCCTGTGGTTTTCTATTTTGCATCGATTACAAATCCCCCTCCAACAAATACACTGAGCTAGCATTTTCTTGCACTAAAAGGCTGGCTGAGTAGAAGAACCAATCCAGCCTTCATTAATAGCCCAAGCAAGAGGTAAAGGTCATAAACAACCTAAACAGGAAGAGAAAGTGAAAGCCATTTCTTTTAAAGAGAAAGGAGGAAGATTAATTCTTGTTTAGGGTTTTCATTTCCCCATCATCTTCACCCTCTAAGAATTGAGGCAAAAAGTGACTCTCTACCTAACTTAGGATAGAAAGATAGAAGTAGACCAAAGTCTACTTGTTGGCAGCAGCACAGCTTTCTGGGCTTAGCATCCAGGTACCAGAGACATGTTCCAAATCCTTTTGCTGGCACTATTCTTCCAATGTAAAACTTACTCATATTGAGTGCAGCTTGAATTGGTTTACTTCCAAGATTTTTGCTGTCTGTTTTTCCATCAGATCACATTACTAAGAAACTACTGGAAAAGCAAAGTAAAACAAGAATGGCTGAGTGGGAAATACAGTAACATTCATTCACAAAACAACTTGCCAGAGAAAAGCATGTATCCGATGGATGTTGACACGTGGGGAGAAATCCTGGAAGCAGAACTAGAGAGATGAGAAGCCAGTGCAGTTTCTTGCGACTCAAGAACCTTACATCAACTCATGGACAGCCAAACTGTAAATATGTTGGTGTTTAAATTAGTTCTGTTTGCAAGCATGTGATGAAAACTTCTCTGAAGAAGAGAGATATACTTTTTATTTGCACTTTATTAGACGGACTGATACAAAAAGTAAAATTCTAAATAAGACTATTCAGTCGTAATTTTATGTTTGTTAGTTTTATATTCTGCTGTATTATTGAAAATATGTTGAATGTACTTTCAGTTTGCACTTCTTTTGGAAAAAAAAACTTTTTTTAAAAAAAGTGTTTCACTCAGTATATCATGTCAGCAGCACAACATGGCATTCCATAAAGGAAGGCTGGGAGGAGGACAAATCCAGACATTGGAAAGGAGTAGGCAGCCACCTCAGCTGATACATCCCCAGGGTCTGTATCAAGGGACAGAGCCTTCACAGAGCTTTTCTGAGCCTGCACACATTGACGCATTGGTGCTTCGCAGCACTGCATTTCTATTACCCAGCTGTAGAACTTCTGAATTAGGACTCAAAGATTGAAGCAACAGGTAGGACTGAAGCAGCCACTTAATGAACAGCCTTGCTGTCATTAGCTATGCATTTTTTTCGCTTATATAACAATGTGATAGGGAATAAAAAAAAATTATGACTTCAAACATAGTAAGTCAACTTTGTTTGTAGTCAGGGTATCTCACATAGTTAAAACATTCAGAAACTTATCTTGTTCTGCATTAGGATCTCCCACCACACCGATTCTGCTTTACCAGCACTGATTTTTGCCACTGGCTTTAAAAATTGCTGCTAGGAAAAGATATGCCTATCACATTACTTAACATAAAAAAAACTACAAAAGCAGTTTATTACAATTTGGTTTAAATGTCATGTCACCTTTCCCTACCTACATTTTGCACTGAAGAGTAACTAGGAAACAGTGGAAGAGTCCATATTGGTTTCAGGTATTCCTATAAAATTCAGTGACCGATCTAGGACCAATTTTACATAGAAAATTTTATCATGCTCATGAAACTTAGTTAATATGAAAAAATTCAAATTTACTACTGCAGACTTCTGCAAAAGACTTTCTGGTAACACACAAACAAGCGTCCTGCTGAGAACTCGAGGTTCACTAGCTCTAGATCCAGCACTTACACTAGATGCAAGGATTGCTGAAGCAAGGTCCAACTCTTCCATTAGTAGGGCCCAGTAACACTAGATGGAGCAGTAGAGCAGTTTAGCTCAGGGAAAAATAAACGCCATCGTCCTCTGGGTTAAAATCCAATACTGTTTTTTAATGGTGGTACTTAGACAACCCAACAGTTCAAAACCGTTTACAATTTCCGTGTATTTATTTTCTCACGGTTATTTCACCACTGCAGGCTATCTAGTGAAAACTTATTTTTATCCCCCATTCTTGTAAGAGTCTAGGCTCACAGTCTATTTCTTGTAGGTGCCCTTACCAAGGCCAAAGAAGAGCAGAACAGCCAAGTGAAGCGGGTAGTTTTAAAATGCTTCCAAGAACAATATATTATTTGATACCCTTTCTAGTTTGGAACATTCAGAATTCACTAAAACTGTTCCACTTCCCTCAGCTTCCTGTATTTTCCCCATTAAAATAGCTTTTTCAGTTCATAAGCAGTGACTTTTCTAAATCATCAGTAAAAAAAAAAATCTAACCGAGACACTGTTCTTGTCAACAACATTGCATGGTATGTGATGACTGGATAACGTAATGTAACCGTGGACACTGTTGCTGCAAGTTTTATAAGATGCATAGCCTCTCTCTTTTCTGCCTAAAGAGGTGACGCTGTTCTCATGGGATGACTGCAGCATTAACCATAATGGGTGCAACACTCAAAGTTCACACTACCACCATGGCTAAAGTGTAATTTGGAGCTAAGTACGGTGGGTGTAGTGCAAAGTTCAATGAACTGTGAACACTGCTTCCTTTATTTTTAGCTATTCTGCTCTAAGACTATAGCTAGTTACCCCAGTTTAAAAAAAAAAGTTTTTACACTTTTACACTGCTGCCTTACTCCCTGCTCACCATGTCCCTAACTTCAAGAAAGCCAGAAATGAAAAAGGTGCATATAAATTATGAATAATGCTAGCAGTACATTCTTATCACCTCAAGTTATTAATCGTAATACAGAAGTGCACAATAGTCTCTCACCTTTCTCCTCACCCAGCCCCCTCAGCTCCCAGCTATTTATCACCACCTCCTTCCTGTCCCTTCCCTACACATCAGCTATCAGTTTTTGTATCCTGAGACAAATATACATTTTTAAAATAGAAGAATTATTCTGGTACAAACCCCAACACAGAGCATGCGCTTAGCTATAGCTTTTTCCCCATTCTCTTACAAACTCAGGAATTACCAATATCCATCGTGCCTCCACCTCTGTCCAAATCAGGTGACCGTACTTCTCTAAACATGTTAGGAGTTAAGCACTCAGCTATGCACTTAGACAAGGCCTAGATCTTTCAACATGGAGCAGCAATAGCGTAAACTTCTCATGAACATCTCCTACATGCTTTTCTTTCAGTAAGCATGAGTTCTCATGAAAATAAGCTTGCTTCCTCTCCCCTCTTAAGGGAGGTTTTAATTCCCTCCTGAGATTTTGTTTAATCTGTTTTGGTCTTCTTCAATCAGTTTTGGTCTTCCCCTACTTGCCCTCATACCACCTACTCAGCTTTCAGCCCAACTAGAGGCTGAACACACCCTTTCCTTTAAACACACCCCAGCAGCATCCATAGCTCCAAGCAGCAGCACTTCCTACACCACCAGCTGTCATTCCTGCCTGCCTCTTCACCCTCCTAGCTCCCAGCAAAAATGCTTAAACTAGTGCTAATGCTTAGGTATCCCTCCCCAGAGGGCATTCTCAGCTGCTAAGTCTACTCCTGCACAAGCCAGCTGGACATGCACCAGCTATCCTCACACTTAGGTGGCTGGTGAAGCCTTTTTTCTGCTTCACTACCAAACTCTTTTACCCATAGCTTCTGAGGAAGTGGAAAGTTGTATTTTAGCATACACCACCTACCTTCCCTGAAATACTCACACCACTCACACCACCCCGCTACTCTGAGATTTCAGCTGCAGAAGGATGCCGCAGGCACCCGTCACCCAGGCATCCTCTTAGCCACACGGCCTTACCGCCTTTTCATCGCCCTGCCCTCCAATCTTTCCCGCAGAAGAGGCTTTCTGAGAGAGTACGTGAAGTCTGCGTGCAGAGCAAATACTACATCCTCCCCCAGCACCCCAACTCAAACCAGCCTGGTTTCTAGGATGAAAAGACAGGTTCTCTGCTGCACAACACGTCTCCAGCTGCTGCACGCAGCTTAACATCAAAATACCCAGCATCAAAGCTGAACCTGAAGTCCCCCGAGATAAATACTTTATTTCTGTATTTCCAAAATGTCTGTGGTTTTAGAACCTCCTCTGCAACTACTGACTACTGCAGTGCTCCATTTCTGAAGGGAGGAGCCGTACGTGTGGCTTTATTTCATCATGGTGCAGGATGTGGCTTAGGGCCACTGGCATTAACACTCAGACTAATTGAAAAAGAAAGCACCATTACATTTAATTAACACGGACTTTTCTTCATTAGACCAATAACATTTCTAAGTGAATTTTGTCAGGAAAAATGTTTCTCCAAATAGGCAGGCAATAGCGTTTCATATCTTTATCATGTTCGCCTCTGGAAGGTCCCAAATGAGTTGTCCCACCTGAAGACAGAGCAGCGAAGCTTAAATCCACCCATCATTATGCCTTCATCGCATTTCTCACAGATCTTATGCACTGAAGCAGCTGACCCCCGTCCTGAACCCTTCCATCCCTGACGTTGATTTGGATAGAGGGGTTTCAGATTCTCAAGAGCGTCCTGACACTTTGCCGTTGTTTCTCATGGTAATGCTTGTTCAGAGAAGTCTGCCCCAAAAAGCTTGGACAAAATCACCCACTGTACTTAAAGCTGAGGCTCGCAGGGGCTTCGGATCATTAAACAACCCTAAGAATTATTTTGTGGTGTTTTTTTCTCAGGCCTCAGGGCAAGTGGCCAGTCCCACTTCTATTATTCTGGTAAGCCATAAAAAAACACAAGCTACAACTGTGGGTAGAAGGGTGAGAAGGGGAGAGGTCAGGGACAGCAAAATTCAGAGGGACGTATCAAGATGAAAACTGGGAGGACATTTCTATATACCAGTAGAGTTACTTGCAGTCCCTTCTAGCTCCTGAGAATTGTCCTGTTCATCACTGCCACCAACTTTCAACAGCCATACATTTACAAAGCAGGTTTGTGTGTATAAAAACCAGCCTGCAGGAGTATGCAAATCAGGTGCAACATAAGCTTTTTTTTGATCCACATTTAAAAAAAAACTGTTAGAACCACATGTGCTGGTTTTCATGTGTAGTTCTTTTAAAAAAAAAAAAGAAGAAAAATAGCAGCCGAAAGAACTGCTGTTTGCCAATATGGGGATGCCACAAGACACAGTGGGCCACACAATAATCTGTTAGCCATGGTACTAAATGCTGTTTTAAACATCTCAGTGACCTCAGAATACCAAATACAGAAGATCAAAGAACATTATCAGCTACCTGTTGGAAGACTCAGCTGGAAGGCTGGATTGAAGGTATACATTGAACAAGTTGGAAACAGAGGGAAAACATCAAACAAACCAGCCACCTTAAGCTTTTAATCCTAATAAAGGGGGGAAAAAAACTGAGAAAGGTGAAAACATGTACCAGCTATGTAAGATAATGCTGCTGAAAAAAAATGAAGTGTGACAGTGCTCCCAAAAAAGCTTTGCTCATCTGCTCATTTGAGGAACTTTTTAAATAGAAAAATAGTGGAAGCTACGACAATGCTAAAGAAAAAAGAACTCTATACAAGTTAGCTAGGAAGATCCAATGACAACACTTCCCAAGATACTATATATAGCCATTTGTGGCATATTGCTGTTATCAGCTGTACTGTCAAGTTTCATACAGAGTTTTGACCAAACTAATCAGCTTTTCTAATGCACCTTTATTCTTAAAGACCACTATTCTGTAGACATTTTTATCCTTCAGTTATACTGCTCGTTAAAATCATACTAATGTGAAAATCTGCTACCAACACGTACTTAAGAGATAATCATGCTGGGAATTACTCAAATGCTTAAATAGGGAGACTATGACGACACTTGAGACCCATGAGGCAACCAAATATCTATATACCGTAAGTAGATGTGAGGTGATGAGGAAGTTTCTGTTCCTCTGGAGGGGTGACTAAAGACCATTTGGTGGTATATTGTAGGACATCTAAAAATACTACTAGACGTTTATGCTTAGGTATCTGAATTTCATTGCGTTTCATTGCCACAAACTCTCTTAACCCTTTTTAGGCTAGGAAGTTTAGTTCAAAATAACTAAGAAAGAGGAGAAAGGGGAAACAGTAAACATAGCTGGGAAAAAAAAAAATCATTCCTTAAATACTAAGTTTGAAGAAAGGCATTACCTTATTTTACCACTGATAAAACAGAAAGATGAAGTATTTTCTTTTATTAATCAGAAAACTGCATAAGAGTGGTAAGTATCTGATAACAACAACAGTTCATATTATTCAAAAATTTCATGAATGTGTGTTATTATACTTTTACCATCATGTAAAATGCATCTAGAGAGATGTAGCAATTTAAGCATTTGAGGGCAGGACACCTCCGTAAACATGCAGCAGAAGCACTGAAGGACAAAAGTGATGTTTTCTTACCTCGCTTTTTATACATCTGTGTGCTTACAGGATTTTCAAACTTCTCCTTGTTATGTAGAAAGTGGTGTATGAAAAAGCTGATTATACTCTGATTTGTGTAGTGAATTCTCTGATAGTCTGTAATAGGTCATTCTTGTATGCTTGATAAAGAGGCTAACAGTAATACTCTTAAGTTCTTTATGTTCTTTTAATATCTGGGTTTGGGAAAGACTGGAGCATCAAGTTTAGGATTTTTTTTATTATCATCATCAAACTATTTGATCTCCAGTTCTTTCTCCCCTTCTCCTTTAACTCTGACGTATTAAAGATTTTGGTGAAAAACATACAGAAGGCAAATAAAAATAATAATAATAAATTCCATCTCTTTCAACTGTTAGCAAAATCTATCAGTTTCATCAGCATTTACCTTTGATTCTTTTCCTCCCACATTCTTAGTCATCTTGTAACAGGATAGAAAATGAGAGGGAAATTGTTTTGCCATCTTAGACGCAGAACACGTAGGGAAGGGGAAGAGTTTTACTATACCTTACTTCACTTAAAATTGAAGCCAGCCGAAGTATGAAAAGTGTTTTTTTTTTTTCCCCTCAGCCTTCATACACTGTTACTCTCCCAAACAGAATGGAAAACAAGAAAAAAAACTTAGAGATCTACCAGAGCCAGAAACACAGTGGAGAAAGCCACAGTTCCATTTCTAAACACAAAGCAGGAAGTTCTATGTTCTAATCCAGGAAAAATACTTATTTTGTTGCCAAGTCAGAAATTCTATTTCAAGAAGTGAAGTCCCACAATGAACAACAACAAAAAAACCTTGCCTTCAGTCAGAGATTTTCAAGGGTGTTTTTTGTCTACTTGGCCTTCAGGTTACCAACCCACCATTTTAAAGCATAAAGCAGATCCTAAAATGATGTATAGTGCCAAAGGGTCATGAAGTAACCACATTCAAATTATCTTCACGTGTCAGATTCACACTTCACCATCCCATACAACAACAAAAAAGCCTGACAGATACAGATAGCTGTGTGTTGGCTCCCTTTCAAATTCTTTTTGCATATCAACCAGGAGTAAGTCTCATTCTCATACTGAAGGTATTTCCCTCTTTACCAGTGAACGTTTCCAAAGAGGTGGCAAGAGACGTGCTCTTCCAGGCACCAATCCACCAACTCCTGAGGCCACGTGTGAGCATTACAAGGGCTCCACAACACAGGGAGGCTCTCCTTGAGCAGCTGAGCCACAGCTGGTTGGAAGGCAAAGAAATCTGGAAAGGCACAGGCACATTAGCATTCAGAACACTGATCCTGCCCCCATCGCTTGCTTTTTAAGTCATCTTTGTGCTCCACACTGTCACACTAGTAAAACCAGAAGAATAGCAGATAGATGCTCAGCAGCCACACTGCTGGGTAGCGGAGAAAGCGGCTTTATTCGTTATCAACATCAGTCCCTAAGAAGCAGAACAGTTTTCCACCCCATGTCCTGCTGCTGAAGGGAGAAGATCTAGCACTTAATTAAGAAATGCTCAGCATACAGCCTAAGTAATATAAGTATGTAATTAATTATTTATATAATCTAGCAGTCGTTCAAAACAGAAGCTTTTTATTTTATTATAGGTTTTGAAAATAAACACTTTGAACATTGTGGCATATTGTTAACACGTAAGAGCACATATATATACCACTTTTATTTAACCTAGGACAAATTCAACACAGCTTTCTCAGACTGCTAAAACTACCAAACCCCTAACTCCAAAAAGAGAAGCGGTTTGATGAGAAGGAAAAACTACAGCACATACCCCCTTCTCAGGCAGCAAGAAACCCAAACAGGAGAGGAAAATTAGAAGCCCAGCTTCAAGCTTTCTGCTGCACACAGAAGTTCATATGGAGTACAATCAAACCTCTATAGATCAACAAGACCGCAACAGTTCACAAGCAAAATATCTGCACTTTTTGAAATGCAAACTGAAGGCATTTGCAGAAATACTGACTACAAAAGCCAGCATAGGACTGTTATCTACTCCATTTGCTTTTTAAGGTTCACTCCTATGTTCTTTTACAGTTTAAAAGGAACAACAACAACAAAATAATAATTCAAAAAAAAAAAAAGTTTTTGGTTTTCACCAGAAAGGATATCTAAGGAATTTTGTTATCATCCAAGCCTGAATCTCAGAAGAAATAGAGGCATATTACAAAGGACAACAGTTACCCAGACCCCTCTACAGCAAGTTGTTTAAACTTAAAATAACCTCTACAACCTTCTAAAGCATTTGAGAACAAATTAGTAAAAAACAAACAGTTGTTTAACGCTTGTAATAAAACAAAGTCTAAAAACAAACAAAAATAAAAACACAAGCAGTATTACTGCACTAAAGCATTATTTGTAACATGGCAAACACAAATACAAACCCCGTCTAGAAGAAAAACTTGATAGTATGTACTAAGCTATACCTCAGAAGCCTTACCTATTTTTTCCCTCTTCCTTATGAACAAACTTATGTTAAAGACTCATGAACAAACAACAGTTATACATCTAAAAATACATTTTCATTCTTTCACACAGAAGAAAAGACAATACACTGTAAAAAAAACACAAGATTAACGATATTTAACAACAAAATAATACTAACCTTATCTTTCAAGAGAAAGCCACAGCACAGAAGATGTAAAAAGCTCTTGAAATCCACTGCTATAAACACATTAAAACAGAACTACCTCCACCTGAGGTGGGAGGTTATCAGATTATGGGAAAAAGCAACACCTGTGGCTGAAAGATTCTTAGGCTGTTGCAGTTCTTATGGATATTATTTTTTCAGTGTATGCAGAGGTGGTTTGCTTTACTCATTTTTCTATTAAAAGATGGAAAAAGGAGATTTGTGTTTACATGTGGTTTTTTGGATGCATAATTAATAAATATCCCTGAAAACCTGGCTGTAGTAAACGCTTGGTCAGCATTCCTGGGGAGGGAAAACTGTGGCAAGTCAAGTACTAGCAAAAGAGGACCTTTATTGTAGATGATATCAGACATGTCTTACAGTAATTGAAGGTTATAAGTATAGTCCTTCTCCTCAATGTTTTTGTTTGTATATTTGTTTGGTTCTTTTTTCTTGCTGTCCTTTAGTCTATGACACAAGAGTAATTCATGTCAAAAGTGAGAAAAGGAACTGGTGTTGAAAGAGTATTTGCTGAGTGTGTGGAAGTATGATCTAAATAAAAGGTGAAAACAGGTGGAGGAAGCATGGAACACGAAGGTCTACTCCTTTTTTTCTCTTGCAATTATTAATTCCTTGTGCTAGGCCTGCTCTCTCTTCTCTAGTGCAAGTATTCAGTATATGCCTCTTTCCTTCCACATCTCCGGAGTGACTGGACCGGCCTCATAATCTATATGCTTGTAGTTGCTTTTTAACCTTTAATTCCCTTGGACAAGATCTTTTTGATATCTCTGGAAATCGTACTGGCATAAAACTAATATTCCTTTTTCCTCATAAACATCTATTCGAGTAGCCTTTGTCACCTTGTTGCAACTCCAGTGGCTATCTTCTGAATGACTTTATTCTGTTCAAGGGTTGTGACAATTCCCATTGTATCATGCACGATTCTTAAGGTCAGACTACTGGTGGCATTGAGAGACCTACTTTGATTTTCAAAAGCACTGCCATGAGTTTGAAAATGGAGCATCTTTGAAAACTACCCCATATTAACACGTGTCTCCAATTCATTCCTTGTGAAAAGCTTATCAGAGAGGTGCCTCAACCCTAAAAAGAAAAAAGGCTAGGCCCTACTGAAATGTATTTTTTTTCTTATCGTGATTTTTTTGAGAACGCATCAGAACACATTCATCTTGGAACATGAAGCTCATTATTCATGCGAAGACTTGTGAGAACCTGACTTAAAGAAAGAACAGTCTGGAGTCATTTATAGTACCAGTCTCAGGCAAATAAGAGCATTTACGGGAAGGAAATGAGAGTAGGGTAGCATCAGACATAAACTTCCAATCTTTCTCCAAGAAAGACAGACAGGTTTAAACCCTTGTGACGTATATTAAAAAGAACCACCTGAGGGTCCATATTGAGAGAACGTATTGGTATAGTCTGGTACAAACACCAGAGCTCTTCAACAAATATACTCATTACCATTGCCTACCAGAGAAAGCACCACTAGTAAGAGGGCAACTGTACCCTTAACTGGGTCCAGAGAAAAGTGACAAGGTCAAAAACTAGTAAAACTTCTTTTTTTTTAATAGACGGTTACACCCCTTGTTTGCTAAGTTGGGTGAGTTTCTATTTTTCATTTTCCTGTGCTGTAGGGTATTTTTGCGTTAGTGAGCTCTGAAGCAAAAATGAGCAGCAACCACAAAGCAATTATCAAGAAAGCAGGGCTGAGCAAACAGTCTATCTTTGCGCCATGAGGCTTCCTTCCTCAGAATGACAGACCAGGCTTCGGCGATCCTGTCAGCTTGCGTGAGATACAGGAAATGCCTGCTAGAAGCCCATTTCCTCTGATGTCCTAAATGGATGTGCGGATGCTGTCTGTGCCAGCCTGCTGCCTCAGTGTGGCTGCATTTTCTTTGTTATTTCTGAGGAGAAACACAGCTTATTAAAGAACAGGATCTGATCATTTACCTGAGGTAATCCAAGCAAGTGAGAGGCACACGGGGTGCTCTACCACACTTACAAGAGACCTACCCAGATTCAACCCCAAGGACAAGAAGCTTCTTGAGCAAAATTCATGTTTCCTTTAGGATAATGGACACTCTGCTGGATTAATCAAATTGCCAGTATTCACTGTGCTCTACCATTGAGGTCACAGATATGCCGAGGCCTGTAAATTCTGAAAATCCAAGCACTTTGTGGTTAAAAAAAAAAAAAACAACAATAAAGGCCAAACTGTCTATTGTCTCCATAAACAGAGAAATTGGGGATTCAGGTGAGGTAGAAACAGTACAAAGGGCACCTGAGCTGTGAGCCTAGTTTAAGACCCAAGATATTTCCCTTTAGGGCTGGTAAAGTCCTCTGAGGTCCAAATCTCATCACACTGCACTAGCTGATACGTACAGAGTTTCAGCAGTGTCAGAGGAACTCTGTGCTGGGGTGCAGAAAAGAGGTGCCTGTTCTTCCACAAGTATGTGAGACCAATGTCAAACTAGATCTCCACGACATGAATGTACCCACAGGGAGTTCCTTAGGCAAGAGGGAGAGGTACTTGCATTAGTATGTTTGAGAGTAATAAGCAAAGGACCTTCAGACATATTAGGCTCAGATCTCTTTAGACCTGCTCTGTATGAACTGTTTTTGCTGCTGTTGTGAATTAGAAGATGATACATTCATATCCTTTTTCCTCCCAATAAAAAATGAATGCATTCATCCTGAATTTATTGTAAGACTACATAGTGATCTGTTACTGTATTTATAGCTTTCCATTGTGCTGGTAATTATATTGACCTAAATGCATAAAGTAGATCACCAAAGTTATGTTTTCACGTTGAACCTAAGCTCCAGGCCCCAACAGGCTTGTATCGCAAGGCTGGTCCAGCGGACCAAGGCACAGTTCAGCTACAGCAAAAGATATTCATACTGTGTAACTAAAATAACCAAAAACGTTGTGTGACACCACAGCTTCAATGAACCAGAGAGAGCTTCTCCTTGAACACCAATTAGAATACCCTAGGCTGAAGTGACAGCAGCTTCTGGCTTCTTATTTTTCTTGTATACACGCATATAAGGGTATAATGAAACAGAAGTGAAGATAAGCTTTAGCTCCACATTGATTTTTAAAGATATCTGAATAAGAACTCTCAAGGTACCTTATTTAAAATTTTGAAGTTGTGAAGTTTACTTGCACACAGAACATCCGTCTGCAACAGGAACAGGCTACATGCAGAATCTGGTATTACTTTGACTTCCAGGTCTTGCTTAAAGTTTAAAGACTTCAAAGTTTGATGCATACAGTAAGACAAAAAATAAAAAGATTGCTCAGGTAACCTGATATCAACAAATTATAACATTTATTTCAGTTACAAAAATAATAATGTTTCTTTTATATAACTCAGGCACAGAGCCAAGCATTGAGTATATTGCTGTAGGTTAAAAAACAAAAACCCTAAACACCACCACCTCAGTTGGAAGTTCAGTTGGTAGTTCAAGTAATGCATAGATCCTTTCCCTTCTCCTGCACGATTCTGAATTCAAATACAGGTCATATCAGCAGTAGATGACACCCTAGCAACTGCTTTGGAGATCTAAATGAAGAAAAACAATGGTCCTGGAGCAGGTTCTTATGGAGAAATTTAGCAAGGGTCAAAATCAAGTGGATATGGAAGACAAACGGATTGCTTCATGTTTGAAATACCACAAGAGAAGAATTTTCCTGTGGGGAAACTTCTACATCTTTCAGATTTGTAAGTGCTTTCCACATGGTGTTTCATTTCCATAATTGTCTGCATTCTCCCTTTCCTTAACACTAAAGGATTTTAAAGGTTTGGTTCAGGTTTTTGAATTAGTTAATTTCTTTCCTTAAACCTATTATATTACTTTGGATGGGAGAACATGGCAGTAGAAAAACTACTGGCTGGTAAAGAAGAAAGTGTAAAGTTTGTCTGAAGAAGCCTTTGAATTATTAGAAGATACTGAAGCACAACACAGGCTGAATCACAGGTGACTAGCGGAGCTCCTTACAGTCAGCAACATGATTCTGTCCCCTGGTAATGGTGAAATTCTTGCTGTCTGCAGTGGCAGCAGGGAAAGGCTTAAGGTATAACCTTCCCAAGGTAGACTAATTCTTACAAGAAGCACACACTAATGTGACATGTTCTATGCTGTAATTTAGTAAGATATTACCATAACAGAAGTGGAAAATGTTAGCTTGTTAGTGCCCACTATAGAATTGAAACTTACTACCCACCCCTCCCTTCCCCCCCCAACCCACAAGCCTCAGGAGGCCTTTCCAGATGATACTGCTTTCTCAGTGAAATGCTAAAATTCCTGTTTTGTTTGGAGTAATTAATTTCAGTTGTCTGTCTTCTGGCTGGTGGATCATCTTCATTTCCCAGTCCTAGAAACTGCCTGAATTGCTTTGATCCACTCTGTACGCTCTGTGGATGAAGCTGCTTGCAAGTAATAGTGGACATCATTTGCTGTGATGATTTCAAACAGGTTGTTTTCAACATCACACTTCTTGGCTACAGGGAAGAAATAAGGAAGTCAGCTATGAGAGAATAAACTCCTGTATGTAAAATGTTTCTTCTTTTGCATTCTGTAAACAGATTGCCTTCCTTTCTACAGCTGTGCCTGATCATGCCTTTGGAAACCATTTGCAAGATAGGATCCATGAGATCTGTCACTGTCTTGGAGAAAAAAAAAACGTGAGTTCTGCACATTTCACTTTCAGGAGTCCCTGTTCAATTGATGTCCAACCATGGAAGAATCTGCAGCCCTGCAGAGAGCTTATATTACCCAAGCCCTCCAGTGCTTTGCCAGGTATAAAACCAAGACATTTAAGTCACGTCAGAAATCTCTGGCTCTTTTCATGTACTGTAGCACAGCCTACACAGGCATTGAGATGCCAACAGACTTTCTGGCTGGGGATGAGAGCCTGCCTCTCCTGTGGAGCAGAGAATGCATTGAACGAATGCTTCTCGTTCCTTGCAGCAATGCTTAACCATTGCTGTTCCCACAATTTCTAGCTTTGGGAGGGAACAGAACATGTAGAGTAACAAGTAATTGGCACAACCATTTGTAATGTAAAGCTTCCACATGAAATCCATGAATTAAAATGAGAACTCAGCTTATTTTGTGTAAGGCCAGTTATCCTAACATAGGGACACCATGTTATCATTTTGACAAGTCTGAACAACTGACAAAGAACAAGATTCCCACTTGCTACCTTTATCACAGTACCCTCCTCCAGTAATTAAGAGAGCCTAGTAATTAGAAGAATTACTGAATCATTCCAAATTGGTTTTGAATTAAAAAAAAAAAAACACTTGTGGTTTCAGGCAGATTTAAAGAATGCACTAGAAACTTATAACACAAAACTTAGAACTCTTTCAGTAAGGTTCCTTACAGTCTGGCATATCTTCCACTGCTGTCACCACGCAGCCCCTCAAGTGAATTGCTCCGAGAGGATCTTCTCCCTGGGAAAGATAAGAAATCAAAATGAAATACAACTCATCTGAAACTCTTCACATGTCAATATCTGACTAAAACTCCAGAATGAAAACAAAAACATTTGGTGACTTTGTATGTTACATGAGAAAACCAGGGTATCCTCAATCTGTATGATATGGAGGGTAGGGGGTGTGCAAATCTGCAAATAAATAGGAAATCTTTCAGAATTTGGAATTCAGGATCTGCAGAGTATTTACCATGCTCTGAGCAAAGGCGTGAAAAAAATAATAAACCTTTTGCCAGCTATAGGCTTTCCTTTGATGTTACAGTGAAAAGCAGGTTAGTTATAAAGAAGAGATATTTAAAAGTTTTTGGTGGTGGTGGTGGTTTATTGAAAAACAAGCAGCAGGAGCAGATATACATTTATTTACAATCTTGTCTTTTTCTGCACTTGAGGAAGAAGGATTGCAATAGCCAAAGATTGGGTGAAGAAGCATTTTTGTTGGCATAAGCCTGAAACCAGCAGTTCCTATGAGATGACACACTTCAGCCTTTTGGGAGGAGAAGCCAGGAGTAGGAAAGATGCTGGAAACAGAAGTCACACTCCTCAGCGTTGATTCTCCAGTGCATCTAGGCAGCTTCTGCCAAGCAGGACAGACACAGCTTAGAGAACCTAAACCCACAATAGCTCTGCTCCTGTGGCAGTGCTGGACAAAATAAATAAATACTATGTGCTGAATTCATCTGGAAACCAGCTTTTGTGGGTCAGGTTTTGTCTATGGTGATGCCCCTTCCTTTCTCAGAGCAGGCCTTGATCCATAAGAATTACACGAGAAACAAAATGCCATGTTTCAGTCTGACACAAAAAACACCTTGATTACAAACTGCAAAATGATGGTATAGTCTTATTTTGCTCTTCTAACCTCATCCACTTCAATCAAATGGGACCACACATTAATTCTAATTAATCACAAAGAAGAGGTGAGAGAACAGTTCAGTGCTGCCTGTTCCCAGGTCTGGATGTCACATGCCAGCCCCAGAAACCATCCTTCCCTCTGCTTTTCCAGAAGGCAGCCAGGTAGTGTGAGCACAAACAGCCCCACTATCCTGCTTGACCTTTTCCGTCACACATCCCCAAGCAAATACTCCACTTATATTTCTAGAAGAATGTAGCTTTAAAAATAAATTTTAAAAAAATAAAAAAACAAACAAACCACCAAATAAACAGGGAAATAAACCAAAGTTGAACAAATGTATCTTACTCCAGCAGGATCATAGTAGTGAAGATATGCAGGGTCCTCTCTTAAAACAAACTTCCTCACTTTCCAGTTTTTCCTTCGATGTCCCTAGAAAAATTAAAAAAGAGGCATGTCATGAACTGCTTTCCCTGCAAATGCTTGCAGTCAGCTTACCCATGCACAAGAGAACGTGGGAATACAAAAGGGGAAAAAATTAATATTTTGGACAGGAAATATTCACTGGCTTCTCTCTTTTTTTTTTATACACAAAGTACAACAGCTTCAACATAGATGACATTCACATGAGATGTCAGAACAAGGTTTAAATGCCACAAAACATGGCTGCGATATGTCCTGCAGGAAGGGTTCAGACCCTAACCTTTCTCCACAGTATCCCTTGCTGGCTGGCTTAGGAAGCTTCCCTGCCAGTTTGCTGCCTTCCAGCAATGCTGTTCTGAGGCATCCAGCCTTTGTAGGACCTCTCACACAGGTGTAGACCAAGCAGAAAGACAGCAAATAGATTTAGCTCCAAGTGGTATAGACATCCAAATCATATTAACAAGACGCCCTGGCTTATAGTCCACCAACTCCAGTCAGTGTTGTTTAAGTGCTTTCAAGCTCTGGGAGATCTCATCATGGAAGCTCTGGGAGAGCTCAGTCTGGGCCAGCCCACAGCCTCACAGACTCATACTGGGCACATGGACCCTAAGCACTCATGGACTATACCCAGTTCATCTAGTCCTGGCCTGTCTTCCTAGAAGACAGGAAATTTTCCCTCCAATGCAAACATCCTGCCATTCATAGCCTGAGCCTGATGAGAAATCATAAAAGTTGCAGGGAGGACAGCCTGGGAGACATCCCAGGAAATCAACCCCTGTGACCAAGGAAGATGAAACCTTCTTACTAATTTTACAGCATTCACAAAGTAACTGGGGTAACAGCGCTTCCCAGCAGATCTAGGTTTTCCCCATCCTTTGCTGCAGTCTTGAGAACACACATTATCTGCAGAAACGGTGACACTCTCTAGCAGTGATCCATAGTTCACTGAAGGTGACCAAATCCAGATTAACTGCTGGAGACTGTCGTGAATCATTTCCTCTCAGTATTTCAAAATATTAGTTTCTCAATTAACTACTGCTGTTTGCAAGAAGTTCCTACTAACTAGACAGAGGTGGATGTGACAGGGTAAACGTTAGCAGAAAGACTCACATCCAGTTTCTTCTGTTGCTTTTGAGTAATGTGGTTGAACAAGAGAAATACAAGTGAGCACCACCAGAAAGTACTTATGGTCCCAACAGATATTTTCTGGTTTCCTTCATGGCACCAAACTTCCAGAGGAAGCAGATAACCTTGCTAAAATACCTCCTGCTTGTCACATCTCTTGCTTTAGCACTCTCGTGTTTAATTAAAACACTAAGCTGTCTTGTTCTGTACTAAGAACAATAAACCTTGCAACTCTGGACAAAAGCCCTGCTGCCATGCTACAAAATGGATTCTTTGAGTAAAAAGGGGGAGGGACAGAGATTAAACCTGTCAAATGCGGACATGGCATAAGCTAATTTTTCTCTCTTCTTTAAAACTTTTAGGTGTAGAAGAGTAATTTTGTATCCATTGATCATCATCCCAGTGAGAGAACAGAAGGTGTGCAATACTGACCTGTTTCAGTAAACATCCTTGTTTGACTACTAAGCCTCTGAATTCTTCTTTCAGGACCACATCATCGTCACTAGAATTCCCCTCGCAGTAAAAACCACTGTCTGGCTGCATGACCACAAGAGAAAATTCAGAAGTTACACAAATGGTGCCTGTTTATATATATATATACAAATCTGACTTCTCTTTGGCATCCTTTCACCCTGTTTCTGTTACCAAAAAAAAAAAAATTAAAAAAAAAAAATCAACTTTTCTACTGGAAAACCATCCTGTAAAGTTGAGGACCTCTCCAAGTTGCCACGGAAGCATTTCAGTATGAGATAGGACTACACCAGGTCTTAGGGCATCTGAAGAGAGCTGGAGCATCTACATCTACCTCAGTTCATACGAAGCCACATGAAGCGATGTTGGCACAGCCAATACATCCCAGGCTGTCCATTCCCCAACCCAATATAACCTTCCGTTCCCTACATCCATCACAAGCACCTGCAGTTTGAGAAGAAGAGGAAACTCTCATCTAGGCCATCTTCTCCACACCAGATAAATTGTGATGCTGGTTACTGAAGCCTTACACTGCTCAAATGGTATGAATAAAGGTATGAATAACCACACGTATTGCATGTAGTAAGCTTTTGTGCTTACTGTTTACCTGACACCAAGTCAGACATTGACCTGCTGCAGCCTCCTCACACCACATTGGTACTGAATCAAACTAAAAGCAAGCTGAAAGCAAGCAAATTACACATGAGGTATCAAGAGAAGTGTCCCTGGTAGCCAGGAACTGTGATGGCCACATGGCTGCCTTCACCAGCACCGTCTGTGCTTCCATTTCTGCACAGGTAGAGTCTTCCTACCACAGAGGTGTTCTAGGAAAACAAATGAAGTAAGGGGAGATTCATTTTTTCATGGAGTGATTCTATGTGGTAAGTATAAACAAAACTGTAATATTTAAGCCATTTTACTTAACAGTAGGAAGACCCTTTGTTAGCATCAGTTCATAAACCAAACATTTTTTAAAATGTTTGGCTGCGATTGTGGTATTGCAAGTTCTACAAATCCATCCACAGAATATGAAACAACTTGAAAAGGTTGGGTAAGCTACCCAGCACAGGTGTTACCAGGTAGATAATAAAAAAAACAAAACAACTTTTGCTTTTTTGCTCACAGGCAAGCTCTATGTGTGTGCGTGCATGCCTGTGCTCTGAGTCAGATCTGCCAGCTCAGTGCACAAAAATGTGTTTCCAGCTTGAGCCACTCTGAGAAGCCCCATGATGATGAATTACTCTCTTCCACTCCACTGAATCATCAGGGGAACTGGTGGCTAAGTCCTCGTCAGTGCTGAAATTACTGGGAATAACACCCAAGTTAAGAAGAATCTCTGCACTCGGTTCACACAGAGCGCTAGAAGAACTGTCTTGGTTACAGATGTTAAAGTGAGACAGTTTATTCTGAGTGTCACATAGAGAAAGACAATTAACATAGATCTCTAGTTCTGTACAATCTTTCCTCCAGGACTTAAGAATCCCAACTCAAACCTGAGAAGAGCAGAGTATCTGCAAGTCTGGGACAAAGGAAAACCAGAATACAACACTCACAAAGTAGTAATAGGCATCGCTGAGATCTAAGAAGGGGGTGTCTGACAGTCCCTCAGCTGCGGCCTTGGATGTATCTCCTGCAGGCTGTAGGTAGCCTTCGCTCAAGAGGGAAGAGGCGAGCATGAGTCCTTCTTTGCGATTTCGGATGGAGTTGCTAGACACCAGCCAGTCAATCACAGAAGTGCCTGGTTACAAAGAAATAAACGTTATCAGCCACAACCCAAGACAGGGCAGAAACCTAAAAATACTTGCTGGCACTGGTTTAATTTCCTCCTTCTCTTGCTTAACATGGCAATATCTGAACACTTTCTTAAGCTTCATCCTTTGAGCATCTCCCCTGTTGGTCAAGATGACCTCTGCCAGGTTTTTTCCTAAAACTTCTCTATGCTCTACAGAGCTTAGAGCTGTTTTGATCTATCTTGAGACTCTTAGCTCTGTGCTCTTTTTATTGAATGGAAAAGATGAACAAGAGCTTCTTACCTGTAAAGCAGTGATTGAACACTTTCTTATCTTTTTCCAGTTTCAACTCCTTTATTCCCTTTTCAGGATCTTTCATTGAGAGGTACAAAGCACTGTGCATAAAAAGAACCACAGAAACTGTTAGCAAATAAAAAGCTTTAGTCGGCTGGTACAGTAATATCATTGTCTTTCACAGGGTCTTCATATTTTATGAGCATAGCAATCTCTATAGACCTACAGTATGACTTAGTTTAGTCTCCTGAAAAGTTTACTGTGCAAAGCACAGAGGCCTCATCACCTCCCTATCATAACTGTAGGAACAGAAGAGTAACTGCACAAAGGGCTCACCACACCTCTATTTTAAGACTGTATCAGCTTGTGATGACTGCAGTGTGAACAGAGGAACACCCACTGCTGAGGCTCCTCTGCAGAGCTTCACAGCCCTGGTGCTTTGCTATGTTCTCCCAAAGGTCCTCAGCAGAGCAAAAACACTGTGACATCCCCAAAACCCGCATGCTCTCAGAGGCCCTGAGTAACTTCAGTGACTCCTGGTCTGACTTCCCTTCTCCCCCCTTGCTTTTCACTTGCTCAAAACTAATTGCCCCTGGGGCTCTAAAATGACGAGTAGGACAAACACTAAATGTCACAAGCTAAATCCTTTGGTTCGTTATTCAGTCAGGGTGATCCCGCTGCTGAAGCCATTGAAGACAGATTTAGCTGGATCTTGGTCCTGTGCAGTTTTATACAGTGCTTTAAGAAGCACAGTAGGCTCACTTGTACTTTGGTATTTACTGTGCGAAGACAGAAGTTACACTGTCCTTATTTTTTATTTTTTTTTAAGTACTGACAAGCAGATGGCTTTCTGTATGTGCTCTTTATCTCTTCTTTTCCCTTTACAAATTCCAAGACCTCTGGCAGGCACCACTCTCTCATCACCATCCAAAAACTATTGCTAACAATAGCATTTGCCTGCAGAGCAAACAAATGTATAAAATATTTCTAAAATAAATTCTGTACTGTACAAAAATGCCTCTCCTGAAAGAATCACACTTCGGCTGGGGTCTCCTTTTGCACTGCAGTGTGCTCAGAAGCTTCCTCATAAGTAGAATCCTTTGACAAATACACATGCTTTGATGAAAGTCAATGTATTAAAATGATCTACCGAGCTCTAACCACTAGCTCATTTCGATCATGCTGCATGCTCTAAAACAGTTACACAGAAAGGACTCCAAGGGAAGCCAGCTAGGTAGCAGAAACGGTTATAGCTCTTCCACATCGACGTTATGCATATGCCACACTGGGTGCAGGTGGAAGTAAATAGGGGTGCAGAGCTACAAGAACAAACCTCAGGTTGATTGTTTCAGGCAGTCTGATAGATTTTCTTGTGGATTTTCTGGCAAACCTTTGGCCTCCATCTATGCACTGAATTGCTTTCTTGATATCCCGTACCCAAGCATCTCTCTCTTCCAGGTAGGCAGCTTGAAAAAAGTGGTCCTGCTGCTTGGCTGCAGTGAGCTTGAAGACAAACTGGAAGGATAAACATTGTTTTTTAACGTTACTTTGGTGTAGCTGGTTGGATATGATTAACTTGGTATCACCATGGCATACCGCCTACCTATGCCTAAGGGGCTACAGAAAGTGCTTTAGAGCCAGATGAATAAAAAACATTCTGAAAAAAAAACACGGACAGGCAGTATACGTAACTGACTCCTTTTGTTACTTCCCAGTGAGCATTCCTGATGTTGTCAGCAGAAGAGAGCGGCACTGCTATAACTGGTGATTTGCGAAGTTCAAAACAGCTGAAAGACTGAAATACCCAGTCCCTGCATGCTTACAGCGGGCATAAACTTGTCTTAATATATTTAGAGATGTCGTCAGTTCGGAGGAGAACAACAACATTAAAACAAACAACAAACTGCATCATGCTGCTAAGGTACTGATTCACACAGGGAGAAAAGGACACAGTCACATTGGAGGGTAACTGAACACGTTTGCATTCTTTTAAGGGTTTGGTAGGTAGATGAAATATCTGACCCTTACGTACACCTTCTGATCACTGCTTTTCTAAATTGATCACAATGGAAAGCGTGTATTCCCCAAAACCCCAGAAGCGAGAACAGATCTTTTAAGGTAGGTCTAGGCAGAAAAAAACACCAACCTGAAGAAGAAAAAAGTTTAGACTGTTTGATCTCATTTTCATCCAGTGATCTTTTGGATGGAAAATACAGATCTAAGTACTCAGTCAAGAGGGCTTCCATTTCCTCTAAAATGTAGCTCCCCGTAAGTGGAACTGTTATTTGTTCCACTAGTTGTGGAACAAACCAGGTTTCTGGTTGTACTGGAATAAACAGACTCAGCTGGCATCTAACTAAAAACATCAAGCTAATAAGGGAGCAAACAGCATGGGTTCATGAGGACAAGTAGAGATTATCAAAGGGCAGAAAGCAGTGAATCTAAAACATGGACATCAAAACACCAAAGTCTACTGAAGCCTGCTTTTGTAAATGGCATGGTTCTGAACATCCCAAATATCTATCTTCCAGACTGGTAAATGGAGAATATTCTGATGTCCTGAAACCACACAGAAGTCCCAGTGACTACTGTGGAGATTTCAAAATTGCAAAGCACTGGATACACAGTGAAAAGTTAGCGTTTTTATTTCTAGTATGAGGAGAAAGAGCTTTCCAAGTCTTCTCTTAACTCTAGCTTTCAGAAACCTAGGCCACTGGGCTGGGCATCCAGGCTTCCTCTGAAGTTGGTGGAAAGGCTAAGTCTCCAATCCTAGAACTGACCAGTCTTCTTTCTGGAGATGCACATCTATTTGTATTTTTGAGAAAAATTAGAGCATCAACTTGCACTAAACCCCAACAGTTTAGCTAAATTAAGAGAAATGAATCCTACTATGAGCAACCATACATGATAATGCTATCCAGAGGAAAGCCAAGGGAGAAGCGAAAAAGAATAGAGCAGAATTAACATCAGATTAAGTAGTGATGAAACAGATCGACAACAGTGAACAGTGGTGAATACATTTTACAATAAAATCTTTAAATATACAGTCACAGCCTCTTGTGAACAGGATATATCTGTTTAACAAATCCAAGGTCGCTTCCTTTCCCCCCAACATCAGCTTTTTGCAATTGATTTAATAAACCAAGTGTGCTGATGATGTGCTGTGAGGTTTCAGATAGGCCTCAAGGCAGGGACACATTCCAATTCAAAAAGCCAAAATCAAATCAGATGAATACAAAAGTCTTCTCACAGCTTGATGGGTCCAATTTGGGGCAAGGACTAAGTGAGTAAGACTGAACTTACAACTGACGTAACGAGAAAGATCCCATTTCTTACCCTACAGAAGTCTTGCTAGAAATGAAAGTTTAGTTTTAGGTCGATATGAATGTACACAAACCACTGCAAACCAGAATAATTCACATAAGAAGCAGAACTGTACGTTTTACCTTATAACCAACTAGAACGTAGTATGCAATGCAGAGGCTTTGAATTCAGCTGTGAAACACAGCTGTAAGATTTAAGATACAACGATAAAAATTGTGTATTTTCAAGGAATACATGCAGTAAATTAATTTCACTCATTTTGGGCAGTAACTGCTTGTCAGAACAATCCCAGTGACAGTATTGCTGGTACAGATGAGCATGTTGCAGTTTTGGCTGTCTGAACAGTGCAAGTTTTCAGACAAAGTATGTCTCCAGGGCTGCTGGTCTATGGGCTTGCATAAACATCCCACTGACCCAAGGAGGATCTGCTCCAACACCTGCTGAAGTCGTTCGTATCGCTTTTACTGACTTCAAACTCTGCAGCAGATCTTACTTATGAAAAGACATTTTGGGTGCCTTGTCCCCCAGGTCTGACACTGAACACTTCGGACTCTGCCCATTTTGTAGAGTGCACATACGCTGGTGAATTATCTTTTCATTATTGCTAAGGATGATACTGTTACTGACATTTCCAAGCAACCACTACAGAACAATACTGATTTGATCTCAGTGCCTTTGTGGGACCTAAAAACTAGCAAAATCTGCCTGGAAAGAAATGCTTTATGAGAAAAGCTTTACTTCTAGCATTATGTTGTAGGACCTGTAACACTCTTGAACACAGTACCCTCCTTCCCATGAGTAACACCTCACATAAAGAGTAAGGAGAGCTGTACAGAAGATTGTTACTTAGATAATATAGGAACACAGTTTAATTAGCTGAATTAGAACTAAATGTGTGCAGATAAACTGAGTTCCTTTATTTGGTTATTTAATGTCCTACCTCATGCTCTAGCCCTGGATATAATTATACTGCACCCTTATTATTCACGGTTTGCAAAAGAGGTGGAGTCAAGTGCAACAATGCAGAGCTCCTGCCTTGTGCTCGGGCAATCCACCGACACAAAGCCATGCCTGCTGAAGCAGAAGGTCAGGTGCAAAGCTGCAGGAGTCAAACAGTAAGGATTGCCCAGCCATGCCTACAGGTGAGCCAGGCAGTGCTGTTGGGGAGACGAAAGAGTAAATGGGTTTGATCTCAACTGCTTCTGAATCAATTGGATGCTCTCCCTTGCCAGTTCAGGTAGTGCAACATCTATGACAGGCGCGGGACAGGTTAGGGATGCATGGTCATGAAATTCTGTCTGGGCACAATAATGGTCTCCTTCCGTGGACAACTCCCAGTGCCTACAGAGATCTCGGAAGAGCTGGCAGCTCTTGATGATCCTGCCCACAGTGGGATTTACACAGTAATGGTCCTCTAAAACCTTTTGTCCCCAGAAGCAGCAGACATCCATCACTTTCCTGACTCAGCCCAGGATTAACAGCAATCTTTTTCTCTGCGAGTACTGGCCCAAACAGAGCTTTTAAGTTAAGAGCCTCTTAACACATTGAAGTCTAAAAAGACTCCATAAAATCAACATAATTTTTTCATATAAATATTGGTCAGAGCACAGAAAGAAAAAAAAAAAAGAGAAGTAAAAAAAATAAGAAAGAAAAGAAAGCAAGCAGGTCTAAACCCTGACTCCACTCACCACAGAACTGAAGGACAGATAATTCTCCTCAGTTTATACATATGAGAGAATGAAGTGCTCTCTGAAGTGCACTCTCTCACACTATTTCTACTTTTCTAACACTCCCTGAGATTCTTTTTTGTTTTGTTTTGTTTTTCAGTCATCCGCCTGCAAGTTTATTTGAATTGCAATTGGATGATCTCCCAGATTCTGGGGGAAACTCTCTGTGAGAGGAATTCCTGGGTCTATAGCACCTATTTAATAAACTGAAATTGAGAGTTGTTAAGTTATCAAAGGGCTAAATATATTATTCTTTGCTCATGGAAATCCTGTTTCACCAACAGATATTTTTTTTTTCTGGAACCCTGTAACCAAATATGCATGCTTGCATTTTCCTGCATTTTATTTTCTTTCAAATAAGACTCTTAATTTATGAATATCATGATCTATGCGTCTCACTGAGAACTTAGAATCAAAAAATGCTTTGGGTTGGAAGGGACCTAACAATCATCTAATTCCAAACCCCCTGCCATGGGCAGGGACACCTCCCACCAGACCAGGTTGCCCAAAGCCCCATCCAGCCTGGCCTTGAACACTGTGAAGGATGAGGCATCCACAGCTTCTCTGAGCAACCTGTGCCAGTGCCTCACCACCGACACAGTAAAGACTTTCTTCTGAATATCTAATCTTAATCTAACCTTTTTTAGGACAAGGAGTAATGGCTTTAAACTATCTCTACACTCCCTGACAAATATCTTTAGGTACTGGAAGGCCGCTATAAGGTCTCCTCACAGCCTTCTCTTCTCCAGGCTGAGCAACCCCAACTCCCTCAGCTTGTCTTCATAGGAGAGGTGCCCCAGCCCCCTGGGCATCTTCATGGCCCTCCTCTGTACTTGTTCTAATACGTCCAACTTAGACCTTACCCATGTGCTTGCTGTGCTCAGCCACAGACAGCCCAAATGTGTACATCATTCGAACTCATTTCCCCCAATTATTTTCCTCTCTCTCCCCAAGTATACACGTAGCTAGCTCTTAGTCACACACAAAAGCTCTACACATAACCACGCAATGTGCAATTAATACACATCATGTGAATGCGAAATACGTGGGGTCAGGTAGTTACCAGAGGGTAATGAAACAGGAATCACAGCTTTCTGGGGGGCATTTGTACCACAGCATTTATCTCCCTCCTGTTCAAATAGGCTAGTCATGGCTCTTTGCCATGATAATTATTATTCAGTAATTAATAATTATTTTTTTCTGTTGCTCATGAAATAGTTTTCCACAATTTTATTCTGTGGCTCTTAGCAGCTGAATTTATATTTAATACAAAAGTTGTCCCATTCAGCTGCTAAGTGTCCCATGACAATATAATTTAGCTCTGCTCTGACAGATTTAGAAATAAAAAAAAAAAAAAAACACTGCCTGAATTGCTCTTCCTGAAATATCCTGAGTTTTAACTCAAACAGTCACACCTTTCAAACTCTACACAAGTCCAATCTTGCTTCCGACCTTCTAAGACAAGGGAAGGTGACCACCAGGATAAATGTAAAGAATCTAACTACCAGCCTTGTGCCCCTTCAGTGCCTCCAGGAGTTCAAGTATACTGTCAATCATTGTTATAAAAAAACATACTTACCGTTCTTTTGCCAAAATCTTGGCATGGGCTGTTAATAGTGCTTCCTTTTAGTGGGACCATCCCTTTGGGGCTGTTGTCAGCCTTCCGCTTATAGAATTCAATTCCATCTTCTAAGAGCACGACCCACATCGGCTTCCAGGTATTAAACATGCTGCCCTGCATCAATAAATCATGGTGTACATTATGTCTGATAAATCACTGTTCATATGATATCCACCAAAGACCAGGGAACATCTGATTGACTCTAAAATAACTATAGGGTCGCAAGGGAAATAATGAGCCACAATCACACCCATCTCACCATGCTGTTAAAATGTTGTTATTCTTCTGACAGCTGTTTATTTCCCCTTCTAGTCACCTCTGCTGTGAATTTTTCCAAAATTGCATCGTGACCCCAGATGATGTTTCTTTTCCGTACGTTTGTGATTTCAAAATGACCCAGTGACAACACTAGGAACAATCCTCAAAAATTCCGGATGCGAACTGACCCATTAGGGCGCTCTCATTAACTCTGGGCTTCCTGTGCTGTATTTAGGACTTGATGCCACAATACAGTCAGCTCTTGAGGCCTGGCTGTCAGATAAGAAAGCACATATCTCAGAGGACTTCTAGACTTGAGAAAGCAACAGTAAGGGTAAGGAGTAGTTCATAGGCCTTGGGCTGCGGATCTCCAACTGGTGAGGTGAGAAATTGAGGTGCTTCGTTTCATCTTTTAAAGCTTTTACTTCCTGTTTCTGAATCACAGCAGTTAGATGTGAGAAATTCAGAAATAAAGCCAGGGCCAGATCCTACGTATAGTGAAACATATGGCAAAATTCACAGGGCCTCAAAGAGGAACAACCTGTCTCTGTGCTGAGCACAATTAAGTGCTAGAATTATTAAGACTGTCGTGTCCTAGCTAGCTTACCTCTGGTCCAGCCTGCAGACAGCTTCAAAAACGGTCACAATCCCAGACACCCAAGTGACTTACTGCTCAGCCAAATGAGCATTTAGATGTGCTGAAAATCAACAGTTCTGAGGAGTTACTGATGCACACTCGACATTTGTAGGCCTCAAATCAGAGGCTATCCTCCAAAAACATTTGATTTCTTTATCTTTCTGGCACGAAGAGAGACCTCGGTTTATGCTCCCTCTCCTACCATGGTGGCTAAGCAGAGCTAAAGCTGCAGACAGAAATGAGGTGGCCACTATCACACTGTGCAAGTGGATTGTTTTGATTTTAAAATGGGCAGAGTTATTTTTATTTGCATTTCTGCAGAAGTGAACAGGACAGAAACACTGAGTCTTTCCCTCCTTCCCCCCCAGGATGAAACCTTTGACCATCACATCCTTTTTCTCCTGCCTTAGCTCTCAAGAAAGGCCTTTTGCACTCTGAATCAGACCTTAAGTTCAATTACAGGATGGAGAGGAAAAACTGTCAGCAAAGATCTTACTGAGAATGGGACCTGCTTCCAGCCTCTGCAGCACTCACTGCAAGCAGAAGGTGCCCCACAAGTGAATGCTGCCTTCCGAAGGTAAACTGCTGTGCTGGAGGCTCTCTGGAAACCCAGATGAACAGAGAACTAAAAGAACGGTCCAACCTTGATGTGGATACCACATATGGATTGAATGCTGTTTTCTTTTGTTTGAGCCATAAGAATTTATCATTTTTGGAGAACCCAAATTGACCCACAGGTTGATTTTCTGCTAAGGAATCAAGCGAGATGGTGAGCCAATAGAAGAACCACTGCAATTTCCTTTTGCCAGTTTATTGCATCTTACGATACTTCTGCTTGTAAAGAGACAAGTCCAGTACTTCCTGAAGACTCTGACATTCTCTGTCAATGGAAGCCACTGCGGAGCAGGGTTAGACTGGCAGTCTCAGATCCACACAATCAGCAAGCCTGAACATAGTCATGTCGGTCTCAGATAAAACAGCTCATGAAAGACAAATGCAGGATGCTGGATTTGATTTTCCTGGACTAAAAAACAAATCATCTCCCTTGCTCCAAAGACTGCAGATAAAGATGAGTGTTCCCTGAACTGCCCTCTGAAATCATTAGCCAAGTTAATAGCTCATGCAACTTCCCTATTTATTTTTTTTTAAATATTTGTAGCACTACATGAGTAGAAAATGAGTTGTTTTCTGTGCTTGCTCAGATGACCCAAGGTCCCCCACATATACAAACATTGGCTTAAGCTGACATAAGATCAACTCTTAAATCTGAATCCATATTCAGCGGAGATCATGTTGTACCAGCCAAAACACTAACCCCTAAGCCTAATGTAAATAACAAGAAAATCCGTGAAAAATCACCTCCACCCCTTTCGAAGATGATTGTGGCTGCACGGGTGATTACTCTGGCAGGTCTGATCAAGAGTTTCACTTTACAGGCACAAAGAAGAGGAGGAGACTACTTAATTAGCACAGAAGAGCAACTGAGAACATGCCCATCCTAGCTGGATGCTCTGGCTGTGGAGTTCACAGCAGCCTCACTGACAGATCCATGTTAGCTGGTACCACTCCAATCTGCATCTTCTGCTCCTTTTGCCCACCAGCCTCCCTCTAAGCACACTGCTGCTCCTCACCAGCAGCATAAGCTCACTTCTGCAAAGACAGAGCCAACTACAAGGCTGTTAGAGAACAGGAGCACACTTTCCACTTCCCCGTTGCCATTGCAATAGCACCCAGCTGCAACTTTCCATTAGCAACACCTACAGAAAAACTTCTTGGGGACCCAGAACTCAGAGGAACAGCAGGGACTCATACTGGCATGTCTGTACGCATCTTTTCCCTGGCATACCCAGCCAGGCACACAACGCGGGATCGTCCACGCCAGTGTCTATGTTTCCAGCCACTCCCCTGCCATGGAGAAATATGGATCATGAGCCACCTGCTCTCAAATTGGGCCATGAGAAGTAGAGATCTGCAACCTGCTGTGCGTGAATTTGGTCGTCTCCTTCCTCATGGCAGCATCGGTGCAGCTTTGAGATTACTTTATGAACTTGCTTCCTTTCAGTGTCGGTGGAAATAAGACTGATGAATGACCTTTTTGCAACAGCGGTCCCAGATTAGAGACCCCTCCAGCCAGCAGCTCTAATGAGTGAAATTCTAGATTTGATGAGCACAGACACCGCTGCACAGAGCCCCAGAACTGACGCAATTTGAACTGCTTTACCCCAGACTGATCTCACTACAGATTTACATAAAAATCTTGACCTTATCCTGTGGGCTCTACCACAAAAGACTCCAGAGCAGAGGTTGCAGTGGGGCAGTGACTGCCTTCACAGAGGAGAGGAGTGCCCACAGCCCCACAAACTCTCCCTAGGCCAGACTCTGACTTGTGATACCACTACACATCCCCAACGTTTAACTCTGATTAAGTGCAGTACAGTAGGCTGTGGCCATTTCAAGCTGTTACCTCTTTTGCCAAGCTGCCAATAAAGGCATTCTTCATAAAAATAAGACTTTTTGACCCAGAGGTACATCTACGATAAATGCAAAGTACCTTATCGCATAGGACACTAACAAGATATAACTGCTAGCAAGTACCTCTGTAATCACTAACATCACACTGTTTTATTGCTCAAGGAATTATTTTCATTTGCATTCTTTTTAGAAATATAGGAAAAAAAAACTATTCTGTTTAAGTAACTGAAACCAAAGTACGTTTTCCCATAGTCCCACAACCCGTTCAGTCAGCTTCCTCCTCCTCTGTCCAAAGCCACCCCCTTACCTTCTTTACCAAGTAGCCCTCTCTTATGCGCATTGGTTCTCGCTCCATGGCTCGGACGGTCCTGCTCTCAGGTCTATCAGAGACGGCAGTTAAGCTCCTCTGGCAACAAAGTCTGTGGGGTAGAGTTTTTTACAGTACAGCTGTGTCACTTTCACAAGTTCCTCTGCCTGCTAATCACATGAAAACAAGCCCATTTCCTCTTAGGGTGAGAGATAGGGAAACGCAGAAGCACGTGTGTATTTATAGGCTGCCTCTGACAGAACAGGCAACGGCATGACAGAACGCCCAACTGTATCAAACACTGCCAGCCTTGATGACAGAGTCCTGGGAAATTGAGTAAGCATTTTAATGCCTAATCCCAAGGACTCAAGCCCACTCTGTAAATACATGAACTCTAGGAAAACAACAGAGGGTGGCGTACCATGTGGCTGCCTGACGCACACCAAAAGGATCTCAGAGACAGGTTTCTAACTCACCAGCTCTGCCAGCGTTACTTCATCCCATCTTTAAAGCCTGACTCCCAGTGCATGAGCAGGTAGGGCTTGGCGGTGAACTGGAGAGCCTTCGCTTGGTTAATCGTGCTGCGCCCTCTGCTGATACAAGAAAATTGTTTATCAGACGTGGTCAGGTTTTGGGGCTTGACGCTGAGGCTTCCCACAGAGGTTGGGTGTCAAGCAGCACAAATGGATTAGACGAGCACATCGTATGAAGCACCACTGAAGGTCACCTTCTACGAGCATCTTTCACTTGTCACACAGCCCATTTGGCTATGTTTGGTAAAAGATAAGGCAAAAACATTTTCCGGCATTTGGTATAGAGCAGTCACGCTCCCTCTTTCCCATACGGGAGGAAGGGTGGTGCGACACAGGAGGCAGTGACACATTGCCAAGTGCTCTCCCACATGGAAGACTCCGTATCACTTTACAGATGAACCCAGTGTTACTTCATCTGTCACCCCTGCTACTTGCAAAGGTCTTTCACCCTGACAGGCACAAGGCATGGAGCTTCCTCCCAACAGCAGCATTGTGCAGGCCATAGCCACTGCGTCCTGAAGTGCTCCATTGCCAAATTCCCCCCCCCCAAAAACGTGACTTTTTCCTCAGACAAATTCCTGTTCTCCATTTGGCTCCTGTCTTGTCCCAGCTTTTACTTAGAAGTGTATGCAAGTCCAACAAGGTCTACAACAGAGGATTAAAAAAAGCTCTGAGACTTTCTCTAGCCATTCTTCAGCAATGCGTATTTATTGGTTTTCCCACAGATAAGAGTCCACTCCCTCTTTTGTAACGTTCACTATCCCAACTGCTAAATGTTTCTCCTGGCTGTCTGAACTGAGATTTTCCTGTAATGATTTCCACTTGCTATAACTTGTCCTGTCCACCATGGGCACGGAAACTGGATTACTCCCTTCTCTGTGCTAGCAGTGATGCACAGTTTATACACTGTAAAGAAGTCTCCTGCTAGCTGGCATGCTCTGCTGAGCCCCAGAATCAGGTCAGCAATCTGTTTAGCTCTTTGTGAAGCTGCAACAAGGCTCCTACCAGACAAGCTCCACAGCCAAACCGCCTGCTCTAATTTTCTCAAACCTTTCTCTGCTAGCTGCTATTTAAATGATCTCTGTAGGCCCATTGTAATGCCTGATGTACTCAGAAGCTTGTAGACTATTAAAAAAAAAAAAAAAAAGCGCACCCATAAGGCTACAGAGCATGGGGGTAAACTTTAAAGACCACAAAGTAGCTCTCAGTTAGCTCTTACTTCTTTGTCTACCTTGCTGCCGCCCTTTAGTCCTGAGGAAAGGAAACCCCTTCCCCAGCTGGAAGGGCTTATGGGAACAAAGACTAAGAAACTGCCAGCGTCTTTCTCTCTGCAGGCAGCTTTTGCACAGATTTTCCCCTTGGCATCCCTGCCCACCTGCTCCTGCTGGTTTGGTGTTTATGCTTAGTCAGGATTACAGTGATGAACTGATAATATGAAATGCCCAGGGACAGTCCTTTGATAGAACATCTGTATGACCTTATACTAGAAAGTGGTTTACTGTGAACAGAAAAGGATGCTGACTCCACCATTAAGCAAAGGAAGCTCAATTTCTCTTTTACCTGCATGAAAAGTCCTTGAAGATGTGTGAAATGAAATTAGAGATACAGTGGCACCAAGCCAATGACTCCAGAATTTACCATTAGCTACTTAAGCAACTCACTGTCAAAGCATAAAATTATCTTCATTGAGTTTTAGCTGGATGCAGCTACTTTTATAACATTTCTCTGTATTGTTTCTCTCATCTTCAAAGCTCAGCTATTCCTTTTGCCCTTCTGACTTTGTTACATTTATCACCCATCATCACAGGGGAATCAACGCTTTGTCATCCCCAGGCAGAAATGTGCTGATCAACTAAATCACTCGCGCAAAGCAAGATGGTCCTTAACCATGCAGTGATCACGGCCAGTGTGAAGGACACGGTGCTGATGCACATCTTCTTTAACAAGCTGGTCATAAAGAGCAGCAGCAGGCCTAAGGAAGAGGAAGGCCTGCATTCTTCTGGCTCTCCACAGAAGGGCTGATTTCTGGCAGCAAAAGATTGTAACCTGAATTGTGGAAATCTGCTGTAAGTTACCCTGTTCTCCCCATTTCTGCCTAAAGTAAAGGTGCGTGATGGCAGATTACAAACATTTGCCACAACAACACAATCTGCAGCAGAGATCACAGATGAATATCTTAGCTCAGTTTATTGGCAAGTGAACCGTTTCTGTAAGAGACATCTCGCTGCTATACTTCCTCAGAAAATTATGTTTCTGCCACTTCAGGACTCACTCCTGCAAGCATTAAAAACAAGCAATGACTTGAATTTATGTGAGCAAGGGATCTAGCTGAGAGACTGATGGGCATTTACACCCAGCCATCCCTTTGCAAATAAATGTGTCGTCTGCAAGGAATACAGGCAGCTCTTCAGCTTGTTACATCAGCTTTGCTGCTCTCTGTGCTAGCCCTTGCATGGCTGGATTTCAAATCTGCCTGCTGCTCTTTAAGTGCTGTAAGCCCACTCCATCTCTTACAGAACGGTTGAGTTCTCCAGAAACATTCATCTCTCCAGCAAATCAAGCCAGATTCCCCAGAGAAATTAAATCAAATGCTATGTGAACAAAATGATTGTCTACATGCAAAAGATAACATAAGGTTTGCAAAGGTCCAGCTGCAAGTAGAAGTAAAACCCTTTCTGACTTCTACTCAGAGGCAGAGATCTCAGAAGAATTACAGTATTAAACTGAGAGCTGGCAGATGCACGGCTCAGCACAATTCACTCCATGTGGCACCACACACAGCTATTTTTAGCAAACGAGAGATTGTGGCTTTACATCCACTTCTCGAAAAAAAAAACCCAAACCAGAACATTCACAGTTAGCATGGTATTAAGAAAGGAATCGAAGAGAAGAAAGCAGGAAAAGATTGCAGGAATTGTTCTTGTCACCTTGGGACCTAAATGCTGTGTGTTGTCTGTCATAAAGGAGCCATCTTATTCTGACCTCAAGGCACATTTCACGTATTTAATTCTTGTAGAGCCATGCCGCAGGATTAATATATTAAATGGAAAATGGGGAGATCTATGTAAACAGTGATAGTGAAATGTTCATGCACTTGACATGTCACACTCAGAATGACCATTTAGAGTGGATTCAAGACACCAGATGGACTTATCCAGAATGTTTTCTAGGCAAACTGGACCGGCACATAGCATATGCTCACCAACCTCACCTGTGACTTACCTCTTCCCTAGAGTATTTCTCCATCAGCAACACACGTAAGCGATGCAGGCAAAGCAGAGAAGGCCTAGGCACAAGAGAGATGTCTAGAAAGATGAAGCTGCAGCATGCAACCATCATAGCTCTTGGAAGGAAAAGAGATGAGGATGAATGAACATGTTGGTAGTTGCTCACCTGAGGAAGCTCGCCACCCTCTTCATGAGCACTAAGGGGCTCATCAGTGCACATGGGAATTTTGCAGTGTTCCTGTCCCCAAAGGAAAGGGAATTAGCTTAATGTATCCTACTGACTCCGGATAATAGCCTATGAAGTCTCAGATGCCAGAGAAACAAAAAGCAGACTTGAAAGAATAAAAAAGAATAATAATAATAATGAAGGGAAGGACACGTATGCCTATCTATTTGCTTCTAGAAAAAAAATACTGTTATGACTTAAAACATGGCATAGGTCCTACAACAACATATTTAGTTTTGAACCTTGTAAGGGTCACTACATTTGCTCTGTGCTCAGAGCAAATGTTTTTTTGCAGCAAAAAGCACACTGCCTCCTTATTCCTGCAGTTATCTTACTCCACACAGAAAATCAAGTACGTAATACCAGGGAACTATGCAGACCAGCATCTCCCTAGGGCCTGAAACCCACAGAAAATCCCTATGAGAACTGGCAGGGCATTGCCTGTGGCAAAACTTAAGACCAGCACACAGCTTAGGCAAAGACTGAAGGCTCAGGACTGACCTCAAATAGGGTCCATAGATAGAGGCGTGGGGTGGAGACTCCAGGTGAAGCCGGTCACAACTATTAAGGGCAGTTGTTATGCTGCAGCAACAAAAATAACCTCCCAGAAAGACTTATGAAAGGTAGCCTTTCCCCTGTCATCTACAATGATAAAGAACATCTGGTAGGATCATATAAATGTAAGCACTAAAGGCACATGAAGTTATCAGATCAAGAAAAAGAAAGACAATGCTCACTTTTAAAACTGCTTCTGCATAAATGCTCCACCCTCACCACATTTCACTTTCACACAGTAAAACAGTTACTCAGCCTATGTATACATGATCCATAATACAATGCTTTTTAAGTTCTCCCTTGTGTTGGCTATTCTGCTATAGTGGTCTGGAATAAAATCACAGCCTGAGCTGTGCCCAGAGAAAGGTGATCATGCAGGCAGAAATAATAAGGGGAAAAAAAACTCGTTATAGATCTGACCTCTCATGTACTTGGGAAGCTAATTGCAATCAATGCCTTTAGCCACACACAATTTACTATAACATGATATGTCTGGCCTGTGAGGGGAGTGAAACCGATCCCTGGCAATGACCATTATTCTTCACACTGCTTTAAGTGATGCTATCAGATTCCCCATGTGTAAGGCCTCCGTGGTTTCTTACTGAATTACATTTAAACTTACAGAAGTGGGAAGTGCTGCAAGCAAAACTTTCAACAAGCCACAAAGCACAGCAGAATTATATTCTCAGCAGAATATAATGAAAAAAGGGAAGTCTCTTGCAACGATCAAACAAGCCAAGGAGAAATGCACACCTGGTCTTTTTTGAGCCATAAAGTTATATTTGTCTAAATATCGCAGATGCTTCCTCATGTGAAAACCTGTACACGCCACTTGATTGATGACTTCCAAGGTATTTTCGAGACCATTCACTGTTGACCTAGACAATGGTTGGAGTGTTGGAGGGATTCATTTTACTCAGTTTTTGATGTCTGTTCTTGAGGACCTTTAGAGTCAGCAAAGATCTGGGCAATAAATCAACGAAGTTCAGTGACTTATGATGAAACATAGGCCCCCACTGTGGGATGAGTTGCTCCTGGAACTTAGAACTTGATTAAATGCAACTACTTTTTGATTAGTTGTCCTATGACAATACAAGAGTCTTAGGTGACTCACCAAGCCCATAAGATTCTTGTCGTATATTAATGTTGATAATGCAGCTACCTCATCATACATAAAGAACTGGTTTTGTTTGGTTTGATTTGGTTTTGCTTTGTTTTGAAACGGCATTTATTTCACTCTTGACTGTTCAGTGGGAGAAGTAATGACTGCATCATGTAACAACTTTCCTATAGGATAATCCCTGCTACCAATGACTGCTATCAAAGGTGGAATGTTAGTTACAGAGCTTGCTATATACACAGTTCTTGGATGTAGGAATCACACCCTGCTCTTATTTTTGTGGAAACCCTGCTTACTGAACAAATTATGAAGCCTATTCTTAGCTGGATACTTAATCAAAGCAAATACAGTAAGATTTTTGTTGTAGAAGTTAAGTTTTCAGCAGTATGTATTATTTTGCTCGTTAGTCACACAAAAAAAAAAAAATTAATTCAGTAACTAACTTGCATACACAACGAAAAGCAGCTGGGTAATGCCAGATCTTCCATATGACTTAACAATACTACATTTTACCACCCCGTGTACGTCCTTGCTTTAGGAAAACAAAGAAAATATCATGCCCAGCACAACATGTAGGTGAACTAGCTGTGCAATGCTCCTCATGAAATCATTAACTGTTGTAACATTCGATCAAACAAAAAATACATTTATGGTCCAAATCCTGTGTCAGCTTTGAGAATGCTGCAGTTTTAACGGTAAATAGAACAAATATGAAAAAGGACAAAAAAAAAAAATTATTCTTTGCAGAAGAATGGAAAGGGTGCCTGAACCTCCTGCTGCTCTACAAGCAATCTCTGGGCATTAGGCTGGAACCAGATCCTTGAAGGGATGGTGGCAGCCATTGGTAAGGAGATGAAGAATCGCCATGCCGGTCTGACACCGCCTTTTTGGTGGTTTTTTTTTCCTGTGGAAATGAAAGCGTGGGACGGGGCGGGGAGGGAAGGCGCCGGGGGAGCCGGGGCTCGGGGCCGCTGTCCGGGGCCGCGGTGCTGAACGGGGCGGGCCGGGGCGGCGGTCACCGGCTGGGAACGGGGCTGCGGGGGGACGGGGGGGACAGGACACGGGACAGAGGGGACACACGGCAGGACAGAGGGGACAGGGAGGGACAGCGGGGGAGAGGGAACCCGGCGCCCAGACGCCGCGCCGTGATTATAGGGGAAGGACAAACTAAACCCATCGTGCGCTGCTTTGGGGAAGGGCTGGGCCGGCTGGGCTCCGGCAGCCCCTCCTCTTCCTCCTCCCTCCTCCTCCTCCTCTCCCTCGCCGCCTCGGTCTCCTCTGCCCTGCTGCGGAGGGGGGAGAGACGAGGGCAGCCCCCCCCCCCCCCCCCCGGCCACTCGCCATGGGCGACATCCCCAGCCTGGTGAAGATCAGCGTGTCGCTGCGGATCCAGCCCAACGACGGGGCCGTGTATTTCAAGGTGGACGGGCAGCGCTTCGGCCAGAACCGCACCATCAAGCTGCTCACCGGGGCCAAGTACAAGATCGACGTGGCCCTCCGGCCCGGCACCGTCCAGGCCACGTAAGTGCATCCAGGGCTTTTATTTTTAGAGGTTTAAGAGTGTTTCCTGGCAGGCTGACAGCGCGGGGTTTCCGTGATTTCTCCCTCTCCGCCCTCTCGCTGCCGTGTTTCTAGGTCTCTGGGCAGCTGTTCCCTTGCTGGCTCCAGAGACAGCCTGAGTTTGCGAGTCGCTTCTTTCCCCTTCCCTCCCCCTGTAGCTTATTAGGGCCTGGCTCCTTTTCTCCCTCATTCCCCGTGGTTTGCCCTAGGGGCAGAAGGGGATGGGAGCTTGGGGATGCTCCCAGCCCGGCCCCACTGCACCTCACCAAAGCAGAGACCGGCACCGGGGAGGATGCAGACGAGAAAATGTCCTCCAGTCAGAGCCATCCACGGAGAAGGGATTCACCCAAGCCCTCCCCAGCTCCTGGGGATCCTCACATTCCTTTTTCACCTTCCCTGGGTGATTGCAGAGCCCTGATTTTATTATTTTTTGGCGGGGAGCCCCAGTGAGTCAGCAGCACCTGCAGGTCTGCTGAAACCACTGACACATCCCCGGCACGCAGGCTGTGAGCCCCCATGCCAGCTCCAAGGGGCCTGCAGGGCTGCTGAAAGGCCGGATCCTGTCTCTTCGCAGGACGATGGGCATTGGGGGTGTCAATGTGCCACTGGAGGAGAAATCGAGGGATGCTCAGGTGGCCTCTTACACGGGGATCTACGACACAGAAGGGGTGCCCCACACCAAGAGCGGGGAGAGACAGCCCATCCAGGTCAACATGCAGGTACGTGGTCCTCCGCGCACAGAGCGACGAGGGGGGCCTGCAGGGACGTGATGCCCATGGAGGAAGGCGTGGCAGAGAAATATTTCAGGGCAAATCCTGCTCACAGCTGCTGCCCTCTTTGCTTTCCATCAGTCTTCTCCCCGCCCCGATTACAGCTGTGAGGGATTTGTGCTGTTTATTCTGCAGCTCCTGTACCACAGAGAGGAAATGAAGCAGTATGTCATCTTCAGCTGATGCCCTCCTAAGGGCCTGTTCTAATTTCTACGAGTTTAGGACCCTACCAAGGTCTCCAAGCCTCTCAGATTTCAGCTTTTTCTCACATTTGTTCACTGCACTCAAGATTTCTTCTTAACTTTTATCTTTACTGTGTTTGTTGTAGTTGTGTTGTTGTTTTTTCTTCTGGAATCTTCTGCCATTTGGCGTGGCAATACCCTTCTGGATAAGAACTGTAACAGCTTAATTTAAAGTTTCTGACAATTACACAATGTGTAACTTTGGGGACCAACGTCCCATTAACAGTTACCACTCCATAATCTTAGCCTAATAAGGCTACCCTGCAGTATTTGTCCATGTTAATCTCTTCTCTATACATTTGTCTCCTTTTAACACCCAAGAAAACAGAACGCCTAGGATGACTTTGACCAGCAGACTCCCTGTACCTCTAACAAATACAGAAACTATAGGCTGGTGATATTCTTCTAAGGGGGAAGGAGAAGGGTGAGAGTTGCTGTAGCAGTATAGCGCTGACACTGAGCAGGGTTGTTGGAAACCACTTGTTCAGCATAGCAGTTCTGTTTCATAATGGGTTTATACCAGGAGGTTAAAGGGCACTGACCCAAAAACACACGTGCTTTGATTGAGGCAGCTCTATTTTGATACCTATGTGGATTGTACCCTCAACTGCATTACTGAGATGAACTTTAAAAATCTGGAAATTTAACTTCTCTCATGGAGAAGACTAAGACCGAAAAAACACAAATGAAGGAATTCCAAATAATGGAAGGTAGGTCTGGTTTTCAGACACAAGCTCCTGGCCGTTTTCTTGCAACATAAGAACGAGCAGCCACAATATCTATCCAAACAGTAGCTTTACAAATCAAATCCTGATATACTAAACCATGAAACTAATAGGATTTTCAAGTGTTAAGCAAGTCCTCAACCCCTTTTAGGGTTTGATCTTGACAGATTGGTTCTTCAGTACAGAGTTAGAAGTCCACAATTGATACTTTTAAGTATCAAATATAGGCACCTCAACAGGGATTTACATGCTTAACTCCTCATTTAGCTGCTTAGCTAGCCAGAGCTATGACAGATTTAGGGAACAAGCCTCAGGCACCCCAGTTCAAAAACTGCTTCAAATACCTACTTCCTGAATCTTCAAAACTAGGCTCATTGTACTTTGCTTTACATTTTCCTATTTCTTTCAATTATGAGGAAGTTCTGCCTCCACTTCCTTTTCTGTAACAGGCAGGATCCTGACATATCCTAGCGAGAAAAGGACTACTTAAAGCTTAAAAGTCTGAACTCACATTAGGAATAGACTGAAACTGGTCTGATACTGCCAATTTAATGCCCAGAAGACAGAATATCCATGAAAGTGATAAATTTATTTCCTGTCTGCTTTGAAATTCTAAATGCATAACTTTTTTTGTGCTCCTACTTTGTCTTACCTCTTACAGCCATAGTATGTACATGTAAAACAACAATCCTGTTTCTGGATTCCAGAAAATGAGGATGCATTGCTGTTAGCTGACTGCTCACTTGTGCCCACTAACCAGAAAACTCTAAACTGTCTAACAAATGGTGTAAACCAAGTTAGATACCTCTCTTTGGTCTGATTTTATTCTTAGTCAGATCAGACCAAGACTGATTAAGAAGCTAAATCTCTCTTCCCATAACAAATAGCCACCAAGTCATCCTAGCACACAGATTCAGAGGGAGCAATTAAATAATTACTCCTGCCTATAGCACCAAGCTGAGCCTGCCCGAGGGTAGGGACATCCTTCTTCCCTGGGGAAGGCCACATATTGGCCCAGTGGAGGAGCCAGGATTCAGCCGCAGGAGCCACAGGAATTCAGGGGAGCTCAGAGGATGCAGAACGTTCGTTGTGCCACAGAGTTGCTGCGTGTGCTAAGAACTGGGCTTGTGGGGAGGCACACGGTAGTAGAAAAGCTCTGCAATTTAATTCTTTCCCTCTCCTGGAAATCCACAGCAGTCAGACAAACTACTCCGAGTAGCTCAGCAACTTGTTTTCCTCCTTCATCTCTTTAGAAATTCAGATTTTTCTGTACATTAATGAAATGCAATACTGCTCTTGATCACATCACCTTTTACAAATACTTTTGTAAAGAAACACTTTTTTTCTTCTGGATCAATCCATTTTCTTCCTCAGCTTTCGGGCGAGGGTGGTTGGTGCTCCTCTCTACTGAGGATTTCTCCATGTGGATTGTGCCCAGTAATATTCAATGTGCTTCACCTTTACTATCTTGTATTACTGCTGGTTTCAGGATTACCATCAGAGGGCAATAATGAAGGATCCTTAATTAAGATTTTGATTGCTGAGAGGGGTAAAATAGCTTGTATGTCTGATTTTGCCTTCATCAAAGGAAATGACAGAAATATTTCAACTACTCCTTTAAGGTAACACTTGCAACTAGAGCCAAGTAAAAACCTTCCACTGTCAGCACGCAGCAGCTCCTGCCATTGTCAGGCTAAATTTAAGATACCACAGTGGGCTGGGGGAGGTTTAAAGCAATGTCCATTGAGCAGCAGCAGCTTACAAACCACATCTTGGATTAAAGACAAAAAACAAGCAAAAAGAAAACCTCCATGCCCTTCTGAGAAAACTGAGTACAAAAGGCTCTGCTTGCAACTCAGTAAGAGTCACTACGAAATAGAGCTTTCATGCTGACTTTGTGAGTGTGATTATCCTAGGTAGATGATCTAAGGTCAGCTTCCAGGCACATGATGAGAATGGAAAAGAGTCAAGTGAAGAGGCTGTCATTAGTGAGTGACGGAAATTTTTAAAAGGAAAAAAAATGTTTTAAAGATCTTATTATACAGAACTTACTATAGCTGTAGTCTTATTCACTAAGTTGCATGCACAGAAAACTTACAGTCAATGTCTCACTATTCCTAATACAGAGACTCTTAGCTACTAACGTGTGCTGATCATCTCCTTCCTGCCCTCTGGTACTTGTATCTAAGTTGGAAAAGCTGTGCTACCACAGTACAACTAGCAATTACAGAAACATAGGAACAGGAACTTTTGCTTAAGTTTCATGTAAAACGTGGAACAAAAACCCAGAGGAGTAAGTGATCTGATAGCAGCATGTCTCAGCCATGACACTGAGACATGGCACTGTAGACAGAGGGCTACAAAGAAGGAATCTTCCCTATCCTAACTGCAGCCTCTAGGTGTGGTTGAAGTGATAGCCTATTTCACTACAGATCACTGCTACATGATCTGTAGTATATAAAAGTCACTTCGAGGTCATCATGCCACCACTGCTGTGTCATCTTGAGAAGGATTATAGGTTGGATTCTTGCTGTTAGTAACGTTTATGAATATGGGAACTTGAACATTTTCACCCCTTTCATTTACTAACACTGATGCTCCCTTTTCCTCACAGTTTAACGACATTGGTGTTTTTGAAACAGTCTGGCAAGTCAAATTCTACAACTACCACAAACGGGATCACTGCCAATGGGGAAATAGTTTTGGCAGTATTGAGTACGAATGCAAACCGAATGAAACACGCAGTCTTATGTGGATCAATAAAGAGACCTTCCACTGAAGAGAAGTGCAACCAATACTGCTGGACAAACTCCTTAAAAAAAAAAAATCTACCTTTTTAAACCAGCAAGAAGCCTTAACAAAGGCATACTGTAACGTCGCTTTGTTCCGTAAGGTTCCAATAACTCAGTTGTATGTACTGGTGGTGCCACTGAAATCTTTGCCTATTACTGTATTTCAAGTTTACCATGGCATCCGCAACATTCTTTATCTATACCCTGGGAATACTGTAGGCATCATGGTAAAGAATATTTTCCTGGGTAGAAAGTCATCCTATCATAATAGTGTCATAACTATCTGGGTTATGCCCACTAGATGTAACAACCTTTGTGAAGTGTTTTGCTTTATTGCTTAGAATTTGGATGCGATATCTATCATGTTGGAAATTTCCATATTTATATTTGTTTGCTCCTAAATCAGTGTGCTCCTTCAGGAATTTTGTTTCCATGTCATCCCAGTGGACAGCAAAAAAGTGCAAATTATGGATGTCTGTAGGTTTAGATAAATGGCAGCTACTGCACTGTTGGTATCAAGGGATGTCATAGCAAGGGATTTGGAAATTCTTTTGTCAAGTGCTGTAAGATACCCTGGTATAAATTTCCTATTTTGTGAGATTTGGTAAATTAGCATTCTTTGATGTTAACTTTCCCAGTCTCTGAAATAGCTTTAGAGAACACTATAAAACATGCTAACCTAAATGAAAGAAAAGCAATAAATTAGTTGTGGTATTAAAGACATCTAACAACATGGCTAGTGTCTATGTCAAGGTTATATAGTCTTGAAAGATACAGCAGCCATCCTTAATTTAGTTCTCACAGTAAGAGTTCTGATAGTAATCTCTGGTTTTCTTTTAATGAAATATTGCTCAAATCAGTGAAAACACACAAATCAACTTTTTTTTAAGCCTGACCGCTGTATTATATCAAAATTTACAGGATTTCCAGCCAAAAAAAACTCCTCACTTATTGTGACTGAAGTGCAGATTCCAATGCGTATCTTCATTCGCATAAGGACAAGCACGTAAGCAATTGCACAGTTATGACTAAAGGTGCTACGTAAACACTAGGTCAGTGTTTAACATATACAGGCAACAACAACAAAGAAAACAAATATATATTTTCTTTCAGTAAATAAACCAGGGAAACAACTATACTGTCCCATCCCCTACTTGGGCTGAAGTAAGCTGTCAGTTCTTGCATATCTGTTACTCCCTTTGTGAATAATTTGTAAATTGTGTATGTAAATGGTAACCATGACTTTTGATCTTTGTAATAAAGGACTTAAAACAAATTTTTCTCTACTGTGACCATCTAAATGAGCAGAAAATATTATATCAAAAATGGCAGTGGTTTTAAAAAGTCAGACAGCAGACAGAAGGTACCTATTCAGTGCTTTCTGAGAATTCAGTCTGAGGCACTTCACGTTCAGTGCCCAAAGCTGCTCCTTCTAGGAAATACAAATCCAATGTGCTAGAACGCAGGTTGTGAATGTGATAGTGCTCAGTAGAAACTGAAACAAAATCAACAGCATTTTGCTGCATTAATGGTGTGGCAAGTCAAGATTTAGGACAGAAGTGAAATAAATTTTTTTCGTCCATTGAATTCTTAATCAAAAAACTTGACTGTTTGTAAATTTCTACAGACAAAAAAGGTTGACCATAGTATTGATGTAATATATTACCAGAGCAGTAAGCTAGGCAGCTGCATCTCTGCTCTGAGGCAGTATTACACAGGCACATTTCATTGCTATGAAATTCTAGAAAGTCTTCTAAGCTAACTTCTGTCCTGGACTTTCCCTAGCCTACAGGCAAATGAAGTGGACAAAGGCCCATCCAGATTGGAGGGGTCACCTAGAGCAAGTCAGCCTACCCCTGTATCACGACCACCTCCATCCCAGAAAAGAAGAATTTTGGCCACAGTCACCATGAAGTAGTCCAGTTTAAAATCTTCGATGACAGGAGGAAAACCGCCACTTTCAACCCTGGAGATGGGGGGGTGGGGTCCTGTGTGGAGCCAAGAGTTGGTGATTCAGTCGGTGATTCTTGTGGGTCCCTTCCAACTCGGGATATTCTGTGATTCTATAGAACCTTTTTTTCTCTGAAACAATACTTCAAGAGACATAGTTAATAATACCAAATGTTCAGCTGTCAATCAATTCCACCTCTGCACTACTAAAGCATTATTTTCTTCTGCAACACTTGGTATATTTTGTTTGTACATAGAAGCACATCAGCATCAGTGTTTGATACATAAATTAGCAGATGTTTTTGTCCTACTACAATTAAAATGTGTAAGATAGGCCTACAACTCTTGAGTTCAGCTTCTGTGAAATCCTCGGCCTACAGTATCTGAGCCCTCCAGCATTTATGAAATGGTACAGCAAATCCAGCCTATGCTCACATGGGAGGGATGTTATCATCAGCTAAACAAAAGCACACCTTTCCCAAGGTAAATACTCGTGTCTACATTAACGGCAATTAGGGCAGCTCTTTCTCATGTCCCAGCAAGCCCCTAGCATGTCGACTGCAATTCAGTTCAGACGGTGGTCAAGAAGGAGGGCAGATGGAGCTGCTTTTAAAAGGAAGAAGAGAGCACTCAGACCAGCTGTGTCCTGCAGGCTCCACATCCTGAGACTGAACACTGCTGTCCAAGACTGAAGCCCCCCTTTTAGAGACAGTGGCAGTGATTAAAGTAAAATAATTTAAAAAAAAAAAGGGGGGGGGGTGAAGAAGACTGCTTAACAGCTATATTGGGAAAGGTAAATAGCTTTTATCAGCTGTTACTTCCTTCTCCCCTGCATGATTTTTAAGTGTGGAAAAATGTGGCTTGATAGCCTTGCATTATTCCTGCCTAATAAAAAGACTATTCGTGGGGTATTTCTTGTGTATTCATACTGCTAAGGATGACAGCAATGATACTCTCCACGTGTAAAGCAACATAATCCCACAGACTTCCCCCTGCTCAACAAACATTTGCTCCTAGTAAAAGAGACCCATGTCTTTAGAAACTCCTTCAAAGTAATGTTCTGAAATATCTTACATTCAGGACAGCTCTGGTAAACATTCATAAAACTGGTGGGTAATCTCATAAAGTTTGTGGGTAATCAACTAAAGTAACTGTCGCTGTGACAGTTTGATGCATTATTTAATCAGCAGCATTTAATCCCCAGACAAGTTTGTTCTTTACACACCTTTTTCTAATTAGTATTTCCATTTCTTGAGAGAACTCCAAAATTCAGAACAGGACACAATATACTAAGCTTAAAGATATTTTTTATAATTATCCAACACACTGTCAGAAAATGCTGACAATGTGTCAATCCAGCTGAAACCACAAAGCACTGATACCTGAAGGTTTTCTACATGAAAGCCTTAAAGATTTTTCTCTTTTGTCCCTTGTGTTTCCATGAAAGTTTCCAGCTTTCATTTTCATAAGAAAGATTGAAATGAATATATTGAACCTTCCAGAGTTACTTTTTCATCTATATTTAGGTAGCTGTTAGCACTTGCAGACAGCTGAGTAAAAGGATCCAAGAGCAAGTTATTAGTCATGATTATTATGGTTGTAGTCTGGCATAGGGCTTACACGAAATCATAAGAGTCTGTGCATTGTTTTTTGTTTAGCACAACTACTACAGGCTTTGGATATCTCCTACCATCTCACTATAGCTGAAAAAAATAATACTGCCGAAGTCTCCAAGCCTTACTGACACAAGCTAGTGAGGTCTCACTGGCTTCAGCTTCAGAAAGCCTCATTTGTTACATTCTTCCTACAGAAGATGTGAATGGAACTGCTGTACAATGAAGCTGTAAGTTTTTTAATGCAAGGTTTTCACATGCCAGCAGAGACTGGTTTCCATTTCTTTAAGAGCACCTGGCTGATTTGCTATGTAAAACTTTGAGGTATGTGCTATTTTGAACAGTTCAATTTTTCTGAAACCTCCACATAAAAATAAGAGCGTGGCACTGTTGTCAGTGCAAATCTTTTTCTGAGGTTTGAAATAAGTGCCATGGCTTTCAGAATTCAAATTATTGCCCTGTAACTGTGTCAAGCCCGAAGCATAAAGCAGTAGTGTAACGAGTCTTAGAGCATTTATGTTTTCCCTTACTTCTACAAAGCTCACAAGCAAGGACTGGGAAGTTTGTGCAGTGCAGCTAATCCTAGTCTTGAACTAGGAGAGATGGACACTCCTGCCCACAGGATGCATGCTGCATGCTTGGCAGCTTTCACCAGTGTTCTTTGGACTGCTTCCTCTTCTCCTCTTCCTGAGGCCAGCAGTTAAGGCTTCAAATCCCCGTGAAACCTGGCTTTTGGCCTTAGGAAGGCAAGGCTGCACCAACACAGTAAGAACCAAGCCAACTCTCCCTGCATTGCCTTCTCTGTACCTACCTCGAATTTTTTGATTATTTCTCTAACTAGTGGACACAGATTACTTCTATTTGCTCACAGAGGATAATCCCACGAGTGACGTAAGTGACCTTATAGGTTACATATAACCTTCTCTGCCTCTTCATGGCAAAGAAATTCACAGACCGTATTCCAGCTGTAGAATAGGAAGAGAATGTCAAGCTACCGGAAAAATAAAGTGAAGTTAGACTACAGAAAGCACTGCTGATGGTTACTGGTGTAAGTCCTGCAGCACCTGCCATTACGCTGCTGGAGAACTCGGACAACTACATACCACAGTGCTCTCACAATCACTGACCTCCTCTTTATAATAAGATACACACAAGTGAAGAGCTGGAAACTTTTGCATGTTCTCCTGATGCACTTTGTTTCTCCCCCACAGAAAACAAACACTGCTACTCCTTTTATCCCAAATAGTAAGGAATAACCCAGTGCCCCCATCAGGTAAATTCTGCAGCCTTTGAACAATTCATAGAGAAGCAATAACAAACTATCAGATGATGGTAATTAAGACAGCACAAGTAAGAACCATATGACTGTCCTGGAGGTAAGATGGACCTTCTGCCAATTCTTTCCACACTTACTGCAAGGTCCGGTGCCATTCTGCTGTCAGGAAGTGACTGTGATAATGTCTGTGATAATATCTACGTTAAACTGTGGCATATAGGGATGAGATGTTCTCAGAAGCTGGAAACAAATCATTATGAGTTTAATGTGAACCCCAGAGGGCTTTGTCTGCAGAGAAATGGCAGTATGATTCTATAATATCACAACATATTCTATTTTGACTACGGTGGCAATCTTCCACTCAGTCTAAGTTGCTAGGCCAATCAAGTAACCTAAGGTACTTCCAAATTCCAGGGTCTTTTTGTAGAGAATGAGCCTTGGCCAATCCTATGTTGAGTTGGTGGGGTTTGTTTGCTTGTTGTTGTGTCCCCCTTTCTAACGATCTGTATGATTTTTACTTCTATCTTCAGAGACATTTCTCTGCCTAAATACTACACGATAAGCAAGCTGAGAAGATAACGCAAAGAGTACCACTGTGTGAAAACAAAACTGCAGTTGTCCCAGTTCTGTATGGCAACTATGCGCCTGCACTGCAAAGATTTAATGGTATTAAAATGAAGAAATGGCTTCATGACTCTTTTAGTTCTGGTACAGACTGAACCATGTTCAAGAGGCTGGCAACGTTTTGTCTATCAGCACAATGCAACAGTCATATATAAGTATGCTGATCTTATTTTCAGAGGCACCACGCTTACACTCAACTTTGCTACTCTTGAGGTAGATGGTTAAGAAGCCAAGAAAAGGTGCCAAATTCACTCCAGGTACAGAGCTCCACTGTAAGGAATGTAGTTAACACAAGGGACAAATTTGTCCCAACAGGCTAAAATGTGGATTAATACTGGCCTTGCTTAAAATAGAACTGTAAGAACTCAGACCTAACCATCTTAATACAAATGAAATATAATCCATTGAGGAAATAGTTCCAAGGGGGTTGTTTTAAATACCATGAAAAGATTTCCTCTACAGATCATTTGCCCTATCTTATAAAATCTTTACTTTCCTCTAGGGATCAACTAACATTTTGTGCCTGCATTCTGGCACAAAAATCAGTTACATAATGAACTAGCAGAGCTGAAAAACTTCTTGCAGTTTGTTTTTTTTTAATGAAAACAGCTATCAATTCTTACATGCTTTAAAAATAAAATCTTACAAGTAAAAATGAACCAAGCATCTTTTTCCACGAACTTCCCGTAAAAATGAGAAGTTGGGAAAAATAACTTTGAGAACTTTCATTAGGCTTGCCAGTTGAGCCCTCCAGTGCCAGAAGCAGAGGCACTCAGGCACAAATAAGCAAGCAAAGGAGGAGCACTGGAATATGTTTAGCTCCAGGACTGACATATGATCTGAACAGCACAGCAAAGAGAGAGTATTAGCCCCCCACAGGTCTTCCTGTGGCTTTCAGTCTGAAAAAAAAAAGCACATCTAGGACAGATAGGCACACATTCTTGCCATGCACTCCATTCTACAAATCTATGTGTGATCATGCCTTATCTTAGACACCAGCTTCTGTCCAGATGTCCAAAGGGAAAACAGTGGAGGAGCATGAACTTGAAGTCATGATACTACAGAAACAGAGAGACAGACAGACAGAGACTCAGAGCACAAAGACACTGAGATGTTGCTTCCAGTAAACCCCCAGACAGTTGGGACACACTCACTAGGAGGCTTCATATAAAAATATAACAATATAAGAGAACCAGAAGAAAATTCTTTCAGTAGTCTCCATCTCAGTCACCTCCAATACTCCTTCCAGATTCTGCTAGGGCTGCAGCTAACCTCAAAAATCTACAGAATTCCCCACATCTTTCACCAGTAACTAGCTGTAAGCTTCTGGCTCGATAAGCTCAATCACTTACACCACTGATTACTTGTCATTCTGAGTAACTTCTCCCATCTCACCAAAGTGTTCTCTAGGCAGTCAGTAGTTGCTAGTAAATACTGTCATAATTTACTCACCTCCCTCTAATGTTCTGTCTGTCTTTTATCTGTAATGGGGAAAGAGAGAAGTGAGGGAAAGGGGAGAGAAAGGAGAAAGAGAGGGAGAGAAGGCTTTCTTCTCTTACCATTTGCTGTTCAATCTATTACTCATATTTGCCTTAAAGGCTCTGCAGAAAGGAGCTATTTATGAAACTTGTAAGGTCCCCAGTCATTCAGTGACTTGTACTAGAATAATCCGGAGGGGTGGGTGTAGAAGCACCATATTTTGGGTTGGGCAAGGGAGCCCTTGAACATCCTCCACAGAGGCATGTAAGGGCATACCAATGAGTGCATCAACAAACACCCTGTGGGGCAGCACCACTCAGCAATACCGGGAAGTACGCAGAGCACGAGTGTCATGTGAGGCTGGCACAGCGCAGACAGGCTGGGTGCCGTGCTCCAGCCTTCTCCCACTTTCTGCTCTGGTTCAGGCAGCACCACTGCAGCCTTTGAGCTTCCCATGAGGCACAGCTACAACCAAAAGAACAAGCAGCTAAGGAAACTGGGGAGTGTGTATAACTCCTGGGTCAGGGTAGAACCCAAATTCAACACCGGGGTGAAGTCTGGACGTGCTCCCTTCCTCCACCTCCTCCACCCTGTTTTCCCACAAAAAGGAAACATTGGTGAACAACCCATGTGTACAACACGACTGAGGGACTTGCTATATTCTTATAAGGAAGATTGGACAGAACACAATGTTCACCTATATTATAACATGGCCAGGCTTACCTCTTACCAACTACCTCATCCAGCTTTATTCTCATCAGAACACCAAAATCTAGACATTTGCCATGTTACCATCACAGCCTTCTTCCCTGCTGTGATGATTCTCCAGAACAGACTATGAAGAGAATAACCTTGTACTGGAGAAAAGGCACAGATTCTCCCTGGTTAGCTCCCAATACCTGTTTTTACATCTCTGGCTCCAAATAAAAGACAAATCAACCCACCTTCTGACAAGTACTTCACACAACCTACACTTGGCTGTGAAAAATCTAGAAACTGGAGTCCTAAAATCAAAGTGGTTAGTCCTGCAGAAGGCATCGTACAGAGGGTAGCAGCCTGTCTTTGACGTTACAACATGAGGGGAATTCTTCCCACCTTCATTAGATCCCAGGATGAGGCTTAGGTTATGGCTTCTAATGGACCTGACAGTGAGAACTCCTGTAACCCAACCAGGATCCAGACTGTTTTGTTCTTGTCACATGAGACACCAATGTTGCTGAAGCAGGACAACCTCTCATGGCCAGTGATGTCAACTAAAGCAAGTCCAAGGATCACAGAAGCACCTTTTTACATCGCTCTCCCTACAGAAAGGAAGTGTATTCTCTGTGGAGACAGCATGAGGTAGCCCAGGATAATTCAGAGACTAATTTCACCATCACTATTCTCATTTGCTTGTTCTAAAGACTATATTCGTTTTCTTTTATTTTTAACTTCTTCATTTCTACAAGCTACAAACCTTGAATGCATGGACAAACAGAGCAAATACTTAAATAGCCACCTGATTTTCTCTTTTTCCATACATCCAGCAAAACAGTTTTCACCTGGAGAGAAAAATGGCAAGAACTTACATACTGATATGCAGGTCACACACAAGCAAGGTAAAGAAGTGTTTTGATGTGCTGAACATTAGCCCTAATTCTGAAGACATTTACAAATTCAGGGCCAAAAAACAAGTTAACAACAAGTTCAAGTGTCTTGTTGGAAAGGAAACCTTTCTCCTTTATGTGCTCTTTACAAGCTCCACGCAAACACCTCCCACTCTAAGAGATTCAAGCTTGTTTTACTGAACATTTTACTTGATACCAGAGAGCCAGGAGAAAAAAAGCTGGAATCAGTTTTAGCCGATTTACTTTTTTTACCTGCTGGGCTTTTAACACAAATCATAGAAATGAAGAATTAAGTGACGCAATGGAAGCTGTGAAAAAACTAAGCTGACTATCGTATCTCAGACCAGTTATGAGTTACCTGCTGTGTAGCCCCTTTGATGCAGAATTCCTGGAGGACGGACAAGGTTTGATTGTGATCTACATCAAGCAGTCCAAACCAATGCTTTAAGTAATCAATGTAAAATCTCAGAACATTTCTCTGTAACATTGTTTCATCCACAATACACACATTTTCAAACAAGACTTCATTTAGTGTGAGCAGTTACAAATTATTAGTCATTACAGCTAAGAATAAACTCCCAGCTCTGCTTATGCTTTCTCCCCTGTATTTTTAATCATTATTTCAAATCCCACAGCTCCAGTAAAAGAAAATTAACTGCTGAGGATTTAGGGATTTGAAGCAGTGTTCTTTCAGCTCATAGTTGCTTTACAGAAATCAGTGCCATGTGAATACTAAAAACATAGCAAAAAAAAAATTGACTTTTGTTCTCAGTAATATATCAGAACGAATCGTGGAACTTATGCAATCTAATTTCTTGTCCGTCTCATGTGGATTCTCTTGTGTTTTAATTTTATGGTTTGACTCATACTGCAGCCCTTCTGGCATTACGGATAAATGTTTCAACCACCGTACTCTCTTCAGATAAGTAACTTCATAAAACTCGAAGCAACTCAGTGTGGTATCTCAGCCTTTCTTTCCATTTTCATGTAAAACATTTAATGTTGTGAGTGGAGGGCTGCGGAGGAGGAAGAGCAGGACAAAGCGTACTCAACACAAGCTTCAGTTTAAGAAGCCAGGCGAGAATTGCCGGAGGAAAAAAGCAGCAATAAAAAAAAAATACTCCAGGATACCGCTAGATGGTGCTACTAAGAGGAAGTATCTACCACGAAGGATCTTGAAAAACGCAGGAATTGTATGTAAGGTGTAGGGCACATCAAAAAGACTCCTCGTCCCACTCGTGACTGCATCGACCGCCTCCCCGCCCACTCAAACACCCTGCGATCTTGCAGGCGCACCTGCATGCAAAAGAAGCAACCCTTTGCTACTGTGGAGTGTCTCTGGATTCAAATTGACACCTGAGGAGCAGCAGTGCTCCGTGGTACAGCCGTGGATCACAGCTGGACGGAGGTCCAGTGAGCTCACGCAGTACTGAGCCTCGTCCCTGGCACTTCTCCCAGCACCCCTCATTACCCTGATTTTAGCCTTCCTTGTGTGCAGCCTCATGAGGAGTTTCTGCTTTCCTGCAAGTTCAGGCACATGCATTTCTTGACAAGCATGACCACGAGGACTACTCATCCAATTACTCATCATTCACAGTTCTTATAAAAGAGGATACTAGTTTCTTACAAGAGCTACTATCCCCCACTTCACAGATAACTCCAAACTGTCTCAAAATGAGCAGATGCACCAGAAATTTCTAGAGACAGAACCAAACTTCATTTCACCATTGCACGTTGAAAAAAAAATGTCAGAAGCCTGTGATGTCCTAAGAGCTATGTGCCACAAGCTGGAACCCAGCTATCTTTGAACAAAACCCTAATTTATCATTTTGCTGGTCAGCAGGCTCCCAATACTCAATCTTAGGACAGCAGCCTTTTTTGCAGTGGATCAGCACTCTGTGCTGGTTCAGTCATCTACCTGCCAATGAAACTGAGATGATAAATGTAAACCTCCACTGCAATGCTAAATGATCTGTCTCTCCCCACCCCCTCCAAAGTGCTTCATTCTCAGGGGAATAACATTAGCATTTATGGAAGCATATGCCTCAGGGTTTTGCTAATGAGTTAGAACCTTCTACCTTCGGATCACAGGCATGAATCCTATTCATCTCAAAGGTAAAATACCGGGTCTAACAGAAATTTGGTATCAAGATGAATTTTAGTTCCAGCTCCTCCATCACAAATTCATCTTTATGCTTGCGGTACAGCTGTATTTTGTAAGTCAGATAGGGCTTGGAGCTCTGAGTCTTCTACCAGGGACTCCCAATTGCAGCAAGAACCAAAATCTCTTTGGTACAGATTTTGGGATATACAGAACAGATTATCACACTTAGGAAAGGGAAAAATAAAAAGAAGTTAAAACCCACAAAACACAACACAAGTTCTGTGAACTGGAATTCACAGATGTTTCAGAAATACTGAGGTTTTTGTATGCATATAAAATATAAATTTGTATTTATACATAAAATTTGATATAAGAATTACTGCTTTAGCTCCCTTTAACACTGACGATTCCACTGTGGCTGCAAGATATCATTTAAAGTATTCAGATCTGCCTACACGCAACCAGCTATAACTGATAAACATTTTTAGAAAGACGCTCACACAAAACTTGAAGGACTTGCTTTGGAGAAAACATAATAAGAGGGAAGGGGATTCTGAATTCCAACATCTGCAAACACCTACAGAGATTGTGCCCCTTTTTTCTCCCTAATAATTGAAAATCATGGTATTAGGCTGTAACACTGCTTCTAATCAGTGCAGAGGTTCCTCTCTTCCACAGGAGGGAGCTTCTCTCTTGCAAAGACGATGAGCTCTTTTGCAGTTCTCATTTTGGAAATGTGTAGGAGCTCCAAACAGCTCTGGAGGGCCCCACGCCTGACAGCTTCCAAGCAGGATTAGCAAAGCAGATTCAAAAGATGAGGAAAAAAAAAATAAAAAAAATAAAAACTAAAAATCAAGCATTTCTAAGCTAAACCCTTTCTTGGATCCCTGTGTTATGCCACACTATTAGTCCACCCCATCATCCTCTCCATAATACAGAAAAAGTGGAGAATATATAGAGATGAGAATATATGAGAATATATGAGAATTTCAAGTCCAGTGGCACCGTTTATGTCCAGACAAATGACTCAAGCTTGACACACAACAACTGAAGCTATCAGCTGACCAGACAGTGCACTCTAAGAGGAACACTAAGTCTCAGTAACTCAAAGAACACAGCATCTTCAGAAGACATTTGGCCTAATAACTGAAATTACTGAATCGAATTTGAAAATGTATTTTAAAGGAAACAAACAAAAACAACCCTCTCTCTGGAAAACCACTTACTAGTCCAACCTCAAGTGACATTCAGATTTCACTAGGGTTAACCTCAGTGGCAGTTTTTCTGCAGATAAACAGCTCGCTTCCACTGCTCAGAATTCTGTCTCACACTTGATTTGGAGCTCTGAGCTGCAGTTTCTATCAAGGTAGCACTGTGCTATCATCGGGTTTCACAGTTGCTGCTTCCACTACTGTTTCCTTAGCGAAAAAGAAGAAAAAAAAAATCACGAAAATCACAGGTGACAAGCCAAAAGGGAGCAATGCTTAAGCTGTGCTGTTCTCATCATCTAGTAGCTAGAGAATTTCATATTCCCTGCTGTCTAAGTTACAGAACAGTAGGTATATCCTCCTCCTCTTGTGTATAGCTAATTCCCCCTGTCAGGAGTGGGAATAACACAAGCACACCGAGGGGACAATGAGCCCTTGAGGCCTGTTGCAGTACTAATTTCAAAATATCAGAGTAAACATATTTTGCATGAGATAGGTAATAAGCCTGGGCACCAGTTTCTGTGTTAAAGAATGCATTATGAGGCTGTGCACTCAGAACACATTATAAACTAGAGATAACCTAGTCACCTAGCTCCCAGTTTTGTATGTGTTTTAAGAAACAGTTCTGCCATGAATAACTAACTGCTATTTATACAGTTCTATATATACAGATCTATACACACAGATCTAATCACAGATCAAAGCTCCGTGAAACCAAATGCGGTGGGAAGGATTAGGTGAAATACATCTTCTGCTCCAAAGGTCTCACCATCTTGATTTATGACTAGGCACACAAAAAATAGCACCTGCTGCTCAGAACTCTCTCCTCCAGGCACGCAAAGAAATAACACCCCAAAATATTGCAAGTCTTCGCTGCCACCAGTACTTGCTATTACTTCAAAAACAACTATGCTATGACCGTGGGTGCTGTGTTTTGGCTCATGCATAATCAACACCAGCAAAGGCAGATTCAGTCACAGGCAACAGTCAACTAAACACAAGGTTAGGTGTTAACTCAGAAAACAGTTCTGGTCTGATAACCTGATGTTAATCGAACTTCTTTAACCAAAGACCTATCTAACATTTTGGAAAAAAATACATCCAATCTGCAGACCCCCAGATCACACACACTGTGCTCAGGGTAATTTTTCAGAACAAAACTTCTCCTGCTCACAGGTGATTAACCCTGCAAAATTATCATACTATATAGTGAATGTAAATTGGTAACAGATTATTAATAATGAAACAAAACAGGCATAGTTTGAGAAAAGACTGCAAGTCCCAATACAAGCTAACGCAATCAAAGAGAGTCTTGTTTGTATAACACTTAATAAGTCTCAGAGGGAAAAGGGACAGCTGTGTAAAGCTACCCTGGTTGTCCAATTTTTTTTCCACCATAATTACTTGTTACTGATGTTTCATAAAATCAATTGTCCAGAGAGCCTCCTGAAAGTTCAATGTGAATATTGATAAAGCCTGAACATATAAACCAAGTAAAAAAGCATCCTCAGCGGTACATTTTGGAACATAGACATGATCTTGGAAGGGTAATTCATCTCTTTATATCAAGTAAAAATCCTTACTGAGGAACACTGAATTTTCAGCATTCATTTGACACATCTTGAATATGAGAACTTAAAGTGAACCTGACATCAAATTGCTCAGTAGGACTTGCAGCTTACAGAGACGGTATCAATATTTTCACCCGTTCATGATTTGTTTTTTTCCTCTCCACATTTTGAAGAGAAACGATGGATCTTTTAAAGATCCTGAGAAGAATCATTCTCTTACAACTTGAAACTGCACCTGAGAAACACAAAACACTGGTGTAGATTTTACTCTAAGATAAAAAGGCAAATGACAGAGTACAAGGTGGGCAATTACAATTTGAGCCTAGTAAACAGGACTTACTTGGGTTAACTCCAATATTAGTAATCACTCTTAAAGAGATCCAAAATGTTTTGGCCAAAGCCAGATACTTAGATATATTGCTTGAATTTCAGAGTTGCTAAGCACCCATCTGTTTTAGTTGACTTGAAAGAAAAAAGGGACATGAGGAGATGTAAGAATCAGAGGAGTCTCAGTTCCAAAAAGGGAGCAGTTGTCCCTTGTTATTTAAAGTGTTTCCCAATATTAAAGATATCTGAAAAAAATTAGTTATTTTTCAAATAAAGTTTAGCAAAACACATGCCAACTGAAACCTTTTTGTTTTCAAGTATATTTAGCAGAAATGAAATCCTTAAAAAAGTTAACCGAAGTATTGACTGCTTAACTTGTTTGATCAAGTAGTTGGACATTCTTATAACAGAAAATTTTTTACAAAAACTATTTTGGTCTAAAGAGCTATTTCTCTCTAAGAAGCATTTCGTAATTAGGATTGTACTTTAAATAATAGTGTAGACTTATCTCTGTATCATTCTTGTAAAATTAACGTGGTTCACAGGCATTAGACTGATAAACATCACGAGCATGAAGAGTAATACTTTTTCCTCTTCTAAGTATTGCTTTCTAACAAGGTGAAAGGTTAAAATAACCATTTGGCCCTCTAAGGTTCTCATGGCCTTCAACCCTTTCTCTCATTACAAATTAGCAAAAACAAATGGCTGGGTATGATGCCTGTAAACTACATATCTACTAAACCCTGAACAATAATGACTACCAGATCTTTTATCCCAATATGGTTCCTTTTTGTGCTACTCTTGCATAGGAGGCATACCACAATTTTAATTAAAGCAAAGGGACATGACTGGAGAATCCAACTGCAGTCTCCAGAGGGCATGATTTAACTCCTGCCTTGCACTCTAGGTGCTGAAAGCAAGCACAGTGAAACAGAATGGTTATCAAGGCTTTTCTGCTTCAGTTTCTGCACAAATCACAGTTCCCAGGACTTCGACTGGTGTCCAAGTGTGAAACTTGAACTTGGGCAACTACATTGCCTCCCACCCAGGAGCTGCAAAGTCAATACGTGAATTTGGAAGCTCATGTATAGAACACGAAATGCTCACATGATGCTTGGACATCACCATAACATGTACGAAGCTTTATAGAAGGCATTCAATCCTATTAAACTTTTTTACGAGCCAGAACAGCTTTATTTAAGGTATTTGCTCTGCCCGGTGAAAGAAAGCATATGCAACATTCTCTGTAATGAGCTGCCATTTCTAAATAATTTGCATCTGTGAAGCATCAGTGGAGACAAAAGTGTTCTTACTTTCTATACATTGAACACAACAATTAAATAAGAGCAGGAGCCTGCAAAAGTGTCTGCATTAAAGTAGAAGCATAGGGAACTAAACATTAAAAATTTCCCCAAAGATACTGATATTTAAGATACTTAGAAAGCACATGGGAATCTTTCCTGAGATTTGAAACGTATCATATTAAAACAGAAGGACCAAAATTGATTCCTTTTTAGTAGTTTAGTCCTTCCCTGATACACATGAGGACCGGAGTTACTAAAACAGCTTTAATCTCGTCTATACTGGAAAATAATACTAAAAAATAGATAAGCGAAAGTAATTTGCTGTGGAAGAAAGGGCTCAGTCCAGTTGTGATAAATGGTTTCAGACCCTGTTGGGTTCACTGGGATTTGACAGTACATAAACCATACTGAGTCAGGCCAGAAATCCTATTATATCTCCAATTCTACTATAGTTTTGTGAGCTTTTACACATTTATTCGCAACACACCAAAAAGCTAGCACAATCATCCCCCAGAAATAGCAGTTCTCTCAACTTTTCAGGAACTAAAAACTGGAAAAAAAAAAGTCTGTCCACAGTACAGGAAACAAAGAAGTTTGGTTTCCCCATACATTAATAGTCCATACTTGGTTGACTGGTCATTAAAATGTTGAGATCTCCAGTTGAAGATTTTCTTACAAGGGGGACATTAAGGTCTTGCTTCTCCATATTTTTTTTGCTGTCTAATGAAAACTAGGTTTTACATCATTCTTCCCCTAACTGGGGATAATAATAAACCCCCGTCTCCTCTGCTTTGCAGCCTGTTTTCACATGGTTGCTCAGAACTTAGTATTTTGGAGAATTTTATCTCCAAAAAAATCTGTTTGTCAAATGCAGCTGAAATTGACTAACACGTTTAGGTTTATTAGAAGGGCATATGCACCGTCATCGCGTATACCTCGTTCACTATAGTCAGCTAAAGAAGGCTTCTCAAAATGTCAGTGGCAGTGATATTCCTTCTCTGGCTTTTTTTGTTTGTTTGTTTTGTTTTTCCTTTTTTTTCTCTCTCTCTTTTAGATGCATCTTTGCTGTAATGAATGCCAGTAACTATTTGAGTTTTATCTATAAAACTTTAACCAAAAAGGAGTGTGTGGGTGTGGATGTCTAACCCACAACAGTTATTATAGTCATAATGTAAGCTCCATTGCAGCTCACTGCTAACAGACCTTAACCCTCATCTGCGAGAAAGACATTTAGCCTTTGCATCCATTCTCTGGAAGTGGAAAAGGAACTCAAATGTTCCAACAACAGCATTCTTTTCATCAGCAGTGCCAGAAATTTAAAGTGCAGAGATCTTCTAGGAGGCTACCAGATCACTCAATCTGGCTATGAGATGAAAACCTTGCACGGTTCTAACACCACATATGGAGAGCTGTAGACTCCTGTTTTCTTATATCTATGTTCTCTTTTAAACAGTACTCAAAACATGCACAAAATGTTTTTATTAGAGCTGCAGTCAAGGACACATCAGCTATAATGAAGCAGTAAAATTTAACTGCTGCCAACAACATTCTGCTTTGGTCTACAGTCAGTTGAGTTTCTGCCCAACATCCACTAGCTATCAGGCTCCCATAGAGCGACACTAAGCTGCTTTGTCAAGAGTCTTAAAGTTTATTTTGCTTCTACTGCAACTCTTCACTATGCAGTTGCGCAGTAGTAAACATGACCTTAAGTTAGAGTGGAAGTTTGGCAACAACGTGATTGCAAATGTAATCTACAACAGCCACAGAAGTTAACCAAGCCAAAAGCAGAGTTACAGCTCTTAAAAACTCAGACTATAAATGGCTATACAAGATCACATTTCACACTGTGGTTTGCTAGCATGATTAACTGTAGTGCTGTGTTACACCTGCAAATCATTTATCTTTTTGCAGATACTGCACAAGTCACTTAGATAGCCTAATACCTGACTGTCCTCAAATCAGCCAACAGCACACAAAGAGCAATAAATCAGCAGTAGCACTTGAAACATACATTGTTAAGCGAGTGTGCAACTCTCCATGGGATCAGGACCTTGGATGGTGAAGTGAGCTGAAGCGTGCAGGGAAATAAAATGGCAGCATGATTTCAAAGGCTCCAAATGAAGGCCTGGTTAATGTAGCAAATAAAAAATAAAAGCCCTCACCAAGTTTCTAGGATAAATATGTTTTAAAAGCTTGGTCTGTAAAGTTCTGTTCAATACAGTGTAGTTCTAAGACATATTCAACTGCAATGTTTTATAAGGCAGAGTGAGCAGCCAAAAAACTAATACATCTGAGATTTATTTACAAATAAGCTACAGAAATAACTAGACACTACCTCTGCTGCTGTTACAGGGAAAGCTACAGTGAAAAGATGAGACTTTCCTCAAAGCAATTGTTTAGGTACAGATAAAAAGATAAAAAAGAAAATAAAGTTGATTGTAGCAGAGCAGGATCTACCTCCTGAAGTGAACATCCTGTTAAAATTCTGTGGCCACTTTTCAGAGATTAACAGAAGACAAGTCAGCATGTGAGACATTGAATTTCCATCCCTTTAACATTTTCCTTTCTCAAGGCAACGTTTCAATATAGGCAGAAGATATGCTTGGCTCAGGAACGTGTTGCTGAAGTCACAAAAACACTTCAAAACGAATAGGGGTTAGATCACTTCCTCACTCAGACTAACCAAACTCCCAAGCCAATACCTGTTTTCCAATGATTTCAGCTACGTCGTCATCAGGCCCCAAACAAGCAGCTCTAGCAGCAGCTTTGTAATCAGCTTAACTCGTAGCTGTCAGGGAAAGACACTGTCTCTCCCCACACTTCTCACAATTGTTCGCTCTTGTCCCTTCCCACTGCCTCACAAGTGCTCAGGCAACCGTGCGGCCGGCCAGATCAGAAAGCTGGTTCGGCACGCGCTGATTTTTGGAGAGGTTATTTTGCAGTCCCATTAGCTGCCTGATCCCACCGCTTTTGCAGCCACAGGAGTACAAATACTGGCACAAGGAAGAGGTCAAGAATGCGTAGCAGGAACTAGCTGTGCCTCAACCAGCTGAGGAACTGCACTTTCATACAGAAGTTCAGGCCTTGGCTCATGACAGTATTTGCAACCCTGCTCAGTAAAGCACACTGACTTAAGGCCTCAGTTACTATGGTGATGAGCATGGAATAAATGTTTATGTATAATTAGATAAATCCTCCCTTCAAGAAAATAGTTGTCCTTCTCACAGGCAGCTATTCATATTTACTTTTTTTTTTTTTTAACAAAGCAGATGTAAAAAGAAAATGTATTAACATTTTAAAGCTTAATGATCACTAAATTAATAATTTAAACCTACAGCAAGAATTAACAAAAAGCATGTGAAAAATTGGACAAAGAGGATCCCAGCTCTTCTGAAAACTGCCTAACTCCCTAGAGAGGAAGATAATGCTTGGTTTTATGTGCTTTCTCACTTACGAAAACTGGGAATGATTACAGAAAACTTTATTTAATTGTTTAACAAAACTTAAGCGGTAACTCTTATTTGAATCAAAAATGAACGAGTCGTTTACTTCTGTGCAACCACTAAATTGAATCACCCTTACTTGCAAAACAGAAGCAATGTTTCCCAACTCTCAGATTATTGTAAAAGCAGTAAGCTGATATAAACAGATCAATCTAGTTAAAATACTTAGTTCCTAAACTCATGAGTATCTTTCTTTTTCAAAAGCTTATGAATCAGTAATTACAGCAGAACTATTTGCCACAGAGATGAACATTCTGTCTTGGGTTTTGGGAAATGCTTTGCCACATTTATCATTTATGTATAACTGACTTTTTTTTTTCATTAAGAAAATCCACTCCTAAAATCTGATCATTAGTTATATTCTCTGGTATCTAAAATTGCTTTAAACTTAAGGAATACTAAATTCAGAGTAGACAAGATGGCTTCCTAGGACTAACGACTATAAAAACTAATGACAAAATTTAACCGAACCCTGAATTCCTCCCTGAAGAAAAACAAATGATTGGCAAAACACAGTAGAAATGTTGCCAGCTGATGAGCTGCCTCATTCTTTCCACTATGATGCCATCTGTTGCCAGCTCTTCCCTGTCCATGTGCGCTGAACTCCCTCTGAATCTCAGCCTGACCCAGATCCAACACTGGTGTCAGAAGTCTGAGAATAAAATCCAGCTTTACCCACCCAATGGATGTTAATAACTACAACTGTGGTTGGAGGTGGGGCTTTGGTGACAGTGGGCAAGTAAGGAGGCTTCTGCTCCCAGCCACTTACTATCACTCTTTTCTTTCACTGATTTTTTTTTTCTATTCTCCCCAGTCCACCAACATAACTTCATATGCTTTCACTCCCCAACATGACTGTCAAAGTAACTTTAGACAAACTTCAGCTACATAAAGTATGTAAGCTAACACAGATAATATCTTAAGAACTGAGTTAGGAAGCAGACACATGCAAGTTCATGCAAATAGATGGTATCAGAGAAACTTCCAGTAAGAGGGGCAGCAATGACAGCTAGCATATACTCTTCTTTTCCTGAAGCCCAGCAGGAGCCTGGCATCTACCTGCATATTATAAGCTCATAGTGAAGAATAATGAGATCTTAACCCTAATGAAGGCATTGAGTAATATTTCAGCCTTCATATTTAGGCTGTGAATTCCTCCAAGGCAAAGACTTTCCTCTCTGCCTTGCATACATTGTTGATATGCAAGATATAATACAAAGATGTACAGCTGTTCATGAAGAAGCAGAGTAATTTTGACTTGCTCTAAGAATAGGCCAAGCTCCTTCCTCCAGTTCGTATGCAAATTTATTACTGAAGACAATGTGTGTATTCGAGTGAAGAAATTCAGCTTAGAATCTGAATGTCTCTTCAGGGACCACTGGAATCAAAGACAGCCTTCTCAAGCAGCATGGTTTAGCCTCTTTCTGTGCAAAGATTTTTAAGTGACAAATATTTAAATATTTATAGAAGAGATCCTCATATCAATTGAGTAGTGATAGCTACAAGGAGCAGAGAGCCATTGCAAAGGACAATAACTAGGCCAAACAATCTCCATTTATCCTTAGAAAACTCGCATTACCCTCAACTCACAAAGCATTCATTGAAGTCTACAGGATAATCCATAGCAAGGGACCAGACATCCCCGAACACTGATGCTAGAAGCTATCAGTTTTGCTGAGAGGCAGGTAAACTGCTTATTGTACAGATCAACAGCCTCGAAGTGGGTTTTCTTACTAATGTCTTTGATATTTTGTGTCTTTGAACTTTTATGGTACACAACCCTAGTGATCCTATTTGCAGTTAAGCACTGAACAGTAGTTTTAAAAGTTTAGCTGAGTATATTTTCTTAAAAATAATGGATTCACCACAGATGCAGGCTGTAGGATTAAAGAAAATATGTAACTTAAGCTTTTTCTACTTTTTAATGTCTGAAATTTTATTAGTGAGCTATTCTGCTTATCTTTTATGAAGATTTTGCAGATGAACAAAAATTAACCTAAAACTGTGAAATAATATATTGTGGAAAAGCTTTAAGTCAAGAAGAAACCTTAATCGCTTCTGTTTTTTTCCCACAGAAAAGTATTTAGGCTAGACACATCAGGTGATGTTGAATATGCCATGGTTGGTACATAAAGTACATGACATTCAAATATAAATAATTGTGAATTATACTATGTCAATATCGGTACATATACAAATACACTACATATTCGTGTAAGAATTTCTGAATCTTCCATCTAGTACTGCTATTGCCTTACCATTGCAAAAGAGGCCGTTAAGTTTATGTGCCCACCTGAGATACCTAATGTATAAGGTCACACAGCAAATGAGTGACAAACCTGGTGATAAAAATCCTCTATTTAAACTTGCTGGCATGAACAAAACATTAGTTGAGGTGTTCCTAAAGTGACATTCAGAAAACCATGTATACTAAATAACTTGTCTCAGGATTCATACGGTCAACGCTTACCTACCTCACAGAAGTTAAAATGCTTCGTTTGTTAATAGCTGTAAGTAAAGAATCACTGTAGTCCTGATCAAGGTTTGGAATACCCAGCTCCACATGAAACTTTGTACTCTAGTGCTTGGTAATCCCACAAAACAGAACAGAGTTAATGGGGTGTAAACTAAAGGCTATGCAATTAAGAATGTCTAGAGCTGTTCTGTAGTCTTCATTGCTACAGCATCAGGTAGGAACATATTGCTACAGGATACATTAGGACACACTGTTCTTTATCCACAGATCCCAAGCACTTCAGAGGATTCTGGCTCTGACTGCTTTGATGATGGATGTTTTTTTTACCTTAATACCAAAAGCTTTACTGGATTTAGACATTCTCTGATTTTCTCTAGCACTTTCATAGACCTTGATCAGCTAGCAGCATTTCCTCTTTAAAAGACCATGCACAGGGTCACTCAGACTTTCCACCAACTGGGAAGCTCTGAAAGCAGGACAGCTCAGATCTAGGGAAGCCTTTGGTTTTATTTTTAAAACACTGCTTACTCCACATAACTATTTCAAAGGCTCTGACCTCCCAAGATCTCCAACAAACAAACAGTTCTAGGCTATATTCAAAGGTTTCTGAGTGCTGACAACCATTTTATAATGAAAATGGCTTCCCTGGAGAATTCATCTAAAACATGCTCTATTTATTGCATTCAGAACCGCAGTGCTTAAGAAAAAAAAAAAAAAAGCTACCAGCCCACACAAGAAGGGCTGCAGGTTGTTCAGCAAAGGTGGATTTCCATTTATGTGTCTGAGTGGAAAGAAAAAGAGGAAGCCTCCATACATGCCAGCCAAATTCTGTATCAGATGTACCTGCATCTGCCACGCTATTGATCAAGACCATCCTGGTCAGCAAAGGCACCACAGGGTTTGCTCCCAAGAGGATTATATACATCCTCCTACTACTCCCTAGCAGTCCTTTTCTCTTTTCCCCCACACCCCAAGGTAAACCTAGTCCACTGCCACTGCATTCAGTCAGTAGAAGACTGAGCATGTGTTCCCTAGTAGAGAGGCATTAATTAGTCCCTTTCATCCCAGGCTAGGATTACAGTATCCAGGCACAGGGAATGAAAGCTGTCAGGAGCTTGCTGCTGAGCTCCTGAAGTATTGCGAGAGTTACAGAGTTCATATCTAGAAGGGCAAGGTAGTGTTGATGATCTGTATTTATTCTTAGCTATGTATGTCAAAATCACTACGTAGCATGCTGCCTCACTGTGCCATGAGGGGTGTTTCTCAGAATTGTTCCTATTTGAAAAAAGGCCAGAACATAAACATTTCCCAGACATGGCCTACACTTTTAGCTCTGGTGGGTAGCAACAGGAAGGTAGCAAAATATTCCTGTGAACATAAATCAGCCAGAAAACTGCAAATTATGTTGACCAAAAAGCCAACAGAGTGTTGTTTATCCTAGTCCAAAATTGGTGAGAGCCATAAAAGGGAAAGGACACCTGCAATGTCACTAGAAAGGCTCGTCAGAGCGGTGATAGTGTCTCACCCACAGGCTGCTACTACCTTCAGGTCCACCAGAACTGGATACACTGCAGTAAATCTTTGTCCAGTGCAGTCGTAGGATAACTCAGAGGTGACATGCTTATTATAACATTAAGCAAGTTTGCTTTTTTAAATACCGAGATTTACATGCGTTACAGAGCCTTCACAGCACTGGGAAATACAGTTATGTACTTCACCTACCTGTGCATCAACTCTCCATGGTAATTTTACCAGCTATCCCTATGTCTGCACAAATGGTCACACAGCAACTTCAGATGAATGAGAAAAGGCATAAGGAAGCTGAAGTTCTTTACCAGATAACTTTTTCTTCTTTTTTTTCCCAACACAATACTAATGAGACAATACTCTTTAGTTATACAAATAATTATTAGTATGCACTGTTCTTTTTTGTGTGACATTGCTCTTTTAAACATCCATTTGGTTATAGACACATATATCTACACCACAAAATATGCAGTTGAGTTTTCCACCAGCTAAAAAGTACTAGAACCGCTACTGGTCTTATTCTTCCTGCATCAGACAAGACTTACAGGAGGTTTTGTTGTTGTCTGTTTTGGTGCTTTTTGTTTCATTTTTCTTTTTTAAGTGAAACTACATTTTACATTAAGTATTGCTTGGAGTATCTTATATATGCTGCTCAACAGAGCTCAATAGAGGCAGCACATTTGAGGAGTTTGTCATCCAGTGGTGAAATTATTTAGGTTGTGGTTAAATTCCAGTGGTGGGTCTTTACAGCACAAAACCTGAAGTTGTTCTCAGTGTGCGAAGCGGGCTGCAAAATACAAAGCACAACTTCCAAGCAAACAACAGAACTCTTCCCTATTGACAGACGGAAGAAAAAGAGTACTGTATAACTAAGACACCCAAAATTTCATGGTATTTACTTAGGAACTTATGCCTATCTTTTGTCTGTAGTGGGAGAGAAGTAGTTGAGGAAAGTTTGATATGAAAATATGATCAAATGTCTTTGACTTCAGCAGGTCCTTCTGGAAAAGGAAAATCTCCATTCTAGCAACTTCTTGTGGGAGAGTTCAGCAACAGCATGACTGATCAGAAACTGACATTAAATCCACTGAAGTTACAAATCCATTCCAAACCAGAGAGTGGATGGTACTTTGCCAAACAGGTAGGAGGCACAATGACTTACAGTGTACCACAGTGAAAAGCTGCACCCCACTCCTGACCAGTGCCCTTTTTCATTAGGCAATCTTTCGCAACATGAAGGCCCAAAGACTTAAAGCACACAAGATCTTCAGATTAACAGTGATTAACAGTGAGACCAGACAAGTTATAATTCCTGAAAGGGATTCTTTACCCTCTGTGCAGAGCAAGACCTCCCAGCAACAATAATGACTGCACATAGAACAGTTGTTGTTTCATAACTCCTTTTTCTTCAAGGAAGAGGATGATGCAGGGAAGCTAGATCTTTTAATTATTCCTTCAATGACTGTTTTATACTAAATGCAAACACCAAGTATTCAGCAACTGAATCTATCCCTTCTAGCATCAGGGTGAAAGGATGAAAACAAGGATGTTGAAACACTTTGGATTCAGAACCTGAACCTACTTTATGGGAACAAAACAAGGAGACCCCATTCAGAGAGAGAATAACTTCACTTTTCTATTGAAAGCAGCAGAGCAGGACTGAAATTTCACCCACCACCAAAGAGGAACTGAGGACATTTTTTAGTCCAGTGCTGCAGACACCGTATCTGAAGATTACAATTGTAAAAAAAAAAAGTTGAAAAAAAAAAGTTGTATCCAATGACAATCAAAACACTGACAGACAGGCACAGTTGATAGACCAGGTGCTTTGAACCTTAAGAGCATCTCCAAAACCAGTTTTGCCATGTTTAAAGTAGTAAAAATTGTCATAGCTATAAAAATATAGGTGGTATTCTACATTAGCACCAAATGAGTTCCTCAAGTTCTTAGATGCACTTCTGAATTTCCATGACAAAAAATCACATCCTGTGCCAGAGTTAATTGGCACACAGGATTAACTTCCTCCTGTTTCTCAAATTGAAACTACAAACCACACAGGCCTTGATACATGCTCCTGAGAAAGTCCCTGCATGGAACTGAGGCATGCAGTAAAGAATCACACAAGCACAGTGATCAGAAAAAGAGAGAATATTACTTACCACAGTGTGGTCTCATTTCCTCAGCTGAGGGGATCTTTAAGCATTCATTTGCATGAATTCATGTGATCATGCTGCATCACATTTTTTCTTGAAAACTCCAGCAACTTCTTTTTTCACACAGATGATGGCACTGCAAATTAAAACAGATTATATGAGAACTGAGAATGCGTGTGGCAATCAAAGCTATAGAAAAACACACAGCTAAAACGGACACAATTTACTGTATGATACTACAGAGTTTGTTAATGCAACTCTTTTATTCCTCCACGATGACAGAAAGAGTTAACACATGTAGAACTCCATACCACATTAATTTAACTCCCCACAACACGAACTGGTATGCTAAAAGGTGTTCTATATGACAGTAACATCTACTTTGATTAGTTTTGAAAGAGTCATGTGACTTACTGGTATTTAAATGTTGTCCCCAACTCATTAAGGGATCAACAAGCAAGCAATTCCCCAGTTTTCTCTCTGCTACAAGAGAAAGAAGGAAATTGAGACATTTGGGTATTGTTTCAGTTCAGACTATTGCTTCACTACTAAATTATCAGTCTGTTTGTTATTTAAGTCATCACCTTCAGAAATTGTACTGGCCAGAATATGAATCAGTCAGACAGTGATAAAAACAGGTACCACTTTAAGATAATTCAAGTGATTGTTTTCACAAGATTGAAGTTATGTTCATTAATAGTTCATTAAAATCCTGTGCAGGCCAGTATCTGCTTCCTAATCAGTTACTGCAGGAAGATAACACCTTCACAACACAGACCAGTGTATGTACATCCCTAGAACAAAAGCAACAACTCTTTACACCCATGAGAGACAAGTACACCAGTGAAAAATCAAATAGTGTACTCGTGTTTGCAACATTTACCTCCACTTGCTGTGAGGAGTCTGCTCACTGTTCTTATCAGAGTTCCCCTGAACAAATGTCCCTACCCACTCCCCTCAAAAAAACAGAACAACTACAAAAAAAAGCAAAAGTCAATTATACCAAGCCCAGATACAGCTTGATGCCATCAAGAAATCTTATCAACTGCTAGACAAATAAGATGACCATATTAAATTATAATGCCAACAGTATAGTCTCTAGAAAAAAATGTAAGCTTTTAGTCTCAGCCATCCTTGCAAATAGTTTCCATATATTTGTTCTGCAGAGAGCTATCTGATACAGTGATATAATCATAGGCAGAGGGGCAACTATGCAGAAAGCATTTTTGTCCCCAGCTTATCCTAGCCAGCAGCACAAATAAGTTTAGGAAATCAGAAGATCACTCTTTAAAATCCAGTTAGGATTAAAGGAAAAAAAATTACATGCAGTGATTTTCAAACTGTGACTTCAACTGCTCATGAGCCGTTAATTACCACTAAGAGCTCAAAGGGATACCTAAAGAAATAATCCTACTCTCAGGACATTTAATTCCACAACACCTTGGGCAGCAAGATGCACAGATCAGAAATACTCAGTGTTTTAGTAAGCACACGTGCTCAAGACAACGTCACATACAGGGCAGGTCTAGCAATTTGAAACCTACTGTCCTGCAGTGCTGCAAAATGACCCAACAGGTTACCAAAAAGCACCCTTAACCCACAGCTTCCCAAAGATTCTGTGGCCCTCACCTTTCTCCTGGTTTTAAGGCAAGTCCCCTTCTTCATTTTCTAGGTAAAGAGAACAGTGTTCCCCTGTGTCTCCAACCCTTTTATTTGGTCATTTTTTTCTACTGTACCTTACTTGATCTGAGAAGTATTATCTTCCTCTCCTCCCAAATCTCAGCAATTTATATACGCTCTCACAAATATGCCAGAAAATAAGGGCAGACTCCTTTTGATTTCTTTCAACTGAAAAGACAGATGTAGGTGTAAGAGAAATACAGCAAGAGAGCTACTTTATCTTTCCATCTATTTGTCAGTTCCAGTCAGTATTATATCTTTAGACTTGCTTATTATTCTATCCATTATTACAAATGGAATGAGATGAATAAATATGGTGCATCAGTTTTACAGACTTAACAATTCAGGATCTGCAGCACTGGGGCAATTCAAACATGCTGAGAAAGGGTAGTTTTTATTTCTCTCTAAATAGCCTTCCTCTTTTGCTGATAAAATATAGCCCTCCCCCCAAACCCTGGTAGCTCAAAGTATTTTCCCTCCAAGTCAGGTCATAAAAGGTAGCTTCCCTTTTTACCTTCTAGATCATTAAAGGAGAATAAGAAATTATTTTAAAACAAAACAAAACACCACTGGAGCCAATAAGAATACGCAGATGCTTAAAAATGGCATATTTTCAAGCTTTACTGCACTGTCCCAAGAGTTCACCTGCTTTGCTGGGAAAAGCTGCTTATGGCCTTTTAAGGGTCAGGACAGAAGATTATTTAATTAGGTGGCAGTCCTAACCCTGGGTTAGCAGAGAGAGGAATGCTCCATACAAAATACATCCTGTGACATCTGCAAGTAAGGAATATTTTTACGAAGACCAGCACGAGGCAAGACAAAGGATATGCTCAAACAATCAAAGATACATATATTATTATTTTTTTTTCAAACTTAGATAGATGAGGCACCACAAACAGCACTTTAAAAGCATGCTATGAAAAGAACTGCAGCTAGAGTCCAGTCATATAAGAAGGGGTATGGAAATTGTTATCCAGACCAAATTGTTCTCCAGGTCAAGCACTATGCAAACCACATCAATACTGTTTACGACACTGAAGAACCTAAACAGGTACAGAATTAACTTACTTCTTTATTTATCTGAAACTAAAACAGCTTTCCATCCCATGGAAATACATCTTATCCTAGTTTGAGTGGTTGTAATTATTCTGCAAAGGAGCTTTATTAGAAGCCAGAAAGTGAGAAAATACAGCATTGCCTGGAACTTACTCTAAAAATACATTTGAATATTGCTATTTGCAAGAATGCATTATGTTGTCTGCGTTTCTGAATAGTAAAGTGTTAAATGCAAGTCACGGCTTTCTATGGATTCTTAGCTACACACTAACAAATGCCATCTTGCATTTTTAACATCTTTTAGAAGCCAGATATAAAAGAAAAGTAATTTTGACATGTCAAGACAACAGGAAAAAAAAAGAATTAAAAATTAATTAGCATGTCTTTGTACTGCATCTAGAGGTTCAAAATTGCTAGCAACAACCTAACTGCATAGCAAGATAAAAATTATATTTTCATAAGCTTTTGGCTGTCTCTACTCAAAACCTAAAAAGGTAACAATTAAGGTATTGTATTCCTCATCTCTGTTTTAGCCCCATTACTGTATGCAATAAAAATTCTAGTCATTTCCAACTTCAGTTAGCTGATTTTACTCCATATTTGCATCTGCTAGATAAGGCCGCACTGACAGAGATGTAAGCAGTAAGGTTGTTTGACACCAGAATTTATTTTTCTTTTGGAGTTCTTAAACTTTTATTATTATTACTTTTGTCTAGCTTTCCATAAAAATCTAAGAAATGTTTATTTTAAGACATCCTAGCAACGAGATTTTTTTTTTTCCCCGGGAGAATGGTTGTCCTACACACCTTTATCTGTCTGAGGAGAGGCAGGAACTTCCCTGCCTGGATCAGACCATTTCACACTGTGCAACCTCTCACTGCAGCAAGGCTCAGGTTCTTATCACCAAGGCCTTTTCTCTGGTTTTCCTATTAACTTAAAGCTTACAAGTTATGCACTACTGTTTGTTTTGCTTTCTTTTGGTGCAAATTACTTTGTGTTTGAAGCCATTTAGTTTTACTTATTGCCATGTTCTTCATTTCCTCATCTTTGCTATGTTTTTCTCTGCAATCTCCCTAGCTTACTCTTTATTCTTTTTTATTCTTTTATTTATTATTTATTAAGCTTCTAGAACAGGCTTTTGTACAGGAGATTCCCTGTTCCTCTTAGTATTTACGCATCAGCATTTCAAGATTCTAGGTTTGTCCAGGAACTTTTAAGGTAATGTTTGCTAGCCTTAGACCAGCTCAAACTCTCACAAACACGGCAAGAGTGATGAGACAGTCAGTTCCTTTTCCATAAAGCTAAAGAAAGAGGAAATTACTATTTTAGACTGGGAAGCTCATGCTCAGCTATGGTCCAAATAAATTAGCCTGGTTTTAAAGTAATAATCCAGTTTCCCCTTTCCCCACAAATACGGTTGCCATTCACCTTGAACTTGGCAAGATTGATTTGTCTTTCCCTGGCAAGGCATTTGGTTATCGTGAGCCAAATATCAAATGCCTGAAAAATAACATCAACATGGTACTGAATCTACTCTTTGGCAATATTAACGCAGTAATATTTTATATGTAATTATTATTTTCACATCACCACTTCATTTGTCACAGTGCTATGCACTGTTATGGTGCTCCAAAATAAACATTCAACACAGTGAGCCAGAGAGAAGAGCAAAAAGCAGCAATAAGAATGTAAAATCCTCCCATCCTTATTTGCTATTTTATATTACCCTTCACAGAGATTTTTAAAGGCATCCTCTGGCCTACTTGAAACTTTACAATATGGATAGATCATTCCCTGTGGGTCAGCCTTACTTACACAAGTAGTTACATTGCCCTAAATCTTGCCTCAAAGGTGTTATTAAACCTCTATCTTTTATCTTAGTTTGCATTCAACATTATCAGACATTTTATTTTGTAAATTATCCAGGATACAAAGCCTAACTACTGGTAAGGAAACCACAGATAGATATGTAAACACTTAAGAATTACCTCATCAAAGTGCATCTCTGTTAATTTGGTCTCAGTACATATTAGTCTTACAGAAACACAATTCCCTAAAAATCTGTTAAATACTGAGCACCTCTCGCAACGTTTACACTAAAACCTGAGGAGAGCAACAGCCAGAACACGAGGAGGCCCCAGTCAGGAAGGCCTACCTGAGGCTACGTCCCTGCCTGCTTTTCTATGGAGAGGAGTACCACAAGGAAGAAAGCTAGGGCAGTGAGGGCCCTGGCAAGGAGGTTTACACAGCAGCTGATGGGGACGAGCCTCCATAGAGGTGCGTTATGTTGGTACAAAGAGAAACTGCGAGGCCTTACAGAGCACCTGATCAAACAGACAGGGCCGCTCCCTGAGCGAGGGGCCTCATGGAGCACACTCAAGCCCATCCTGTGGCAACACCCGAAGTACAAGGCTTCGTGCGAGCCCCTTCCTTGAAGTACAGCAACCTTTCACTTGGACTCCCCGCTACCAGCTTCTCCCCCATAATCATTTACATATGCGTGCATATATATAAACTTCATTTTATTTTATTTGCGGGGAGGGGGATGAACCCAGCGTACCGCACCACCCCCACCTCCCCGCCCCTCAGCCCGGCCGCCATTTTGTGCTCCCCTCCCGCCGCGGCCGCCATGTCGGCGCCCCGCCCCGTTCCGCGCTCCCCGGCGCGGTGCCCGGATGTGGGAGGTGCCGCCCCCGCCGCCGAGCCTCAGCGCCGCTCGCCCCCGCCCTCGCTCTCCCTCCTCTCCTCTCCCTGCGCCGCTGTTGCGGGTCAGCGCCAGCTACTGCCGCAGTGAGGGGGCAGCGGGAGCCGGCAGCGGGCCCGGCGGCGACGCCGAACAGGCTGACAGCGAGGCCGGGGCTCGGTGGATTCGCGACCGCGGGGGGGGAAGCGCCTGACGCCCAGCCGCCGCCATGGTGAGGAGCCGAGCCCCCCGCTCCCGCCCCGACGGAATATTCCAGGCTGCGTGTGAGGAGGGCGGCGGTCGGGGTGGGGGAGAGAGGGGGGGGAAAGGGGGCGACGGCGGCCGCTGCCCTGCCTCCGAGCCGGCTCCTCCGCCCCCGAGCCATCCACGTCCTCCGCCGGGCTTCCCCCTTCCTCCCCTCCCTCCTTCCCTCCCTCCTTCCCCGGGGGCGGGCGCGGCCCCCCCGCCGCCGCCCACAGCCGCCGCCGCCTCGCCCCCGCTGCGCCCCGGCTGGGGCTCAGCCCTTCCCTCGGCCCCCCTCAGCCCTGGGGTCCCTCTCCCCTTCGCTTCAGGGTCCCCCACCATCACCCCGGGGTCTCCCCTCAGCCCCTGGGGTGCTGTGGGGCTGGTTTTGCAGTCCCCCAAGCCGCCCCCGTTGCTGCAGCGGCGTTTTTCTCCTCATGTGCAGGGCGGAAAGCTCCAACGCACGTAGCCCATGGCAGGAGACGGGCACTTTATAATGTACACGGGGCTTTTTAGCTTTAAATGCGGTAGGCAGTGGTGTTCGGAGCCTGCGGGTGAGGGAAATGTGGGATGTCCCGGTGTGTGTGTGTTGAGCTGCTCTGCTGTTTTTTTATTATTATTATTAATCACGACGATTTAAATTTCCCTTTTACTGCCGTAAAATTAATCCAGAGATACAGTATGGAGTCCTGTAGTATTTTACGTCGACACTAGGGGTGTCTCCTGCTTGCCACCACTGCCAAGAAATCAACGCCCTTTTTTAATAAACATCTATCCTAGCCTAAATTATCCGGTACCCTGGCTTCAGGAAGGCTCTGGCAATATTTTGGGTTTTTATAACTGGAGAAATACAGATGGTTTAAGCTTTTCCATTCTGAACTCTTAAAGAGCAAAGCCAGCTGTTTATCACCATTTCATATGAGACCTCACAGGGCCTAGGAGCCAGAAATGGGTTTCCTTTTGTTTTTAAGCAGGGGATTGCAGTCTCTGCTTTAAAAAATAAAGTTGTAGCCAAAACTGAGGTGGCATACTCTTTGAATGTACACTTCAATGTCTTTTAGATGTACATTTGAATAAATATTTTGAAATATGCAGAGGTTGGGCTTCTTTTCAGTTGTGGACTAAAGCAATGTATTTAACAAATACCTTTACACACACTTAGAATAATATGAGGCCGAGAAAAGAAGGTTTGTATTTTGAGAGCAAGAATCAGTGAGATTGAGCGTTGGAAAAAAAGTTATGATTAGAAATTATGCCATAGTTGCAGTAATGCTAGTACTGCTGTGAATATACAGATGAACGGTGATCATGTTCCACACAACGGTTGGGTTCATACTGCAATTAGTTGGGTCTTTCGTAAAAATTTTGCTCTCAAAGACTTGTCTGATGAGACATGCCGACATGCATAAAAGGAAAGAAAATGTTGCTCAATGGTGATGTCCATGTGTGTATTGGTGACCTGTAATGAAACTAACTTTCATATATCATTAATTTCATTTTTTTTTCCTCTGTTCTGCCTCAGCTGAAGCTGCATTAGCATCTCTTGCTGGTATAGCCATGCTGGTTATTACTTTGACTTCTTGAACAGTGTTTCTATATGATCAATTACCACATGTAAATACAGATGCGTGAAAAAGGTGTTCTGAATATTATCTCCACCAGTAAAGGTGTTTCTTTGCTACAGTAAGCAATAACAACAAGTGGAAGGTTTTGACCAGAGCTGTATCAGTACATTGTTTCTAATAGCATCTGATCTTAGGTGCCTTGTAAAAAATCATGTTCTTCCTACTGTTGTTACCTGTGGATGTTTGCACTGAAGGAGTTCACTTTTAATGATGAAATAGAGTAGATCTTGTTTCAACTGTTAATTACAATAGAGCAGCCCTTTTTGCAGTTCGGAGTAACTTTTCTTTTGTGTTCTTGCGGCACCAGGGAGCTGACAGTTACAGTGAAGAACAAGAGGTGAACATATTGTTGTGTTCATAGTAGGTAGCTTAAGATAAACACCTAGTAAGTAAAAGAACATAGCTCTGGATGTTTTGGGATAGCCAGTTCTAAAATAACCTATCAAGCAGAGAGCATAATATGATGCATTATGTAATCCTAGAAGTAATACAGATGAGCTGTTTCTGTCAGAGTTGGCTTAGAAAATACTACTCATAGCAAAACTTACTAGAAAAAGGTAAATAGCGCAGATGTTAATAAACAATCTTGGATTTGGATAAATGTTTTGTTGGGACCGTCTGTATTCTGGTAGGTCCTCGTTCATATCTAGCTCTCGAGCTTTATACTTGTAGGACAGAAAAGACAGAAATGTACTGAAGTCACCCAAACCATGTTACATAATGCACACATCTTTTTAGCAAGCCGAGAGAGTCTTTGGGAAATTGAGGAGACCAGTTTAAATTTGGACACTGCTGGTGCTAGACTCTTCTTAGTTGTGACTCACTTGAGTAGTGGTGCTTCTGGCACTTGAGCATTTTCTCCAGATGAAGCGATTCATTCAGAGGCTGATCTAGAACAGGGTTTTTAATTTATGGAATCCAAGAACCACCAAAAGTTTTTTCTCTGAAATGAAACAAAAATACACCAGAAGACCAAGTTGAGTCTTTCTTTACTACTTATCAGCAAAGGTACTAAATAAGTTCTTGAAGAAAAAACTAGCTACTCTGCTGCCAAATCGCAATTTGACTTCTATTATTACAAGCATTTGGATAGTCATTTTAGTTTTGTAATCGTTCTGTCTGTGCCTGAGTGCAGACATGGATGGTAGGAACAGAGAGGCCATCAAGCAATCCCTCTATTGTGTTGGACTTGCTGGTGGTCTACTACCACAGGTAGAATAATCTAGGATTCAAGATGGGAAGCTCACATGTAGGTCTTAAGAAAAAATTATGTGGTAGGCTTATTTAAGCCACTTTGCTTAACAAAGGAATTTGTTGTGGCAGTAAATAAGTGTTCAGGGGCTTCCTTTTGAGGCTAATTTGAATATTTGAGTTTACTTAGCTTTGTGATCTGCTAAGGAAGAGACTGTTGATTGAGGAGGAAAGACTTTTAAAAATAATTATAATATTCCAGTGGAATCAAAGTGGAATTCTGTCTTTATATGGTGCAAGGTGCAAACTTTAAATCTAAGATTTAAATCTTTAACTCTTCCGTAGGAGGGAAAATGGAGTAGTTTAAGGGAAAATGATGTGTGATGGGCATGCCTCAGGAACTTTATTCATCTTCTAAGGTACCAGAGCTAGCACTAACGCTTTAAGGGAGTGAGATGAATAACATATAAATTAGGATTTTTTATTGGTATGTTAAAGACGGGGCTGCCTTTTGCCCATTGGTGTTGCAAGAAAAAGCAGCGTCAGTAATCTGGTATTTCTAGGGAAACAAGGCAGATGTGTGTTTTAATGCTAAACTGTTCTTCAGTCTGCTTCTGCCTCATCGTTTCTCTCATTTTTGTGTGTCATGTAGACATGCAAAAAGTTGCTGAGGTGTAGTCAGACTAAGAAATACTTACGAATTTTTGTTGATGTAATAATATATGCTGTTAAGAAAAAATGAATCTAGCAGTGAAGGTTTTGCAGTTTTCCTCTAGCTGGGTGTTATATCAGTGCCTATCTGGCAGCATCATAGAGGAATTTTTTTAGCTGTAGGTACGCTTTATGGTGTTCTGCTACCATAATTCATAAGTTGCGTGAGATTTCTCAACATTACTTTGATTTCCCTGCTAGTAAAATAATTCCTTTCCCTCCCTTTTTTACTGCCTGTGATTCTTTAAATTTTGTTGAAGAAAAATGTATCGTTTCCTAAAATGTAAGTCTGAATGGTGATTTGACTGAGCATGAAGTTATTAAGACCTTGGTTTAGTTATAGGAAATGGTGACCAAAAGTTGTGTTCGTGGAAGAACTTATTTTTTTTGTAATTTGAGCTAATGTATGATTTCTTGAAAGCCATTTGCTCTTGATTTCCTTGCCCCTTCTCTTTCTCCCTGCTCTGGGTAGTATCTTTTGTAAATTGCTAATCGGGGGAAAAATTACACTGCACTATTATTTGTTGTTTAGCAGCCAATTCATTTAGCAACACGTCTCCCTATTTTTCCATCCTTTCTTTCATCTGGCTTACATTTTTCTTCCTCTTCTCCTAAACTTGATTATTGCTGTGTGTTCCTTACAGAAGGACCACAGAGGCAAAGGGAGTTGTTTGTTCCCATGCTTCCTACATGCTCGTTCTTTCCCAGAATCATCAGCAGAAATAGGGAAGGTGCTACTGTGCAAAGGCCTTGTCACGATCAAACTCCTCTGCTTCTGGAGGAGCAAGTACTGGAAGGGATGGGGGAGTAAAGATTGGAGTGATGGGAAAGGGATGAGAAGAGGCATGGGTCTACATCAGAAGAGAGGAGGGGAAAAGTGCTTGCGCTTAAAGGGTAAGCAACTGGAACCTTCTGTGCAGGGTATCGCAAGAAAATAAGTATCTTGTTGTACTTGCATGTAAGTCTGTTAATTAAAACAGAAAAAAGTTGGAACTCCTTACCTCTGGAAACTGTAAGAATTTTATTGGCTGACTTGATTATATAAATTACTTACACGTGTTCTTTCTTTCCCAAAGACCGTAAGAGCTTATCTTGCAGCGCTGTCACGAAGCTGGTAAATATTGCCCTTGTTCTACAAATGCAAAAGGTTGAGGTAATAGCAGGGTAATAACTTATCCAAGGCCCTTTTTGTTATTTAGAAGTTAACAGTAATATGTGATCTGGGAAGTGGATAATGTGTTTGTAGTTCTGAAAAAAATGCTAAGTCTAAATCAAATGAACTGCTCAGAATTTGAGGTCTTGGGGCTGGTGGATTAGTTTGCATGCAGTCCCGAAGAATCTTGCAGTACACTGTCCATTTAGTTTAAGGCATTTGATGGTACACAGTACCTGAAACTTCGGTCATACACTTAAAGTGTCTTTGTAACATTGTGTTAGCCATTTTCTTTTAGAGATTAGACCTGGAAATGTACCTTTTATATCCAGTGGAAGCTATTCAGTTGCCTAGATGTCGATGGCGTAAAGTAATCTTAACACCAGCCGTTCGAGAAAAGATCTGCTGCAAAGATTACTTTGCTGTGGTGAATGAAGAGGGACAGACTTGGATATGGACCAGCATCTTTTAATCTGGCATAGATAGATATTTTAGTATACGAGTTCAAGTATTCTGGGGGCATTTTCACTGATGTTTCCTTGGATTAGTTCTCAGTGAGCTTAAATGACTAGACATTCACGATTTCATAATGATTTAAGTACAGGCTAGAAGCATTATATACTGCTGTGACATACAATGTAACTAGATTATTTTGGTCACCATGTGAAACCTTATTTCCTTAGTAATGCTGAATATCAAGATAAGTTTAACCAGAGTTAAACTGTGGCTTGTCTTCCTGTTCAGATGTTATATACAAGTTGAATGGCAAAAGTCTGTGCAGTGTTTTTTTAGAGTGGGAGGTGGAGGGGGTGTTTGGGTCTTTTTAAGAATAAAACCCACATCTTTCAAGTGAAGTCATTTTGGGGGTGAAAGCTCTTTTAAGCAAATCGGGAAAAATAATGGTGGCATTTTAAGTAGCTTTCAAAATGCATAACTAGAAAATTTTAGTTTGGTGCCTAACCTTATTAGGCCTCTTGCACATACAGAAAGGCTATAAAAATGTTTCATGTTGCTTTTAGATTATACCTAGCAGAGCCACAAGCACATTTTTTATTATAACTGCTTGGGAAAACTGCATAGGTGGTGCAAAAGAGGCTGGAGACTGTATCTGGCTTGCTTGTGATTTCACAATCAGTTGAGCCTGCTATTGATACTCTATTCCACAAGTAGTGAGCAGCCCCCAGTTATAGAAATAATAATTCTTACCTATGTTAAGAAGTCTCAGAAGTCATTTAGATGCTTTGGATTAAAGAACAGCATTGCTCAGGAAGTGCCAATAAAAATCTTGGCTTCCAAGCTGTAAACAGGTTATGGCAGCTAATACTCAGGTGAATATTTGTGAAGTCTGTGTTGATGGACATTCTAAAGCAAACTGTTAAGGCAAAGAACCGGAACTCCCCCAGTAAGCTGATATTGTGTCTATTTTAAAAAGCTTATGTAGTCAGCTTGAAGTTCACAAGCACTTTAGATCATTTCCTACTTTAACTAACTTAGGCATTAACAAATGTCTTCCCACTTTTTTAGCTAAAGAACTTAAGGGAGAGTTTGGGGGAGCATGAGGATGGAAGGGGCGAACGGGTGGGATGGGGGATAGGAAAACAGATAGAAAGCCCAGAAATGAAAACCAGGGATAATGTGTTTCTGGAAAGAAACCAGTCTACTGGAAAAGTGGAATTCAGCTGTGATTTGCACAAGAATATGATCTTAGTTCCCCAGCTTTTAAAGATGATCCTTTCTTCCTTCAATATGTCTATGACAAATACAGAGGCTTCTTACTGTTTATTTTAAGTAGCTGGAAACCTTGGGAAAGAAAACCTCTGCTACAGTATTCGTACCTTTTCTGTCTTCTTATAGGTCTTCTCATATGTCCTCTTGTGAACAGCTTCTCTGCATATATCAGGTATTTTGTTTTCTTCATAATAGGTAGTAAAAGCCAGATCAACTGTTGTTTCACTGCTGACCGCATAGGTTCTGGATAGCATCACTGAAGCTGAAACAAGTCACCTGAATTCCCTCAGTTCAATGATACTGTGGTTAGCAGAGAGAACTTCAAAAGGAACATTTTGGAAACAAATTCCACAGGGTTGAAACAAACTCCATGATACAACTTCAGACCCATGAATTTACAAAGAAGAACTATTCGTGCTTGGTAGGCATGATGACTGAACAGCTTTTTCAGTGTTGTAATGAAACTTTCAGTGTGTAATGATGTTCCCTTGGGGAACTTTAATTCAGTATTGGGCCACTGCCTAACAAGCTTAACACCTTGGTGTCTGAGCAGTAATGCGTCAGTTTTGTTGGTAATGCTGGAAGGACACTTTGCAGATTTCACAGATCAAAGCTTGATTATATGTAGTCTGTTAACTTTTAAACAGCAAAAAGAAAAAATCCATGTGAATTAAATAGACTTGATTTCTATAATTGTCTTCAGTTGATTATACTGGCACTCCAGTCACTGTATTAGACGGGTATCTGATAAAAATCTGTTCCTTATATGGATTAGGGTTTATAGTGCCAGCAGTTTTCCCTGCTTGGGAAGGCAAAGTATTTTACTCAGAACACAAAGTTTGATTCTTTTAGTAATGAAACTGATTAAAGCATTCGCGTGGGGGGGGTGTTATATTTCATACAGTGTATTGAAAAATCAGGTTAATGACAAAAGTGATTTGTAAAACTTGAAAGTTTAGTAAGTTAAATCTTCTGTAGTCATGAACATTAGAGTGCAGTTCTGATGTTAAAACTGAGTTGCTGGAGCTCAGCTGTGAACAGTTTTCTTTTGAGAGGCCTGAGTTAGCTAGAAGGTGGTCAGATTCCCTTTACTGATGAGAAAACAAAAGGTCATGTGAGTAAAAGGGACTAAAATTGACAGGATGTAGCCGATGATGTTTTTAAGATGTAGGTGTTGTATATAATGACAGCGCTGGATTGTTCTCTAGTAGGGGGCAGAGCACTTAAAGGTTGTAGGAGAATTTGGAAGAGTTGGTCTGAGCAAGGGATTTTTAGCAGTGGTTTTATTCTGGGTTCTTTCTCAAGGGTATTGTTTAACATCTGTGCTGTTGTTTGTTTTGTAAAGTCAATTAATCCATGTTTCCCAACATCTCTCAAACAGCACTGAAAACACTCATTTTAAAATTAGAAGTGTTTTATCACATGCCTCCATTAAGGTTTGCAAGCAGTAAACTTCAGAAAGCATAGCCTTTGAAGAGAGAAGATGGGAAGCAGCAGAAACACAGTAGCTTGTGGTTCTGTGGGTAAATTGTGTATGCGTGCACAGTTGTGTCAGTCTTCGGGGGATGGATGCAATTATTTGTACTGTGCTTTGGACTAGGATGACTAGATTCTTGATTGTGAGCCTCCAGAGCAACTGGTAATTATTACTGGAAGTCACTGGGGCTCTGCAGGGGTGCGTCTACTTGGCTTATTTTGGGAGACTGTGGACCCTATAAATAGCAGTAAATTTTTAATGCCGCTTTGTGCGTACTTTCATGTTTGCTTTTATGTGCGTTTACAACTTAATGTTTACAACTCTTTTTTTTGAGACAGCTGTTTTTAATCTTACTGCTAGTCACAACAATTAATGGGCTTTGATTTCTGAGAGGTTGAAGGAATCTTTTTTCACCGGGTGCTATGAATCTTTACAAAAATGCAAGCAAAAGTAAGTTAGATTTGTGGATAATTCTCCAAACATCTGACATATCCATCATTGTTTATAAACTACTGAAACTGGGTTTAAACTCTCATTCAATCTGTTGAGTACCCTCATTTTATTAGCTTGTATTAAAGGTGCTAGATGTCTGTATTTGCTACTGAATGGTAAATATTTGCATATCCTTGCATAAAAATGTGTAACAAGTCAGTCACTGCCCTGAGGAACGTAACCTTAAATATTCCTTTTCATTGTGCTCAAATATTGTATCACATAAGTAACTACTGAATGGATATCACCTCTCCATTATGATATGAAAAAATCATTATTTAATCCATCATTCGGGTAATACAAAGAAAACTGTGTCAGGCTTTGAAATGTTCCTTAGCTGCGAAAACCTTAATTGAAAGCAGTGTGGTATTTTTGTGTCTTACTATTTTTCAGTTTGCATTCCTTTGATCTGAAAGACTAATAATCATAATTGTAAGACTTTGGAAATTTGCAGTGCATCTCTTTCAGAAAATAAATTCTTAATTTGCTGGAGCAGCAGTGCTAGAAATTCTGCAGATTCCCTTAGAAGGTGAGATGGTAATGCCCCCGAAGACCTATTTAATGTTTTGTTAAATTCTTGTTATTTTAATTATACTGGTTTTGATCCCTCTGTATTGGATCACTGTCTTGGTAGGGCCTGTTTTCAAACCATGACTCATCTTTATTCTTTACTGAATTAATTCTTCATGCATCCGTGAGTGTCATAAACCAAACCAGAGCTTGTTAAAATGTCTCAGTATCTGACAGCTGTAAGTTCTGATGAAGTTATTTTCTTTTTGGAAAGAAGAGATAAGTATTAAGATGAGTTTTAACTATTAGAGACAGGAATACCGGAATACAATCTTTTTCAGATTTTTTGTGTGTGCAGCTGTTCCTCTTCAGCACAGTCTGGTTCTCCTTTGGTTTGCACATCTTGCCCAATTCTGTGTCTTTGCCTCCTTGATTGTTTTCTTGTCAGTTCATGAATCAAATCCTGTGTCTTTTCTGTTCTCAGATGCATGTCCTTCACTCAGTTCTTCGTAATGTTCTTCAGCCCTTTTTGTGACAGATCGTGAAGGACATTTTATTAGTTGTCTACTTTCCTTTATCTTTTTTGATGTGCTCTTTCCATTTTCTCTCTCTCCTTCTGGCCAGCCACAAGACTCTCATCTCGTTTCAAACTCAGACTTCCATTTTTCACTCTAAGTGGTATCAAACTCTTTCTAAGCTGCTTAAACAAGAAGGAAGGCTGATGACAGCATCTATTTATGCAGCTTGTTCCTGTGTGCGTTCACTGCCATTGATTAAGTACTGTGCATTGACCTGTGTGACTTTCTTGAAACTTTTAAGTTCTTGTGGCATAGCCTTTGTGAATTGATGATTCTCTCAAATTCACACTTAAACCTCCCTGCTCAAGGACACTTGCCTCTGTTAAACTGTTACTAGGCTGTCCTATGCTATAGAGTTGCATCAGCTTTCTTTTTCTTCTAGGCCCTCTCTGATCAATTTCAAAATATCTATGCAACTGGCCCCATAGCCTTAACTTTTGCAGTCAACACATTACTGAATAAACTGTTGAAATCTAAAAACTTAGTGATCTGTTCATAGACAGAGATACCTTGGTCATGTTGTTTTTGAGTATTTCTAACCTATTTCCTTGAATAGGGAGTTATATTAAATGGTAATACAAAGTAGAACCTTAAATACCAAGCAGTATGCTATTGCAAGATGTAGTATAATGTTATTTTTGTTTATGTTATAGAATGTATCTTTGTTATTTCTTTTTGCTCTCCAAATACAACTTGCAGCAGTACAGGAATCTGTTATGTCTAAACCACATGAAAAAAATGAAGCCTTTACAGCTGATCTTCTGATACCAGTATCCCGTCTTCACTTGCACAGTTCAGATAAGTTTATGGCAAGGGAACTTTGTTTTGGGAACAAATAAGTTAATTTATATGTTTGTCTGCTGTCAGAGGGTAACATGCTCCACTTGATTTCCAGCTAGGTTCTCATCTTTCATATTTGCCTCAGTCTAATATGTACCTCAGATATATCTGATTAGTCACAAGCAGGCCTGTAGCCTTTTCTTGCCAAAGTTAGGAAGATTTGTTTTCTCTCCTGGGAGTTCTCTGACTGCTACAGCTCACTCTCTGCTTTTGGAAAATCCTCTGCAAATAGAAGTATTATTACTCCTTCCTAATGCTTGTAGCTTTGAGTATTAGTGAAACTGATCTAATGATTAGCAGTTTTCTTGCTGCATGTTTAGAGTTATGGCTTTGTGTTGATATCTGACTTTGGTACAAGCAAACTAAGGTAGTTCAGAAACTTCAGAAGACTGGACCACCGTTAACTTTGCTCGCTTTTTTTGTATTTGTATTGTCACAAGTCATATTTTTAAGAGGTAGAATTCTTGGTTCTACAGATACTGAAAATGCTTAGCTATAACTTTTTCAAAATTATTCTAAAAATTTTAAATTTCCAAGCATAGTAACAAATAACAGTGATTTCCACAACATACTAGAGCATGTTTAAAAACAATTCAGAGGATAAAAACCTACTTGTACAGCTCTCATTGATCCAGTGACAAGAGAGTTTGGTTGGAAGTACTATAGGTAATATAACATTTTAAAGGTGTGTTTTTTTTACTATTTCTGGTAAATTTGGAGGGAGGTATTGAAATACCAATTAACTTGGCCGAGTTTTTGCTCAGATGGTTCTTGAGGAGCTGTTTGCTAAAGCTCCCTGGCTTTTTCTTGTTTTTATAGTACCTGGAAGTGCTGAGAATTAAACTGGCGTAATTGAAAGCAGCCTCATGAGAGCATCTCTATAAAGCAAATTATAGTTCAATATGGCTTTAGGTCAAATTAATATCTTTATAAAAAGTAATTCTTCTGTTCCTATTTTTCTATGTAGGTCAGCCAGTGATTAATTCTCAGTTTTGTTGGACCACTCTTTTATGGCTTTGAGTTGGAGAGGAAGTCTCGAATGCTGACAGTTTTCTGGGAGGTTACTTTGGACAAAAACTTTTGTCTCCAGATTGTTACAGAGAAAGGGAGACACTGAAAGAGCTTTAAGTACCTACTAAATATTTTACCTGCAAAACAGGTGTTTTGACTCTTCAGTTTTGTTTCATCATTTGACAGACTGTAAGATGCTAGATAATAGCTTAAGTGTGATCTGGTTTTTATTACTAGTCAAAACTGTGTGACTTCTCTCCTAGTCTGTCCAGTTTTTCAGCGATACTCGCATACTTTGGCCTAATGTTGAATCAAGTTTTGTTTCCTTTGCTGTACAGGTTACTTAATTTTTCCAAATCGGAAGTTGTTATTCTATCACAAGTGCATGCAATTTACTGTTTGCAGTTTCTTGGTTTTCCTATGTTCATAATCACCAATGAAGAGAAAACAGTCTTTTTTATAAGTCAAAGCTTTAAAGCAAAGAAGATTATAAATCACTATTAATAGCCAATTTATATCCACTAATTTCCCTAAGAACAAGATCAATGTGCTATGCTTTGTTTTTTTGTTATATATTATCCTATTAAGTATAAGTTGTACTTGGCTTTGGAAGGGATTTTTTGACATATTTGGTGCCTTACTGTCATTTCTTCACCCTTAACTGTGAAAATCCAATGATACTTCAGTCACTTGTGATCTTCAGTCGTGTTTTTTGCTTTCTCCCATGATGTTAATTACAAGCTTCTGCCAACTTAAAAAAAAAAAAAAGTCTTCCCTGAGATGCTCTATAAAACTCTTCAACACAACTTTGTTATTCATGAAGATCTATGTAGTTTTCAAACATGTAATTGATACATCTGTTTCCTTGTAGGCTTCTCTGTGTGTTTTACCAGGCTTTGTACTTGGATTACAACTTTTCTGGTATGGCAGTGGGGTCTTGCTTTTGTTTTCCCTGGCATGTAGCACAAGGTATCCTTGTGTAAGGGCAGTGTCTTAGGGTGGGTTGGTGGGGCAACTTTCTTGTGTTTAAGTCCCTAAAGAAGGCTGCTGTGGTCTCTTTAGCTATGGTTATTGAGTAAACTTCAGTGAAGAGCCTTATGTGTTTGTTTCCTGTGTTTTTGTGATAGCATTCCTAAATGGAAAGGATTGTTAGCACAGTTATCTATCACTAGTTTTTTTTTTCTGACTCTGATCATTTCTTCTATCTTCTAGAGTGGGGTGCTGTTTTGGTGCTGTCTTTTTTGGACCCTCTCTCAAGATGTTATGGTGAATGTGTCTGAAAGAGTGGTTAAAGCCAGGTTTTGGTATGTGGGTATATATCCTCATCCAGAGTATCAGTTTGGAATACAACCACTTAACAATTTTTGGACAGTGCAAAGCTGATTTATTTTGTGGTTTGAAAACAGAAGTTGTAACTTGTGAAAAATCGTTAATGTTTTTGAGAGCACATCTGGCTTGCCACTAGCAATTGCCTCTGTTTGCCAAAAGTTTTCAAGCCTCCTAGTGGCTTGTATTGTGGTCACTTGGGGAGAACCAGGGACAACATGCCAAGCTCTTCTGGATCTGTGGCTTGAACTTGAGTGCCTGGAAGGTCTCTGCTGTTCCCAGCTACAGCAGTAAACCTTGTAAGAAGTTTTATGGGTGCAACCAATATGTTAATGTAATCAGAGCAATTAAATTGGCATCTCATAAACTTTTTATGCCTTATCCAGAAGCTATGGAGGACCAACCTGTCTTACTCCAAAGATTTCCTAATGTGAACTCTTAATTGCATCAGAACTTTGATGTAGCAATGACAGAACCTTATTGTTCCCCTACAAAAGGTTGAGTTGCTTCAGCATCTTTCTGGGAAAATGTCCTGTCTTTGTCTTTTGGAGGATTCAGTATTTATGTACTGAAAATTACAGGCTTTTGAGAATTTTCAAGACTGATGCAAGCTTTAGAAATGCTAACTCTGCAGTGATTGCGAAGCAGACTGGGTTGTTGCCTTTAAAGAGTAGTAGCTGGAAACTGAGCTATGAGAAAATTTCACTTTTGGCATGAAGTTACCACTTGTGTTCCTGTCAGTGTGTTTCTCTCAAGCTTCATTTACAGGTTGTGATACTTAGGTATGTTTCTGCAATGACAGATCTTGTTGTTTTGTATGGGAGTTTGATTACTCATGCATATTGGGGTTTCAACTTCAAATAACAAGGATTATTTGTTACTTTTCTTAATGTATGGTACAATCTTGCCTCTGCCTTACCTTGTTTTAAAAACAGCAGCATGTTTGAATCCAGTGCTGCTAATCATCTCCCTGCCAGACATCTTACAAATGCTTACAGGGGGTTCTTCAAGTAGACCAGAAAACTTAAACACGTCAAAGATACAACAGTTGAGTTATATTAAGTTTAAAGCAACCCGGTTACCTTTTTAGGTTTTTATGTCTATATCAAACCTGCATAAGAATACTTGTGGGGGTAGACACAAACCCAGTGTATTATTGATGCTGACTGTACCCTCAGACCTGATGGATTATTTTTACCTCCAGGCTTAGGAAAAGGACTTTGCAGTAGAACTGTTCTGTCACTGATTGTGCGTTCTGCATAAGTGGTTTTGTGAACTGTTCTCTGGCATTTCTGCTGAGTCTTTATGAATTGGTATGTCTTAGGTGACAGGGTTTTTTCTTGGAGACACCTTTAGATTATCTGCAGATGAGTGTGGTGTGTGCATGTATAGATATTATTTTACCTTCAAGATCATGAAAGCTTAGATTTTTTTTGAAAGCTGTGAAGTTGTAATTATATTTAGATTTTAAAAGCCGCGATGTTTATATGAATATAAATCGTAGTCCCTGCTATAACTGGACAGATTTTTGATTGCTTTTTTGGTCCTGAACGCTTCAAATTCAAAGAGGAAAAAACCCACTTGTTTTAAATTTTAAAATATATATACTTTATTTTTTCTATCTTCCCTTTGACACTAATAAAGTAAAAGGGCATATTAAAGGTTGAACTTCTTTAACTCTGCTCTTGATTCTTTCAGTTTTCCTGTCTGGTAGAGGTTTTGGCAACAGCATCTCTCTCTAATATCGGGTTCGCTTCTTGCTTCATTGGTCTAGGGCTTCCCTGTGATATCCTAGAATAGCTACTTGCCTGTGATGGCCTTAAGCCATTAATATCTCATTTTGGAGGAGACCCCTGGACAGCGTAGGATTTAAAGCATAGCAGAAGTGACTGGCCAACTGCCAGCCAGAGGACAAGTGGCTTCCCTTGAAATGACTGGCAGAGCTTGAGCACAGCCACGGCTGGTGGTGACTGAGGAGTAACCTGTGGCCTTATCCTGAGACCTGTGCCATCTTCCTGGCCTGCTGCACCTTGGAATGAGGGGGTGTGTGGTGGAACCTGATGTACAAGCAAGAGGACAATCTTCTAAAGAAACATCACCTGATTTATCGTGAACAAATTAAAAAAATGTGTCCGAAATAAGTTTTTCATAATACTACTTATTTTTTAAATGCGTCCAAGTGAACTAACACACCTCATTTGCATTCGTACAAAGAACAACAATGCCAGAATACTGTAACAGCTTTAACCTGACTTGATCCCTACAGTAATCCCAAATCCAGCAATCCCCTTTGCCTTGGTTCATTATCTCTGATGTCTGCAATTTAAATGCCATGTTCAAGAATTAGGTATTAATCTTTTTTGAATTCCTTTGGTACTGAAGGTCACTGAGTGTTTTCTTTAGAGGCAGGATTAATGAATTCTGGCTGTTTTGTAGATAACACATTTAAAAGCTGAAATCTTCTTCCAAAGGTAAGTTGAAACAAGCTGCATTTTTTTCCTAGTAGTGCCCTTTTTTGACTGCAAAATGCTCCTGAGATTTTCTTGATGTTTGCTGTTGATGAGTGCTCAGATGAGATGCTGAGTTAGCAACAGCTGTGAGACCTGTCCCTTGGAACTTCATAATTATTTCATTTGTATTAAGGTGATTAAAAACTGAGAGCAGAAAGTTCAGAGGTTTATCAGAATTCAAACAGCTAAACTGAAAGTGTTGAGTGAAGTAATACCACAGCTACAAGGAATGATGGTTATGCTTGTCAGTGGGTATTTGAGAGGTCACAGTTGATGCTGTAGTCTCAGAGTGGAGTCTAGCAAATGCAAGAGAATATTCATTTTTCTTATCCCAAATGAAATGCCTCCATTTTTTCTCTTTTAGATTCAGTGTGTGTGTGGTGGTGGTGGGGGGGGGAAATGTTACATTCTAAGGCATTTAACAAGTCAGTTCTTATCTCGGCCGTTAAGAACATACTTAACAATTTTTTCAACTATTGTAGAATCAATATTTGGAGAATATTTCTGTTGTTTAAGTAGAAAGTAGAGGAGAACACATTAGCAGTACCTTGGCAAATTTAGAGTTGAAAAATATGTACTTTTTTGCATTAAGATGCGAGCATTATGTGAAAGCAGTTTTCAGTTTGTTTTTCTTTATTGTGGGATGCATTTGGTGTAGTGTCCTCAACATGAGAAGCTTCAAGAACTTGGGTTGTAGCTGAGTCAAAGAAATAAGAATCATTAGAGAAATTCCTAAATAAAATAAATTTTTGTACTAGAACAAATAGCCTTTCTGTAACTTCCATTTCTCATGCAATTTTCCTAATAGGCAGCAGTCATAGTTGGGAAAGCAAATGCATCCCAAAAGCACTTGTTGGAGGAACTTAAAAGCAAATGACTATTGAAGTCTGGTTTATGTTTTTTAACGCTTAGGGAACATCCTAAAACTTGATTGGTTTTAAATCCGTTCCTTATCTCTGTATCCCTAGGAAACTTTTCCTTTTATGACTTTTCATAGGAACTGCTCAGTACCGAGAATTTTGGTCAATACATAACTTCATAGTTTATTTCTGTAGATGTAAGTTCTGTATACTTTATTTCTGGTTTACTAAAGAATAAGAAACAAATGATGGATGCTAGTCTGTTTAAAAAAAAAAAAAAGCTTGCTAACAAAACCTTGCAAAATCTTTTTGGTAAAGACTACATTCTGTTTCTTCCATGACTGATACCATTCTGTGAATTCAACATTGATGGTAACTCCAGGTGTTCAGCTTTTGTTAATAATCATTATTTTTTTTAATTGAAATTTTACCCAGAGGAGAGCAGAAAAGCACAACTCTTAAGTATCAGATGAATGCAGTCCTTTACTGTCACATTTGAGGTCTGTGCTACTTACTGGGTACCAATACTGTTGCTTTTATGATTTTCTTTCTTGCCTTTTTTTCCCCTCCCTAAGTTTATTTTCTGTAATTCCTTGCTTGTCTGGATACCCTGTAAGAATTCCTTGCTTGTACTTCCTTGCTGCTTAATCCCTTCTGTTGCTCCTGTGGATAAACTAAATGCTCACACCAACATGTAACATGGAGGCCGGATCTGACAGTCCAAATGCCAGAAGAGAAATGAGATTGTTGCCAACTCCCACGTGCTATATTGGACTTCTGGACAGAGAAGACGATGACCATGAAATATGCGGAGGGACTCTTCCACAGCTTTGAGCACAAAAATGAGAGGTGTAAGCAGAGCTGAGGCTCTGAAAATACCAATTCTTTTGAAGGTTCCGTGAATCATGTTCTGAGTTGGGTTCAGCTTGGAAGTAATGCATCCTGAACTTCTGTCATACTGTTTTAGTTCCATGAGTAGAGGGGCAAGGAAATGAGTTGCCCCTCAAAAGAGTAACAGGATTTGTGGATGGCCTGGAAAAATAACGTAGGATTGCCAGTGCAGTACCACTAGGTGATACCTCATTTTGGAAACTTATTGGGGCAGGTGTCAGGCATTTTTATGCGTTTAATTCTTTCTGTAGCTCAGAATCTCAGGAATGAGGTTGAGAATTTGGAGTAAACAGTGAAACTCACTGCTCTTGAGTTGCTCCAACTTTTACGTGTCTTTTTAAGCCATCTGATTTCTTGTCTTCACTTAATTCTTTTGCATCACAACATCTAACTCAAAATTATTGCTTTAAAAGGACCTCGGGTAGATTTATTCTTTCAATATTCTTGGAGAAGTGCTAGAGAGCTTCTAATTCTGAGGTAGTGTTAGGGCTCTGCCTGGGGGACTTCTATGGAAAGCAAGTACGTTACTTTTATATGAAGCAAGTACTGTGTAGCAGCGACCAAGTTATGTTAAATGTTAATGTCTACATTTTGGCAGTTAGTCTGCCCTATTATCAGCTCTTAATTTTAGTCATTGTTTTCCAGTAACTATGCTGTGATATCCCAATTTTAAGTAGATTTTTTTACTCTTAATGGCTGCAATGAAAAAGCCACCTTAAAAGGTGGCTTAATTACCAAACACGAATGCTGAATTTGCTGGCAGTCTTATCTGTGACATCATCTTTACGAGTTTGCTTGTGATAATCAGTAAGATCTTTTTCTTGACCTGTTGGTCTTTCTGGTATTACAGGCTCCTCTCAGGCTAAGACAACTTCTATATGTTGAGTAACTTGTTTAAAAACAAAACCAAAAAAAACCCTCATCCATTGAATTTAACCAAAAAGTATATTCTATTAGGTGATGTTCTTGCTGCTTTTTCCAGTTGTACCTTATTCCTGCTTGTCTTGTTCTAAGCCATACTTGCTGATTTGTTGGGGTGTCTACAGAAACTTTGGGCGTGTCTTTCCTCTGTGCTCTGGTAAGCTCCTTGTAGGTTTTCATTGCTCTCATAAGTCACATATGAAATATACAAATTATAAAAGGTGAGATCTTGCATGCTTTTCTGATCATGAATTCAGATACTTGAATATTAATGTGTCTTGAAGTCTCTAGGGCTTTGTCTGAAACTTTTTTTAATATATGTTTAAACCACTGTGGATGTATGGCATGTTTTTTTCAGGCAAAAGTTTTTGCGGTCTTGATAAGAAACACCATCTGTCTTAAATTAGCTTGCCAACTTGCCTGTTAGTTGTTAATGGAGAATACAGTGCCAATCTATATGACAGCCAAAACTCAAGTAACATGTTAAATAATGGTCATTTAAAAAAACAAAACAAAACAAAAAAAAGAACCACTCTTCACCAAGCTGGCAATTCTTCATTGTTAAAGCTTGGAAAACAGCAATATATGGAAGATGATCTTGGAGGAGGAAAAATTCTCTATAACAGGTGGTAATTTTCATTAATCGTTAATTTAGGTGGTATGGAGAATAAGGAGGAAGAGGTAGAGAAGCACTTTGCTTGTTTGTGAAGGAGGAATAGTTTTTTTTAAATGCTGACTACAAGCCTCTGCAGTCTCACTGTGCCTGTTCCTCTTCACTTGTAGTAGTAAGTGATGGAGAACAGCTTTTTGTGTAATTTGATAATTGAAATTAATTATCTTGATTAAGCCCTAGTTCTGACTCCCAGGTGGTGTGGCTTGGTTAACTGTTGCATTTGCAGGCTGTATTTTTCCTTGTGAAAAATTCTAGTTAGTAATTTAGAAGATGCAGGAGCAAATGAAGTTCACCATATAGCAGTGTTGACAAGACCTCATGATGTACCTGTGCATTAAAAAAAATGCAGGAACACGTTGCTGTGGGAGACTTTGGTACTTAGGTGTAACAGTCAACTGCAGTATCAAGGCAGTTGGCATGTTTTAAGGCCATTCACAGCAAGGATGAGCTATTGCACTTGTACTTTGCTGAAGAAATAGCAGATCTCAGACAGCTACTCCTATGCATGTACTTAACTAACCTTGAAGAAACCATTCTCGACATTTCATTGAATTCATTCTCGACATTTCAGTGAATTCATTCGTTGTCTGGCTGTGGAAACAGAAGCTTTGAAACAACCTGGCTTCTCACCTCTTGCAGGTGTTTGTACTGGTAGGCACTCATGCTTTACTTTTTGAGGACTTTTTTTTTTTTAGGACTGGCTTGCTGGCATTTAAAATACATTTAATCTGCTTTTATAAAAGCAGAAAAGTATTTGAAGGCTGACACTTAACCCCCTGAACATTTGACAAAAAGATGTGCAGACAAGTTGCATACAAACAGGTCTAGAAATGTTGCTAATGTAGAACAGTTATGCAATTTAATGTTTTACTGTGTACAAGCTTTTCTGTGTGAACAGCTTCAGCTGTGAAGTTTAGCTTCTGCTGTTGATTTTGCAAAGTGCAATTTTCCTTTTTTTTGTCCACAGCTTTTTGTCTTTCACTAAGAGGAAGCTTTCATGAACAGAATGACCTTAACTAGCTTGCTGTGGAGGAGCATGTACAAAATTGTTCTCAAGAAGAGAGAATGATTACTATTTGAAATAGTTGCTGAAGAAAGACATCAAGAAACATATTTTTTTTAATGGATAATGTATGGGAGAAATAAAGACTAAAGGCCATTAGGTTATCCTTAATCAATAAAAAGGCATAGCTGCCAAAAGAAGAGAGATTAGTAGAGAATATAATTGCAAAGCTTGCTTTTTTCTTAAATGAGCAAACTGCATGTCATACGAACTTCTGAAGTTACTTCTGTGGTGTGCTTTGATTCATCTTTAGTGAACTGATATTTCTGCAGCATTCAGAATTTGGTCAGCTTTCTTGTTACTAGACTCTGGACTGTTCCTTTATAGGTAATTCTTTTGGTCTAGGAGTCATGATTTTGCTGGTGGTTAACGAAGAAAGAACTTGCAGGGATCTAAGAGCGTTCAAGAAAGTCTCAGGACTGTTTCAAAAAGAAAAGGATTTCAAAATATCAGTCATTTTCCAGCCACTTGTTTTAATCACGTAACTCAAGAGAAAAGAGTTAAACTCCAGCAGTATGGTAGTAATACCCAGATGCAGCTAGGGAAAGCATGTTTTATACTAGGTGTAGGTGCCAAATAAATCTGTTGGGGAGTGTTGATGCTGTACAAGCTGCGTTTCTTCAAGAGGCTGCGTCACTCATCTCTAAATGTGCTAATATGGTGTACGTGACAGGATACTCACTTATGTGAGGTATGCTAAATATATATCTGGCAGCAAGAACTAATAATATAATGTGTTTTTTTAATTGGCAATCTTGGAGTTTTGTCAGAACCTTTTACGCTACACATTATTATACAAGTATCACTTCATCAGAGAATAAATGACAGCTGCTGTTCGGAGATTTTACAATAACTTTTGCCTTTATAAATGAGTATCATCTTAAAACTTTAGGAATAAAGTCACTGCAGTGTCCATTTGCTGAATAAGGTTTATAATTATAAAATGTGATAATCGTCAATTTTTCTGTTAGTATGCGGAATCTAATATTTTCCAGCATTCTTTAGAATACTACGTGGTGTTAAATCTTAACTCTGCATTAAAACCATATAAATAACAATGTACACCCATTTTTTTCCCTTTTCTTAAAGGGCTCATTTGATACTTCATGAAGTTCTGTAGCTGTGCTTACTTGCCTGCTTGTTTTAAGCCATTAAGGTGGATGTTGTTGTAGGCCTTAATCTTACCCACCACCTATCTGTCATTCAACAGCAAGAAAATATTCGACCTATTTTAGCACGTGTGTTTCAGGGCTTACGTTTCACTCCGTGCTGTCTGAACACATACTGATTGTATCTGGAGACAAATAAGGGACATCTTTTTACTGCTTTTCAAAATGCAGTGAAAAATGCCAGCTCCCAAGACCAAATCATTAAACTCATCTGTGAGGAACAAGTCTTTGGTGCATAGGAAAACCTTTGTGTTTGTCCAGCTTACAGGTGTGCAAACAGGAATCTCAACTGTGGCATGAGTAGGTTGAGCCTCTATTCTCGCCAAAAAAGGGGGATTAAAACATTTTTGAAAATCTAGTGGATTTTTGGATTCTCCTGTGAAGTGAACACAGCACATCAAAAACAGGTAACTACTTTTTAAAATACCCTATTTAAATACAGCAAATACTGAATAGTCATGTATGCTTTGCACTGCCGCTTACTAGATTTTTCTAATTTTTTGTAGAGATCCAAGTTCCAGTCCTGGATAGGTAAGTATTCATAACATTTCTTGTTAGCATTAACTATTTCACAGAAAAACTAAGCTGAAGTTGAATCACTTTTTTCTCTACTCTCCAAACACTTCGTAGGCTACTTCACATAGATAACTTGATTATGGCTTAGCATGTGCATCTAGATTCATAGTAAGACTGCTTATAAACATTATACTTAGTTAATTAACTGAAGAAAGTTACTCCCATTCCTTCCCAATTTTTAGAAGCATTTTACGCTGTTTTAGCCAGATTGATTTCAGTGGCCTGCACTAGAAATTAACTTTGTCCCAACATCTCACCAAGTATGTAAGTTCCCAGAACAGTCTTTTAATGTAGTTCTGATTGTATGTGTATGTGCACAAGTGCACTGGTTTTAATTCAACTTTCTCCTTTAATTTGCAGCCTTCCAGTCTGGTGTTTTTCTTGCCTCTTCATGGCCTCGTGTCTTAAGAGCAGCCTAGCTGGATCCCCTGGTTCCTGTTTCTTCTTATTTCAAAATTCTGCTTTCCTCGATTTTAAATCCTACACCTTTTTATATTCACATACATACACTAAGCTTTTACTGCTTGTTTTGGTCTTCACTGGTTTTCTAAGACTTTGGTTGGGTTCCGTCCAAGATTTTCCACGTGGCACCGTTCTCTTTGATTCCCAGCTGCAGTGAAAGAAGTTGCTCTTGCAGAGTATTTCAGTCATGGTTTTTAGGTTTAGGGACCTGACTGTTCCCACCCTGTCAGTTCCTATTCTGCTTCTTTGACTTGCTATAAGTAGACATTGGGGAAGATGTTAAGGCTCTCTTCTGCTACTCTACTTATAAAGCAAGGTATGAACTTTTTTAAAGAAGCAAGAGGATTTGTGTGTTATGGGGGCATAAGGATCATGAATGTGTGTTCTGGAGGCAAAGAAAGAAAAAAGCAAACAACGCACACAACCCAACACATCTCTTCTCAGACATGTTTAGATTCATGAGATGTTTGTTCTGCCCCTTTCTGTCCTTAATAGGAAATGCAATCGCATGCTTCCAGGCTAAATGTAGTTCTCTTTTTTCTTCTGTCAAGTAATCTCTTAATTTGTGTACAATTTGCATAATTTTAAGGACTCTTTCTGCGCCAGAGCTCAGCTGTGGAATCCCTTACACTCCACACCAAAAGAGAACTACTTATGAATAGAATGTGTTATATACTCGTCTTAAATATGTTTTCTTCTGTAAAACACTCCCTCAAATAATTTTTGATAAGGTTTGGTTGTGAATCTCTTCAGCTACATGGTCACTCCTTTGCTGACTGAATCCACAAATATTAAGTATGTGTGCATTGCGATCTTCTCTGGCTCAAAGGCATTTGAGGAAAAATATCAGCATTTATTTCTACTGTCTTTTGGAGTTCATGTTACAGTAGTTGTGGTTTCCTCTTAAGTTCTGTATGTTTCTGTACGATTTAAGTTCAAAGTGACTGTACCCCCATAAAGTTTTAATTTTTGTTGCTATGGATATTGTAGTACAGCAAGGATTTTAAATCTTAGCGTTTAACTTTCCATTCAGCTACAATGCAGGAACACATTAAGATACTACTTACAAAATAATATTTAAATGTAAAGTTAATTTCTGGGCATGTAAACCTCACTTTCCCATCACTTTTCCTGTGTGAATATTTTGGGGAGGGGGAGAACATATACTGGGATTTTCTTTTGCTCACTGGGCGAAGTTTGTCGTGGCAATTCATAAGGACATGTATGATTTTGTTCTTAAAATAAAATGGTAAAGCAGCTTCCATGTGTGTGAAGTCTTGAAATTAAATCCTATCTTAGCTTGAAAAGTAGCATTTGCATAATTTATAAGTAATTGGCAACTTCAGTTTTGGTTTTTACAATATAGGGTTGAAGTTACTACTCTGTATCATGTGGACTGATGATATTTTCATGGGAACTCTCATGAGAGAGAAACCTCAGTGGTTTTATATTACTTTGTATATTTTGGTAACATAGAACTATCCAAATAAAATAAGTTGTTGTTGGTTTAGTGTGTGTGTGTATATATATATATATAAATATGGATAACTTGTATTACTGAAGATATTTACAGTGCTGAAACTTACAATAGTTCCTCTAAGTGAACCTGGGAATAATTGCGGCTTTGTTCTTTTTTGTGTTGCAGGGAAATGAGGCAAGCTACCCTTTGGAAATGTGCTCGCACTGTAAGTTTTTTTTAACCACTACATTATATTGTTACAGGCTAATATTATTTATGTACAACTTCTCATGTGAATTTACAGAATTTTCTGCTTGAAAAGTTAATGCAGTTTATACAGTAAGCGCAAAAATTAAAAGGTGAAAGATTACCTTTGAAAAATGTAGGCTTTTGCTGTTTGACTGATCTTTTTTCTATTTTTCTATGGAAACTAACATAAGTTTGTTTTGTATTCTGGTGTCCATACAATGAAGCATTAACTGGTAGTTCAACCAGTCAGGCTTTTCCGTGGGTCCCAATGCCAGTTTCTCAGGGCTGTGGAACAGCTTGTGGTGCAGTATGTGCTATCTCAGGAGCTAAGTATATTGCCTAGGCTGTCTTGGCACCCTTGGAGAAAGAGAGGTTGAAGCTGTAAGAGGATTTTTTTTCTCTCCTTCCTGTGTACGCTTGCAGCCAGGCATTTAGGTGAGAAGCCACTTAAGTTGGTGTTATTTGCTTTTGGCCATGTGACAATAAAACTCATTGCTCTGTCTCATGAGGTTAGGCTACCCTGTAAAAATACCAAAATATTTCTTGCCTAAAGCTGCCCAAAGAAAGGATCGTCTTGTGAAATGTCCCGGCAGCGTTATGCTGAATGTACTTATTTTTAACTGTTTTCTTTCCTTGACCATTTTAGTTCAGCACTAAACCATGCATAGGCCTGTGCATATATGTCTGAACTCTTAATAGAATTAGTATTCTTTGGTTAATCAGTTCTTGTTTTTAAATAGAAAAAATCCTTCAAATTAGGAATTAACTTCTAGACTGCTTTCACAATGCTAGTCATACCTGAATTCCAGCTCTCATCATAAGTCAAACAGTAATGTGAAGTAAGTATATGCAGAGGAATCTTTTTCTAAGCATTTTTCAGAGAAATGAGGCTTTTGCTAATAACTTGCAAGTCTTCAATGCCTAGTGAATGTCCTTGTTAATTAGTTTGTCATCAGCTAGCAAAGACTTGCACATGAGGAGCATCTTACCCACTTCACTAAAGCACTGCACTATGGTCTTATGCTCTCAATATATATCTTGTTAAGTACGTATATGTGGGTAGAACTTCCTAGGCAGTGCAGACATTAGCAGTCTTTTTCTGAATCTTACATCTGGTTTTATGCTACTGCTCTACTGGTCAGATTTTCCTTAGGGACAAGTTGACCTTTGAAGATAACTTTTTATTAGCCATATCTCTGTCTGAGTTGTAAGCAGCAAGTTGCTGTTATAAACTTTTAATTCTGGGACAAGCTCTATTTATTCGTAGCTACTATTAACCTAAAGGTTCATTGCTGAGCTTGTTTACCCACTTTTATTGCAGAGGAGATGATTTCTGTTATATTCTGTGGTTAAACAGTATTTTGAGGATATCATGTAAATCTGAGGTTTTGCATAATTAAAACTTTCTGCTCTGATGGACCTTCTCACGGTAGAGAGCGTGTCACTGCTTGTCTGGGCAACGCAACTACAAACAGTGGGGAAGATGTAGTTAGTGTAGAAGTCCCTCTCGTTTGTGACTGATCTCTGGAATGGTTGCACTGTGCTTCAAGATTCCGCGTGCCTGAGTAAAAGTGAAAGATCTAGGGATTGAGGGGCATGGGTACAGACTGGACAATGTTTTTAAAGATCATTTGATAAGGATTTTTGAATGGTAAACTTCTGGGTGACTGAAAGCAGTAACAAATTTATGCTGTCTTCCTGGTGGCAGGGTCATAACCCCCTACCTGGCCCTGCAGCCACTGCTGTCTTGGTGTCTCATGTTATAAGAATTTTGTTTTGAAGTTTGCAGTAATGGAAAGGAAATTCAGGATATTATGCAGGGTATGTATACCATTAACAAAGCTACAATATTTCTTTTACTCTACCCTTCATTTTAGAATACTATTATTTTTCTGTAGGTGAATTGGCATTGCTGGATTCCCTAAAAAAAAAAAAAGTTACTTTCTCAGCTGTGCTGTTTGAGAAATTACTGAAAATCTACTGCTGTTTCACATGGAAAAAAATTGATTTGAACCAAATTGTCAAATTATCCACAAGAAAAAAATATCATAGCAAAAAACTGTGAAGAAAATAGTTTTATATTTATGTTTTGGTTTTAGGTTAAGGAGACTAGTACCTCTTTTCTAACTTAGAAATTGTAATTGACACATCTGAAGTCATGAAAAGGATTAGACCAGCTGCGTGTAAGCATATACAAGACAAGTGGTTGAATGTGTTCTCAAGGGCGTCATCTTTTTGAAATTTGATCTCCAAGACTGAAATGGCTGTCTTGGTTGCTGCTCTGAAACATTATATTCCTGCACCAGACAAGGCTGTGGCTAGACCTTCAGCAAAAGCTCTCACCTCTGTTTTATTTTGAGATCTCTGCAGTCCATTCTTATGGAAAATGTGTATTTTTTTATCTGGAAACACTTCAAATTTAGTAATGTTCTCTTTACAGAAAGCTTTTTTCGAATGTTTTACAAGGATATTGAAACATTAGGAAAGTATTATTTTTACTGATATTTTAAAAAGTGTAACATAGGCTTTCTGTCACCATATTTTCTCTTCAGTTTTTTAGTTATGAGTTAGAGTTAGTATTTTAAGGGTATCTGAAAAGCCAATCTTTTATGTGTATCTTTAAGTATTTAGATAAACACTTAGATTTCAGAAGTGCACCTCTTTGCTGAGATGTACAGCTTTTCTCAGGGGAGTGCACTGTGCAGCAATGAATGCCCAGCACTTCTGAAGACACAAGCAGTTACCCTGTTAAAATATCACTAAATCTAGTGGATTTTAAAGAGATGTGTATTTTAAGGTATTCTTTTACTTGTGGCTTTCACATTAATAGCAAACTAACCATGCAGGTGCACCTTTACTTCGACTGGAAGCAATAACACTAAAACAATGTTTCTGAAATAACTTATTTCAAAGTAGAGTGCAATGCACTTCAGATATGCTTTTAATGGGGCTTTTTGAGTTGCCACTTGAATGCCCTTTATAATACTGTTTGAGCATCAGTGATGTGAATAACAGCTTGAAACAAACTTATTTTTAAAAATACTTTATGAATCATTATCTCTGTTGTTCTCTGTTAAGGAAAGGAGTGGTATATTCAATAGTCTGTAGCAGCATATTAGAGAGTGTCCAGCTAGAAGATAAAGCTGCTGTACTAAAATGGAGTTACGCAAATCTATTTGCATGTCATTTCATGGAAGCATGTAGGTCTTGTGTTTTAACCTGATTCATAGCATTCCTAGGTGTATGCAAATGAGTTCAGAATATGAAGCAGGTATTGTTGCCTCTGGAATTGTAATACTTGTCTGGAAGAGGAATCATTTGAAAATACTGATATTTCTTTAAAAGGTGAAAGAAATTCAAATTGGATTATGAAAAAACTTGAATAACTTTATTTTTTACAGGGCTGTGAGCAAAGCATTCTTAAAAGAATCACTAGGTATAATTTCTAGCTAGTTAGTATCTTCTGTAAGGCCAGGCACGAGTGATAAGCTGATGGGATATTTTTCTGTGTAAAAGCTTAGGAAGCCTTACGTCAGCGGGTGAGTGGAGCACAAAAAAGGCTAACTTGAGTTTGAGGTTAGAGGAACGCTCACTGCAGCCAGAGCTCGAGGAAGCTCAGACCACTGTGATGAGTCACAGGCAAGCTCTGCCTCAAATGATGTAAACAAAGCTTGATACTCCTTATTCTGCTCAGTGATGTTATCACCCTGTTTACACTTCAGTGGACTTGGACCTCCTTGGATTTCCCAGTGTTTTCATCTCTATCCTGGTCTCCTGAGCTTGAGTCTTGTAAAATTCTGCCTGCTACTGCCACCATCAGTCCTTCTGGCTCAAATACCTTCATCAGGATTATCCTATGCCTTGCATTCCAGTAGAGCTTCAGGATGTTTGTGTCAGCATTAGGTTGCCTGTAAGGAGACCTTAGAGAAGAAGGAAAGAAGTATTTTTGTTCAGCCTCTGATAACTTAATTCACTGCTCTGGCCTTCAGCGATAGCTATGTGAAATTCTAGGAGAGTCAACCTGCTGCTAAATACTAAGGAAAGAGTAGCCTTGTAAGAAGGGGGCACGTCCATCATAGGTGAGGACTGTTGTATGTGTGTATTTGTAGAGGAAGTCTGAACAAAAAATGCATAGGATAATACTGGAATTTGCTCTTACAATAAATGTTTGCTTTTATTCCTTAAAAGCTAGCCAAACAAAATCTCTACATGTTTCAGCTCAGCCAGAGAGAGTTATCACAGGTGCTGACTGAACTGAAGGAAAAAGGATAGGCAAAACCTCTTGAAATTTCAAAGAAGGCTTTAAAAATTAAAATAAAATCTGTTTTATTATTTTTTGATTTTTTGAAAGCCATTTTATAAAGACAAGTATTTACTGAAATATGATTTTAAGTGTATAAGCTCTTTAAGGTAGGTCTTTTGAAAATGTAGGTGATGCTTGCAGTGTGTTTAAAGAAAAAATCGTTCTGATGGGAAATGCTCAGTAAATTAAAATCATGAAACTGATCTGCAGGTGCTGATTTTATCTATATGTTCATGATGAACAGCAGCTTTTATACATGTGAACTGTTAAAGGAAATATGCCTGTTCCCATAACTGCTCTGATTACCGTGAAATTTTTTCTCCCAGTATGCTCATCCATGGTGTATCTGCTGCCAGAAACAAAGCTTTGGACAAAACCTACGCATGGCCAGCTTTGGCAGAGATTCAGTTTCGTTACTCCTGTTCTTTGACCTCCCTGTCCCTGCATGACCTGCTCTGCCCCTCCCAAGGGTAGAACCTCCTTGGCTCTGCAGTGCAGGCAAACCCTTGTTTCAATGTGTCAAAGTCAGGGGTGAGAAATTTCTAATACCCCTTTTCTCTGCTCAGCATCTGCATTCTGAACTGCAATTGAACTGTCAGGAGACTCTTGTGATTTCATGATTTGAGTGGTTGCTGCTTTGCCAGTGTTCAGCAAAACACACAAAGCATTCTGGAGTGGTTTCCTTAGGTACCTTTCCAATGTATTCGCATCTTTGATTCTCGTCTTCACTGTCCTTAATCTTAAAATCCTTGACTGTGATCCTCAAATTTTAAAAAATAAATTTTAAGAAAAGTGCTTCATCTCCTCTTAAGTATTGTGATTGTGTAAGTTCAAGTCTCATGCATGACTGGTTAACAGCGGTTTGTACGCTTAGCAGGTGATGTTAGAGCACTGTTATAGCACTGGTTGTCAGGATTGTGTGCTGTAGATCAGTCTCTGAATGTCCTAGTAAAATGTAGGTTTTGAATTCATATTGGTAGGTCCTGCTAAAAGATAGAGACTAGCTTAAGATAAAATACCCTTGTAGTTTGCCTTCTTAGCACATCTTGTGGAAGTTCTTTGCTATCTGTTGAAGCAGGTAAGTGTGATGGCAGAACTGGTCCAGTACTTTAGTGTCATTTTTGTGTAATAATCGAGTGTAAAGCTGTGTTGGACTGACTTGTGTATGAGGTGATCAGCTCAACTTAGGGCAGGCTATTGGCAGAACTCTGGGTTTCATTTTTGGTCTTTGCTTATATACTGAAGAGGAAAAATACCATGGACTTCAGCTTCCAAACGAGGAAATGGACTAGAGTCGTCATGAGACAGGACTCTACTGAATGCTGCTTTGGCATTCTGAGGCAGTGATGCTGTGGCTGCCGGTCTTCAGGCCTGGCTCAGACATCTTTGTTTGTGTTCTGGTTTGGTATTTTTTTTGTAGTTGTTTTTGAATACGTGTGGTTTTCTTAAATGTAACTTAATGGTTCAAAACTTGCAATTCATAGCTCATTGATTTGTTTGGCAGGGGAGGTAAGATCAGGTATATTACTGCTTCTTTAATTTTTCTCTGTTGTGATTTTGTGAAATTACAGAACTATAAAGTATTTCAGGTTGCTTAGGGAGCAATAGTTCAATTTCAGTCAGTGTTACCTTTTTTATTAAGATTGGAAGTGACACTTCACTGATCTGGTAAGAGAAGGACAGTATTATGTACACAATAGATAATACTTCGAATTTGCTTTTTAAATATTTTAAAGTGAAGTTAAATATTGTTACTAAATAATGCATATATCTTTATTGGTTGATTTGTAAACACTGATACCAAGGAACTTAATTGAAAGTTTGACTGCTTTGGTGTAGAGGAATCTTTTGGTCTCTGAATCTGCTACAATTTCTAAACATAAAGCTCTGCATGTTGGCAGTCCTTACATGTCAGGAAGTCTAAGTGATATTTGTTTTTATGTTGCACTTTTACAAAAGCCTAAGAGGGTATTAATGTGATGTGAAATGGGTGAGGTGGTATGTCTGTGCCTCATAGAAGCTGCGAAACAGTTTCTTCTGCTATCAGAGGAAATGCATTAAACAGAGCTAAGAAATTTTGAGGAGATTGTTAATGTTAGGAAAGAAACTTGTATGGCAAGTTGGAAACCTTCAGGTGCTGTAAGATATATTTGCTGTGGTTTGTTGTATGCTAGTCACTTTCTAGTACTTCCTACGAACCACAGTTCCTCCTTCATACCCAAACATGGTGAGTAATTTGTGAACTAACTTCGGTGAGTTAAATCAAGCTGCTGATAGGAAATTTCTAGGTTGTTATGGAGAAAAAATTTCAAGCTTTTCAGCACTGACAGGGAGAGACAAGTGGTGTGTTTTTTTTTTTAAGGAGTGGTTATATGCTCACAGCTTTAGTCCTGGTGAAATCAGATGCGAAGTAGGGTACGAGGTATATGCTGTAACTAAGGGTTTGCTTTAAACTTGAAGGGAGGTGAAGCGGTACTGCTGCAGAACCTGAACCTGTTTTAAGTCTGTGACAGAAAATAGGTGTACGAATATTATGGCTACATGCATGTCTATTTCCCATTTGAGATGGAGAGACAAATTATCTTAGATCTGTCAGGGTGATGAGTGAGTAGGTGAGTGGTAGCTGGGCAGCAGCCAGACTGCTAACCTGCTTCACTTGGCATGTGTGCCAGGAGGTCTTGTGTTTGGTGTGCTAATATATTTACTAATATAACTGTCTTCATAACTTACTATGTTAGTCTACTGTAAACTTAACGGTAGTTTCCTGTAAGGAAATTTGGTCTTTTTTTTATTATTTCTTTATACCTGGTATTTGTAAGAGCTCTCTGACTAAGAACTAGCTAAGCATCCGCAATCCTTTAAAATGTTGTGTCAGCATGTGATGTTCAGTGAGTCACAAGGCTAACTGTATTATGGCTGGTGCAGGGAGGAAAAAAGGTAAGTTTTAATTAAAATAAAATGAAAAGGCGTGTGTTTGTTTTCAGAGTTTGACATTATCTTTATAATCTTCCATGCAAGTGTTTGATGGCCCTAATACTGTAGGAGAAATGCTGATCAGAAAGCTAGGGAGAAACATGCATTGGGTTTAACTGGCAAAGGGTTTACTGTGAAGCTAAGAATACTAAGAATAGGTGTTTTTTTTCCTTTCAGTTGATGCTGATGAGATTAAACGACTAGGAAAGAGATTTAAGAAGCTTGATTTGGACAACTCTGGTTCTTTGAGTGTGGAAGAGTTCATGTCTTTACCTGAATTGCAACAGAACCCGTTAGTACAGCGAGTAATAGATATATTTGACACAGATGGCAACGGAGAAGTGGACTTCAAAGGTAAGATACAGCGCTTTCTGAAAGGTGGTGGCATTTTATCAGAATAACTGGAGACTCGGAAATTAAATTTTACTTCAGTTGAGAACGGATGGGTGGAGAAAACTTTTTAATCAAAATAGATACTAATTCCTAATGAAATTGAGTGCCAGTAAAACTGTGCCAGCCAGAAAAATTCTCTGGTGTGTTAGGGCAACAGTTCGGCCTAAATTGATTAAAAGAGCAAAGTCTTTAGTAATATGCTTTCCTGGTCCTATTGATTTATGACTACTCATTAAGTATCTCTTACGTGCACTGATTCAGACTTTCAGTCATGGTGCTATCTGAAGTATAAAGACATTATGAAAGAAGGTGGGGTAGATTGCAAATGCTGTGTTTCTGCTTGAATTGTACTTACCCAAAACTTGCTACAAGATATCTTTTTTACACAAAACTTGCTACAAGATATCTTTTGAAGTATTTTGAAAATAGTTTTCCGAATTGTGAAAGTGATGTACATTTCTCTGTTGATACTTCCCTTACAGGAGTTTTTTTTAATGGTTTTGGGTAGACACTTAAGGCAAAAACCAAGAGCTTTGACATAGATTTTTCCAAAGCTTTAGCTTTTAGCTAATTTATCTTAACCATTGCTGATTAAGAGAATCAGCAGGTCAAAAAACTTAATTTCTACTTTGTTAAAACAATCTTACTCTTGGAAGTGATGGTGTCCAACATGTGTTGAAGCTATTACAGATCTCTTATAGATCATGACTAGAAAAAGTTGTTCAGGTATTTTTTGCTTTTTATTTTAAATTGAAAGTTAATAAATCTCATTTATACTGACAGACTGACCTTTCAAATTATTATCCATGTTAACGAACACAGAAAAAACTAATGACAAAGATTTTGACTTTACAAACCCCCTCAAACTTCTGTAGGGAGACTTACAGCGTAACCAGAATGTTGATTTTTGTGACTTTTTCCTTTGTATCTGTTTCCAAAACTGTGTTGTTTTACAGTTAAAAATCCCATGTGAAAAACAGGCAGTGAGGAAAGATGATGCTATATTGTGTGTGACATTGAGCTGTGATTAGCAAAATTACCAAGAGCTGTTTCTCTTGGGTGGGAACAGGAAGTTGTCAAAATCACTTCGGTGTAGTAAAATCATGCTGTTGCAATCGGCGGTAATGAATTCTGCTGTTGTCATCTGGCCAAGTTTGACTCACTTGACTTCTGTCTCATGGAAGCTCAAAAAAAAAAATTACTAGTGTGAGGAAACTTGTTTTGTTAAAAAACCTGAGTTTTTCTTAATCTTTCAGAAACATAATGGTTCAAGAAAGAAAAAATTACTAGCCAAGTATTTGAGTTGTTCACTTAATTTCACAAAACCTGCTGAAGCTGCGGTAGGCCTTTCAATCTAATGCTATATTGCCATACCTCTGTTTTTTCTGTACCACAGTTGCAGTTTTACACAGTTGTCACTTTCACCATTCAAAGCTCTAGGTAGTCTAGTTATGGGAACTCATCCAGATGCATCACATCTCAAAGTTTTATTTTTTTTGGCAACTCAAAAGTTTGTTCTTGGGATAATGAATTCATAGGTAAATAATGTAAACTTTCTTTTTTACCTTGTTTTTATCTAAAATTGTTTTGCATGTGTTATAGAGAAGTTTTCAGTTTCATGTAATGCTTGCCTTAAGTGAAGAAACCACTGTTGAAAAGAGCTCTGCAACTGGAATCCTCACAGGAGAGTAGTTTTAGTAGAGATGTAGATGGGCTTTTATGAGACTGTCATGAAAACATAGTTCAGAATTACTTAATACTGACGTGGAAAAATCTGTTCAGTGAGTGCAGTATTGGGTTTGAAGTACTTCCCGCTAATCAACAGTGTCCAAGTATGTGAGTTTAAGTGTTGCAGGGTGTAAGCAATGTATTAAAGATTTTATAGTAATTTAGAGTCTTAAAATCTCTCCATTTCTGAACTGTTTCCTTTGGTTTATTAAAAACATACTATTTTTGTAAATGTTTTTCTGTGCTGTGTCCTTTAGAATTTATAGAAGGAGTCTCCCAGTTCAGTGTCAAAGGAGATAAGGAACAGAAGTTGAGGTGTAAGTATTTTGATTTTTCCTTAACAAAACTGAGCCCTCAAAAATGTACTTTCGTTAGTTAACATTGATAAAACAGTAAGTCCAGATACTTCTTGAAAGTGGGAAATTATGAAGGTAGTTTGGAAGCTTTTGTTCACACTTTAATTTGTGTGAGGATTTTGCCAGTGTTCTTTTCTTCATGGAAGGTTTCAGGAGGGTACCTTTTGAGTATCCTCAATTGTTTCCCATTTCAGGGGTGGGGGAAGTGCAAATAATATTTAAGTATACTTCAGAAAACTGTTAGCAGTGTGCTTTGCTTTATGGGAGCATAAAAATAAGATGGCTTTTTGGATGCTTCAGTAGAACAGCACTAATTTCTTCTTGTTTGAGGACTGCATCTCAGGAACACGTCCTAAGACTTTGGTGTGGGGAGGGGAGAGGCTCAGTCGTGGATGTAGCTTTCAGTAGCGTAAGAGACAATAGAGGTTTAGGAAAGAAATCTGCTATATTTAAATGTTTAAAAATAAATTCAGTCCTATGTCAAACTGCAGCAAAGTAACAGGGTGGGATTTTGATTCATTCCTTCCCTAGAAGGTTGTAAATTTTTTGTCTTCCTTGCAAATGAACTGCTACCTGGGTACTTTAATTCTGATAGTGAAGATTTTCCAATTTAGTGTTTATAGGATTCTTCTACTGTTGGGGCTTAAAAACAGTATTAGCTGACACTTCCAAAGTATATTTTCTTCCAAGTCCTGTAGTAATACTGTTCATTTTATTGTTTCTGATGTTTCATGTTTTTTTAGAATGAAACTGAAAAGCTGTTAGAAGTACATCCCACTTAAATTGCAGTATGTTTTTCTGTTTGTGATGACACAATCCTGCACGGCCTTGTTGCAAAGCACACAAATTCTTATTGCTCTTTTCTGACCCCATTTGTTGATGAAAGTTGTTTTTTAAATTTTTTTAACGTTTTACTTCTGCAGTTGCTTTTCGCATTTATGATATGGACAAAGATGGGTATATCTCAAATGGAGAGCTCTTCCAGGTGCTGAAGATGATGGTTGGGAACAATCTCAAAGACACTCAGTTACAGCAAATTGTAGATAAAACCATAATTAATGCAGATAAGGATGGTGATGGAAGAATATCTTTTGAAGAATTCTGTGCTGTAAGTAACCTCTAAGGAAAACTTTTTATTTAAAATAAAAGGAGGGTAAACAGCATAAAGGGTAAGGTTGTAAAAGCAGAACGTTTCTTCTGATCTGGCCAAAGATCCTCACAACACAGCTTTATTATAGATGGCGTTGTCTTCTGGCTTTCAGTAGAGTGCAGCGTGTCTTCTGATGTGTGAGTAAGTCATGAATTGGTTCATTGGGGATGCAATTTTCACATTGAATCTAGTGCCTCTGAAGGGGAGGAGGGTTTCATTCAGAGAATAGCAACTTTTGCAAAATACTTTCTATGCTATTTTATGGCATACTAAATGCAAGACCAGTCCTAAATAATCTTTAATATAGAGACAAAGCTAGCTAGCTTGAAGACACGTGTTGGATTCCAGGTCTTATGCTGGTAGAAAATAGCAAATTTAAAGATGATTTGCAAGTGACTGGCTTGTCGTAGGAGCCTGGTTTTCTTTGTTTTCAACAGTTTGATTAAAAAAGAAACAGCACTTCCAGTTGTTCTGTTTCTAGCTGTTTAGTAGAATAGACTGGAAAAATCAAAGAACAGTGGGCAGGCATGTAAGTCTGAGTGAAGACAAATGCTTCAAATTATGTGTAAACTGTAAAAGGAGTACTTCACAGCGGATCTCTGTTTTACAAAGCCTCTTTCTCAGAGGTGGTAGCTGGAGGGGAGAGGTGTGTACCGCAGAGGTTAACTTCAGGTTAATCTCCTGTCACTAAACTAGGTGTCTGCTCCAAATCACTCTTGAGAAAGGTTTATCTTTGCACAGAGCGGAGAGAGCCTGGGGAGATTATCAGGTCTGCAGCACACAGGGATTTTACAGAGGCCAGGGTAGTGGGATTTGTCAGTTACAGGGAGAGTAACCCCTTGAGTGCTGCTCTTGAAAAAGGACAAGCAGATGAAAGGCATCTCTTAAAAACTGGGGGTGTTGCTTTGCTGTTGCTCCTTGCTTCTCTTTGTAAAGCTGCACAGTTTTATAGGATGTTTTAGAAATAAGTTAGCGTTTCAGTTAACATGCAGCAGCATAATACAAGGTCAGAATAGGAGATGAGGGGGAAGAAAGCCGAGATGGTGTAACTTACATGATTGTATAACCTGTATAATATAATTACCTTGGGTAATACCTAATTAATTTGCGTATCATGCAATGCTTGTGAAATGTAAATTAGATCGAAGAGGACAGGAGTATTGTGATTATAATAGAGATAAATGCATCTTTTTGAATGAAGTGTGCTTGTTGTCTTGCCAATTTTCAATTCTTATCTACTTACGAGTGCTTGTTTTTCTCCCAGGTTGTAGGCGGCCTAGATATCCACAAAAAGATGGTGGTAGATGTGTGACTCTGTAGGGCACCACCCAACACTTTTGCTTTCTTCTCCATCTCTGAAGATCTGCTCAAGACGTCCAGCAATGCTCTCTGTGTATTTAAATGGAAGTATTTTTCTCTGTGAAGCCACATTTTCCAACATGAGCCTCATGAAGCCAACTAAGTGTTATTGAACTTTTATTCTCTCAATAACTCGGTGTAGCACTTTAAAGTCTGAAGGACAGCAAAGATGGAAAGAGCATATCAGTGTGGTGGAGAAAGGGAAGGGGTTGGCTTTTTAATTTATTTTTCTTCATCTTTTATAACAAGGAAATATCTATCTATATATATATATGTGTGTGTGTATTTATATATAGATATATATGTAGCTTTCTATATGTAGTAGCTAGGTGGGCTTTAATTTAATATACTTGATTCAGAAACAAAACTAGAGTACAAAGTGCCAAGCAGAATATTAACAGTTCAATATATGGATATACATCCTTACTTTTATTTCACACAGTTTTATATATATAGTAGAAGAATGTAAAATTTTAACTGGGTGTTAGGTCAACTCTTTTCCTTTTCCTGTGACTGTTCAGATGTTTCTATATATTGACTGGCTGACAAAGCATTGCTTCTTATTAATTTACCTTAATGACATTTTTTGTAACACAGGAGACTAAGTTTATTTATACCTGTTAATATATTACCAGGGACTGTGTCTCTTTGCTAAATAACTTAGTACAATTCTACTTAATATGAGAATATAGTTTAATGCTACTGCCAAGAACTAGCCCTCATGTGCGTATAGTAACTGCAGAACGCTTCGGTGGCCACTAGATTTTGTCACCTAGGGATCGGGAACAGTTAGAGCTGTCCCACGGTTAGTGCACATCTGCTGTTTTGGATTCATTTTAGATACGGCTGCTCAAGGTGTTAGACACATTCATGATTTTCTCTTGTGCTTAGCTTAATGAAATTAGGACCTACGTAAGTGTGCAGGATTCCCATCTACTTATTTTATACAGTTCTTAGACTATAAAGTGTTCTTGCCATTTAAATTCTGTTGTTTCAACAGTGATAGTTTCCCCTCTGCATTTAAAGAATACTACAGGTAGCATAAATAACTGGTAATGTTTTATATATAATATATATATATGTATATAGGATTCATACAGGGGGAAAATCTTGTTAACCTATGCCATAGAGGAGGAAAACTTCACACTATCTAAATTTATACCTCTTGCGGTTCTCCAGTCCTTTGCCTGGAGAATTTTTTTCTTTTCTAGATTTGTCCATATCATAATTTGTAATGGATGGTAACTTGATATATTTGTGTGATATAAAAGTAGCGAGCCATGTTTTACAACTTTATATCATCCCTTCCCTTTTCTGCAATGGTACTATTGGCTGGAAGACAAACATTTGCTAGATTTTTTAGGACAGTACATCTTTCCTGTATAGTAGTTTTTCTATTAAAAACAATTGTTTTATAATCAGCAGTGGAAAGCGCAGGTTGTCTGAACCTACTTCTATTGAGCACCTGTCTGCCATAGCTGTTCCTTCAACTGAGTGCTGCACATCATGGGCTCTGTCTGTGAGAGAGAAATCCAGGTGCTTGGTGTCCTTGCATGACATGAAGTTTTGCATGTAGATCGATTTGAAATGTTCCTCTTGTTTACATAATTTGCATAATTTAAGATAATGTTGCCAAACTTTGGTAAATGTTAATGTTCAAAACAAAAATCTCCACTACATGTAACTTTCTTCCTCTGGATCAGTACGTGGCTTGTAATCCCAGCCAGTGGTTGTATCTGTTCCAGTGTCAACTGCCATGTGCTCTGCTTCAAGGGGGAACTAGTCTTTTGTGAATTTTTTGTACATAAGTATTTGTTACAAACATTTTAGCAAATGCTTTTGATTTTCTCTTACTTGCTTGTGCATATCTTGGCTGGCGTTATAGAAATTTAGTGCTACCGTTATTTCCTTAGGGGGATTGGAAGGGGAGGGATGAGGTTTTTTAGTTTGTGTGGGGAAAAATGATTTACGTTGAATGTTTAGTTTTTCCTCTGCATGCTACATCATATGTTGTGGGAACTATAAGAACCTTCATACTATATGAATATAAAATAAAATATTTGAACCTTGGCTGGGGTGCTTCAGTACTTACCTAGATGCTTCTTGTTAAAGTTAGGGCAGCTCTGCACCCTGCTCTAAAAAGAAAAGTTGTTCATAGTTTTTTGTTCCTTGTTAAAGACTTACTGTCAGTGGCACAGGGTGCAGACAGTCCCCTGAACACTCCCAGGCTTTTCGTGTTTCGAGCCCAATCTTTAATGTTTTTCTTAAGGGCACACCTGAAACTTTGTTAAATGCCCAAATGAGATAAAATACCTTATTTAAATCTTACTAAATTGGGAATGATTGTTTTTTAAGCCGTTTAACACCAAAACAACAACAACAAAAAAACCTAACCTAAATAGGTAGAAACCAAAAGGCAGCTTCTTTCTCAGGGAAAGGTCTGAGACCCCTGCTGGCGAAACCAACCCTCCCTGTAGGCAGGTATTTCCTTTTACAGAAGCAGCCTGGGAGTCCTTTGCTCTTGCTCTTTGCATTGCCTCCATTGCTTCATGTGTCCTAAAAGGCAGCCTTCAAAAAGTCTCAAAGTTACCTGGGCCTTCTGCATGCTGCCCCGTTGCCTTCCACAGCTTTTGGTCGGCCAGGATCAGCATGTACCTGCTTCAGGAGGAAGGCTTATCACTTCTGTGTGTCCTTGACTCACTCTCCCCTCTTACCTTTCAAGTTGAGATAAATGACATAAGCAACAACTGAACAAACCACGTTGGTAGTGCACTGTTTTACCTTGAGCTGTTTGAAGTGGAAGCTCTTTCTTCTCTATAGCTTGGACTTCAGAGGTAACTGATTTAGGTAACTCAGCAAGTCTTAAATCTCAGGAGCTGAAGGCTTGAATGATTTCAGCTGTAAAGATATTGCTGGGCTATAAAATGCTGCACTGTTCATGTGGACAAAGAAATGCTTGCTCGTTAATGTTTTTGATAATCTCATTTCACTTTCTGTTTTGATTCACAGACCTAAGCTGAGTGTTATTTTGCAAGATCTGTAACAAGTTTGGCTGGTGGAAGGCAGGAGAAAAGGGCCCTTGTGTAATAAATCGACTCAGTATGGTTACTGCAGCTCCCTGTTCTGTTGCATGCAGCATTTTAAGAGGCAGGATGTCCAGCACTGACAGCTGGTGGTGCTCCAGTCCTGGGCACTGCCCAGCATCCGTACCGGGAGGTTCTCAGCCTCACTAGGCTGCCCTCACTCATCATTTGTGAGAACAGAACAAGAATCCTGGTAGGTGCAGATTCTAGAATCAAGTGCAAATAAGCTCTTTACCTCTTAGTCTTTATACAGTTTCTTTCTGTGACAGTGTTGCAGCAGTAGCAGTCTTCCAGCAGCCTGTTGCTAAACTTTGTATTAGCTGACCTTTCCTTAGGAAGATGCTGATCCATGACGTGTGGTTGTGAATGCTCAACTATGCTGATTAGTTCTGGCTCAAAACTCAAAGGCTTTCTGATGTACTGTGAACAGTTTCTTAATATGTGGATAAAGAGAGTCAGCTGTGGTTTGGTTTGAGGATAAAGTAAAGTCAGGCACTCACACTGCAGTATACCACTTTAGATACACAACTGTTTTAGAACAGCGTTTAATGGCTATTCAACACCAAGACTGTTCATATCAGATGGTGTGCCTGAAGAAAGTCAGACTGCACAAACAGTCCCATTTCTCTTCTGGGCTTCCAAGGCTGAGCACTTCTGCAGCCCCCATGAATGCGCAGCTTGTGCGTATGGTGAGCACACTTCCCAGCCCCAGTCCTTGGTAAAGCAGCTGCACTGCGCCTCAGAACCTTTCAGCTGCTCTGCTGGCCACAGCTCTGATATTGCCATAAACTTTTGATGGAGGACTTCCTGCAGAAGAAAGCACAAACTGAGTCAGCAAACATGGTAACACGTTACAGAAACAGCTCCCCTGTCAGCATGCTTTAAGTCTGCGTTAGTGGGGAGAACCTGCCCAGGGGGTAAGATGGATGCTCATGGTTAGCTACTTCGTTGGTTACTGCGAGCTCTGCGTCAGTCCTGCTGGCAGCAGTTCTGCAGAGCAGCACCAAGCACTTTACTGTACTTTATGGCTGTTAAATGCTCCTTGACAGTGCGTTCAAAACAGCACTGCTCCCTGACACTGAACCCTTCAGGGAATGCACCGGCAGTAGCAAAAAGCTAAAAATCTTCCTTCTGCACCATGCAGAGGGCTTTGGAGCCAGAAACCAAGCCCTTGGCCAAAGGAAGGGGAAGAAAACTGAGAATGAGCAGAGCTCCCCTCCCAGTATCTTCCCCTGACCCTTCTCAAGTGCAGCAGACAACTCTCAGCAAGCTCCACCCCCCAAAAGCAGGTGTGGACACACCAGGAGCCCCCCAGAAAGCAGTCTGAAACTGCAGAATCTGTTTTCCTGTAATGGAGAAGGTTAAGTAACAGGACTTACCTAAAATTAGATTGCAAATTGCTGTTCGTGCCATTTTGATGTTCTGAAAAGATCCTAAAATATGAATTTTCCTGAAAAAAAAAAAATTAGAGCAATGTTAATGGGGTAAAAGATTCTCCATGATTGCATAGTTAATAGCACATAGCTCAAGCAGGAGTTCAGAAGTCAGCACAGAATTCTGGATCAGTGTACTACTTACTTTTTCCACAGCCGTAATTAAACTACACCATAGAACCTGTCCTCCTCTAAATCTTCTTAGAAATAGATTTTTACAATTTGCAAGCTTAACGCTATAGCAGCTTTAGGAGAAAAAAGTGTTGCAGGGTTGGTGGGTTCAACTTTGATTACTCAGAGGAAGAAGTTCTTCAACTGTGGAAGCAATACTAGATGAGCTGGTGTCATTGTTCCCATAACAAAAGGTCAAATACTCAATTAGCATTCATTAAAAATGCTACTTAAATCATTCGTCTTACTGATTGTCTACCAAAGTTTACAGTAACTTGAACCATGGTGGTTCCTAGAAGACAAGATAGATTAGTTAAGGGAATATACTGTCTAGAAGGAAGGAAGTCAATACTTACGAGTCAGCAAGAACTATTCGTGTCCTTGTTACATTTTCTATCGTGAATTTTGTTTTTCCACCTTTCCCTGCTATTCTCCCTATTGCTCTTGACAGATGATCTCCTTTCAAAGGTTTGACTAAAATGAGAACAAAACGGTAAAACAGCAGTAGTACATATCCCTCTGTAACGCTTCCCTTGTTCAAGTGACTGAAATAACTCACTTTAAGTAATACTAAGACAATTTTACTATTGGTGAAATATTACCTATGTTCACCTGTGTGACTAGAAGGGAAAAATCCAGTGATACGTGACCGTGAGGCCTGTCAGAGAAATCTGCAATGGAAGGCATTCCCTGTCTTACAGGGCGATTAACGTTGAAGAAAGAAACCAAGCAAGAGCACACGATTAACGTGAGTAGAAGTGACGCAGATCAAGTTTAGATGCTGTTCTCCTTGGAGCCAGCTCCATGGAGTCCCAGTAATATGCAAAACAAAAGCTTTGATGCCTACTTCCTACCTCTCTGTCATAATACTTGGAGGAACAGAGCCCATTCCAGTTTAAAAAAATAAAAAACGTATATATTCCCCAAAGCACTCCATGTGACCTTTATGTTAAAAAAAAAAATAATTCCTGTAATGAGTCACATCAGTGGACAATTTGACGAAGTGCTATACTTCTAAGGATGAAAAGTTGGAGCATTTTCTTAGGAAATCATTTAAAAAAATGACAATTCTTTCAAGCCTCCTGTACCTAGACAATTTCATGTACTGACATGAAGATTTTCCTGATCTGCAAGGATAAATGACACAAATGGAGCAGGGAAAGAGACAGCAAGAACTCGCAGATGGTACACACAACTACGGGAACATCATCAGAAGCCACTTACCATCTGTAACTTCAAATGACTCTAGAAAAAGATCATCTAATCTGATGAGAGCAAGAGCATCCTAGAATATTAAGAGATTTGTTATCAGCACGAGTGTTACAGCACCACAACACAGGGCAAGCTTATGTTTTCTTTCTCAACAGATCACGTGAACAATATTTCTCCATTTGATGTCTCAAACAACAGTTGGCTAAAGCTAGATCAGCTTCTTTTCAATAGAAATAAAAAATTCTGTGTAGAGAACCCTGCAAGTGCTTAGACCCTACCACATTTACCCAGACCCACCTTGACCACCAGCGTCGGTACAAGCCTGTGACAACAACCTGACTGTTCTGTACTACAAAAGGTTTTTGTTTTCTCGAAGTAAAGTTTGAGTTTTGAACATTAATGACTACTGGCTTGGACTAAAGCAAAATGAACGCTCATATACTACTAGGTATTTCCTCCATTTCACAATTTTACTTGTGTGCTGTTTGAAGACTACCTTTTTATTCTGAATTAGCTTCAGAAATTAGCCTTCCACTTCAGTCATAATTTCAAACAAACTTGTTTATAGGAAACCACCCTGAAGATTTTCATTTCTTAATACAATTTCTGGAGAAGCCAAAGATTTCAAGCAAGTTCATCCAACCTCCCAATCCAGCTGCTAGGGACTCACCTCTACTTGGAAGCCAAGTATAAATGCTTTCACAAAATCGGCTGCTTTCGTTAGAGCACTGAGATCCTTTGTCTCCTGACAAGTCTGCAAGACACAAAGTTAAGTTTGCAAAGTAAGAACATGCAAGCAGAATTGGGACTTCAAAATTCTTAAGATAAGAAAGCTAACCATAAAAAAGACACACTGAGGTAATGCCCCTTCTATGTTGTCTGCAAAAAACAAACAAACAAACAAAAAAAACCAACAAAACCCAGACCACAGAACAGCAGAGAGAAGAGATGGACAATGGTGGGAGACAACTTGAGGCGAAGTTATTTTAAGGACAGTAGCCTTGAGATGTTTTAGCAGATTACAAAACATGGACAGGTTCAATAAAACATATGGGATAATAAAAAGATTAACAAGATATTTGAAACATGAACAAACCAACCTGGCAAAGCATCAAATTTTTTGTTTTGCTTTGTTTTTAAGTTTTAGACTTTTTTTCACCCTAGCAGAGGCAGCAGCATCTGCTGTCAGGTGGCATTCTTTCACTTCTTGTCCTAAAACTTGGCCAACGTCTTCCTCTGCCAGGGGAAAAAATTGTGTATGCATCTACATTTACAGATTCCAGCAGGGAAAAGTGAGAAAAGCGTAGTCACAAACTGGAAAAAGCAAGGCAGGATAACTCACAAAAAAACACTATTAACCTACATTCCTGTATCTTCTGTAAGAAGCCAAAGATACTGAAAGTTTTGGTGGCCCCCTCAAAAGTCACCTGACTCCTTAGCGCCACATGTGCACTTAGTCAGTGCAATGTCTGGGAAACACACACATTGCGAATCATGTTCAGTGCCAGACTGTGACTCTTCCTTAATGTTCAAGTATATGTTCTATAAAAGTCCCCCCAAAAAACCCGCCAGCTTACACAGGCCACCTCTAGAAGAGCCTTAACGCTTTTAGATTTTACTTGTACAAACTACTTGCTTCTAAACGAGTTTACTTTGAGCCCCGGTGCGGGTTTTCCAGCCAGGCGAAGCCGCTGAGCACCCGGAACACGCCGGGATGTCGGCGCCCACCGCCGGGCTCCGCACGGGAGCACCCCGGGACCCCCCGCACCCCCTCACCTTGATCTCCACGTTCCTCGTCTTCAGGTTAAACCGGATCTGCAGCTGCAGGTGCTCCACGACGGGCGTGAAAATCTTCATCCAGTTCTCCTTCAGCGGCGTGTACCTGTTGGCCGGCACGGCCACCTTCCGCACCTCCCCGCCGCCGACCTGTCGCGACAGAGCCGTCAGGACGCCGCGCAGGGCGCCTCAAGCCGCGCCGGGGCCGGGGCCGAGCCCGCCCCGCGTCCCCGCTCACCGCCAGGGCCTCGGCGGGCAGGGCCGGGAAGGCGGGCCTCTTGCGGGGCCGCGGCTCCGCCATCTCCTCGTCCTCCCCCTTCTTCTCCGCCTCCCGCCGCCGCCGCCGCCGCCCGGTGGCTGAGGTGAAGCCGTCCCCTCCCGCCGCCGCCTCGGTCTCCATGGCGACCGCCGTTAGCCGCGCTCGGCGCCCCGACCGCCGCAGCTCCCGCCCGCCCGCACGCGGCCGGCCGCCGGAAAGGGGCCGCGAGGGGGCCGCTTCCGCCCCGCCCCGCCCGGCCCGCCCCTTCCCGCCGGGCGCTATGGCGGCGGCGGCGGCGGGGCCGGAGCGGCCGCAGGTGGTGGCGCACGTGCAGCAGGCGCTGAGCTACACGCTGTTCGACTGCAAGTGGGTGCCGCGCAGCGCGCGCCTCCTCTGCCTGGGCAGCGCCGCGCGCGGCACCGGCGTCGTGCAGCTGTACGAGCTGCGCGCCGGGCGCCTGGAGCTGCTGCGCGAGGTGAGCGGCGGGAAGGCGGCGGGGGGGCGGCGGCGGCCGCGCCTCGGCGCTGAGGGGGCGGCGGGGGGGCGGCGGGGTCCCGGCGTCCCGGCGCCCGTTTCCCCCCTCCGGCCGCGCTCCGAGCCGGGTCGGCGGCCCCGAGGGGAGCCCGCTGAGCGCAGCGTGTCCTTTCCTCGCAAGATCGAGAAGGCCAAGCCCATAAAATGCGGGACCTTCGGCGCCGCCTCGCTGCAGCAGAGATACCTGGCGACCGGGGACTTCGGGGGGAGCCTCAACGTGTGGTAAGCGAGCCTCGTCCGCGCCGGCCGCACGGCGACCTGCCTGCTTTCCCCAAAAAACACGGGTTCTGCGCAGCGGTTCGGCCGGTGCTGCCCCTCCTGCGTTCACAAGCACCCCATCGAGGCCCTTGTCCTGTAAAAGAGGCTGCTGCGTGGGTGCACGGCCGTAAGAGGCTGCGTTCGGCCTTAGCATTATGCCTGTGCTGCGTCCATTTTATGGTCCTGATCGGTTTTCCTGGTCCCTCAGTGGTTTGTATAATAAACTTTTGTAGATAAAGTCAATCATCAATTAAGCAATAGGGTCCAAAAAGCACTTCAAAAAAATTACTATTGTATTTAATTTGCTAAAGAGCTAGCTGTTGGTTCTGTTTTGATGGAATGCTGAGAATGGCGTGGATTTAGGCAGGACATCAGGAGGGGGTTCTTCACTGAGAGGGTGGTCGCACACTGGAACAGGCTCCCCAGGGACGTAGTCACTGCACCGAGCCTGTCTGAATTTAAGAAGCGATTGGACTGTGCACTGAGTCCCATGGTCTGAACTTTTGGGCAGACCTGCGCGGTGCCAGGAGTTGGACTTCATGATCCTTAGGGGTCCCTTCCAACTCGGGATATTCTATGATTAGTCCCTCCTTGAAAGGAGATTAAAAATACAACGTCATGAGGGATTCTCCAAGGATGAGAATCAGTGGGAAAGAGCGGCGAAACCCAGAGGTGGATGCAAACGTCCTCTGAAGGCCAGCTGTCAGAGCTAGGTGGGGATAGATGAGAGGTCGCCCTAAATGCTTACTGGAAGTAAAGCTAATGGGAGCATTTTGATCTGTAGCGTGATTTGCTTTGAGCCCAGCATAAAAACCCATTCCCGAGGGTTGCTGTGGTGAATCCGCAACTGTTTTTTACAAATGGAGAAATCCAGACCTGACCAAAAGCTTTCAGACCTGTCTAAAGAAGCAGCCAAAGGAATCAAAAAAGCGTTCATAACGTTGACACCCGTTTTTCGTTCCCAGAATTGAGCTCACATACTTTTGTGCTCATGTTTCCTCTCAATTTTTATACAGATCCTGACTGTTAAGGTAAATGCCATATTGTCTGTTCTTTTCTTTCTTGCCTAGGAATTTAGAAGCTCCTGAAATACCAGTGTACTCTGTGAAAGGTCATAAGGAAATCATAAACAGTATAGATGGTGTAGGTGGCTTAGGAATTGGGGAAGGTGCACCAGAAATTGTGACTGGCAGTCGAGATGGTGAGTTAGTGACCTCTACGAGTCTTTTCAATTATTCCAAGAAAGCAGCCTGCAAGCTGTGATGGCAGGGGACAGTCTGCCATCTGAACTAGTTACAAACCTGTTGCAACTGGTTCTTGTATGAAGTCTGTCTTTTGAATCTCGTTTGGGACAAGTGATCTCTAATTCTTTTAGAAGCTATAGAGAAGCAAAAGATACTCTTGTCGCTGAGCGTGGGACAGAAGGAATGCAAAGCAGAATAAACACAAAATACCAGCTAGAGAACATACATCCTTAGCATACTTCTCGTTTGTTTCTGTTTTGTTTCGCTTTGCTATCCACTAAACCAGTCTGGCTTTCTGGAATGTAAAAAGATGCTCCTGTGCTTTGAATGACCAGGCCGAAGAGCAAAGGCCTTTCCTGGGAAAATGAGTGCAGCGTGTCCTTAATACAAAATCCCCTCTCTTGCTTTACAGGGACTGTGAAGGTGTGGGACCCAAGGCAGAAAGACACTCCTGTGGCTAATATGGAGCCTGTTCAGGGAGAGAGCAAGAGAGACTGCTGGACAGTAGCATTTGGTAAGATACCAGATAATTACTGTTCCCCCCTCTAAAGTGACCGTGCTTTGACAATTATCAAACTATTTCAAGGTGTTATGGAATAGTTATTTGTATGGACGAGTCAGTAGCAGGTTTTATTTTTCAACATTATCAAATTACCTGTTTTTAATATGTTTTTCCAAAGATGTATGTTTTTTGATATTTGGATTTGGCCTAATTTTCTCACAGTCTTTGGTCAATCACTTCACAGGTAAGCTGTGCACACTTTATCCCTAGGTACTTTTACAATCCTAGGTGTAGGAATTTAAAATTTTTTTGTCTAGGAATGTAAAAGCAGAGAAGCTACCTTGTCCTAATGCATTGTAACTGTTGCAGTGCTCGGAGAGCCGATCACTGGTGTAGCGTAATTCCAACTGTCAAGCATTAAGGCATTAATTTAAGAGAAAATCCTTGAAGCTAGGAGCTAATTAAAGACAGCAGAGATGCTTCGCCTGGGCTCAGCATTTTTCCTTTGAAGAGAACAAGCTGTTTGTGTAGTACACGGGCTGGTATTTCTGGATTAGCTCCATTTCTGCCTCCAGACTCAGGCAGTAAGTTTTACAAACTGCTAATAAGTACATGGGTTATAATAACAAAATTGATAGTAGGGAGATGACGTTTCTTGGCAAGAAAGTCCAGCTATAATGCTCCTTGCTATTGAGACCTTTGTCTTCTGCTTTGACTAATGGAGAGAAAAGCGGCCTCTTACTTTCTTCTGCTTGCTTTTGAGTTCCTGGTGGTTGAGCCAAGGCCAGGTCCATCCCGAGCTACGCACTGTCCATGCAGGCTAACTTCTCCCAGGCGCTGATGCGCCTCCTTGAGCCTGTCTGCTGGGAGTCAGGTTTTGGAGGCAGGCTTCTGTGGGTGTGCGTCTGAGGGCTACTGTAACACTCAGGGCCTCCCTGAATGCCCGTGTCTGCAGAAGAGTTTTGTCCCTGAAACACTTCACGCGTGAGGGGCCGTTTGGTGATCAGCTGGACTGCTCCGTGCTGTGGTGCCATTGTCCTGCCTGGGGAGTGTGGTTTACAGCAGCTGAAGCAGTCTGTGCAATTTAGGCAGTGCTTAGCAGGGGAGTAAGAATTTGTTCACGCTGTTTAAAGAAACAGACTGCCAGTTCTGAAGCTGTGCTTTCTGTACCTTTCAGGTTAGAAAACTGGCCTGCTTGTTCAATCTTACTGTTCCAATAGTAATATTTTTCTGGCGTAAATGTAGCTGAAATTGCAGACTTACGAGATCTGAAATTTATAGCCTGAGGAGGGTTTCTGTATTCTAACCAATTCTGTCTGTGTCCAGGTAACGCTTACACTCAAGAGGAGCGTGTTGTTTGTGCTGGGTACGACAATGGGGACATTAAACTGTTTGACTTAAAAACCATGTCACTACGATGGGAGACCAACATTAAGAATGGGGTAAGGTACCATAAAAATAGGGTTTCGTTCCAGCTTCAGTGTATCCGTGTTTTTGGGTGATCTCGTTAAGTCCAAGTTGGTGGTGATGTTGTTGTAAAGATAACCAGAGATTTAGAAATCACACAAAAAATATTATTTTTAGCAGTAGCTAACTTGAAGGCTGAATACATTTATTTTTATGCGTTTCCAGGTTTGCAGTGTGGAGTTTGACAGAAAAGATGTAAATATGAACAAGCTAGTGGCTACATCACTCGAGGGAAAATTTCACGTTTTCGATATGAGGACTCAGCACCCAACTAAAGGCTTTGCTTCTGTTTCAGAGAAGGTATGGGGAGACAGATAACTTCTTAAACAAGACAAACTTTTGCAATATATGCTCCTAAAGTTGTTGGAAGCACTGCAGGTTTAAAATTACTGTCTTTGGTAGGTAAGAGGTGCACAGGTTCCTGGGAACAAGCTGTGCAGTGGCGTGGCTGGTGTGGCCCAGGTGCAAGCAGCAAAAGGGCTCCTGTCCATCCTGCCAGTGCTCACCGAGGCGTCCTCTCTTATACCTGGATTTTAGGGGCTTCTCTTGTCTTCGGGTCCTGTTGCAGTTTCAAGTTTGTGCCCTCAGCTGCTGTGCCCCTAGTCTGGGAGTCTTGTGTAGTGGAGGAGTACATCAAAGTAGGATGAGCGTGCAGATTCAAATCTTAAATATATCCAAAAATAACGTGAGCCCACTGCAAATGCTGTTTTATCTTGCTGTCACAAGACCTCGTATGAGCCACAGAAATCATTATTTTTCTTCAGAACCAAATGTTTTCGGCTTGGTATACTGAGGGTGAGTGAAAGGAATATATAGGGGAGCCGTAGGGGCCTGGAGGCTCTTGAATGTGGAGAACTTAACCACAAAAAAAAATAAAATAAAATTAGTTTAAGTTCTCCAGGACTGCCTAAATTAGAAAAATCTGAATTTCAACTTAGTACCTTTAAATTCCTATTTTCCACATCACCAGGCAAAGCAGATCAGATGTTGGAAGTACTTTGATTAGATAACACAATTATTTGCTGAATTAGCGTTTGTAATAATCAAAATATAAAAGTGGAATTTCCTATCTTTCCTTAGCCGCATCTAAGTTTTTCTTTTTGGATGCTTGTAGGCAGATACGCATAAGGTTGGGCTACGAGTGTTGGGGGTTTTCTTCAGGTGATTTCTGTTGCTGTGTGATCTTCTGTGCCCTGGCTGAAATACAAATGTGAATTGTAGGTGTGTGTGTTGTGTGTTTGCACAGTGTTTGTAGTACGTTCGCTTGCAATAATGACTTTAAGAGATGTCAGACATTGAAACTCCCCTTGTGGTGACCATGTCTCTTAAGAGCCTGGGAATCAAGTAGTTCTAGAACGGTTCCAGAGGAACTGCCGCCACTTCACCTCTGTTTAGCTCTGCTCAGATGGCTCAAGAAGCTGAAGTATCCCTGGTGGCCTTGGTAGGGCCGCTGCCACCTTATCTCTGCGGAGGAATGGGGCGCGCTGGGGACCTGACTCGGCCTTTTTTGTGTGGGGACTGGCAGGAGGAGGGGAAGGGGCCTCAGAATGGACGTTCCAGTGTCCACCGTGAGAAGGATGGGGTCTTCTCGTACAAGCGACTCCTGTTTAAGAGTCTGTGTCCTTGTGAAGCTCATCTGTAAATGGCTTCTATACAATGCTGTTTTGTTTTTTTTTATTTATTTTTTTTATTAGGCCCACAAATCTACCATATGGCAGGTTCGGCACCTACCACAGAACAGAGATATATTTATGACGAGCGGAGGAGCTGGGAGCCTTCATCTCTGGAAATAGTAAGTGATCACTCTCCAGCCTACAACGGGGAATAAGAAACCAAAACAACGTTTTTTTGTTTTAAGAAGGAACCTTCCTGAAAATGATGAGCGGGGTCCTGCTTCCAAGCTCAGAATATCAAGTTAAAATTATTGCTTACAAGTACAGTAGAAATGGTGATTTTGGTGTCAGTACTCAATCTGGAATCCTGAATTGATTCCTAAAAGAATGAGATTGACAGCAGCACAGGTGAATTTTGCCCTTGTCAATTTTCGTAACATGTTCAAGATCTAATTATATCCTCAGTTAACATGGTAATAAATGGAAGAAAATAGATTTCTTAAAGTTTTTGTATGGTTGCAGTTGCATCTTTGAAAAATATTGAAAACCTGGACTTGTAATGATTCTTGTCCTAATGTCTTATTATAGCAAAATAATTTAATCGTCCCGAATGTGAAGTAGGCGCATTAGGTTTCAGAGGGGTAGCTCTGAGATTAAATTTTCTTGCCCGTGGCAAAAGCCAAACTGTTAAAAAATAAAGGGCTATAGGAGAGACGTGCCAGGATTCAGAACTTCCTACCTCATTGTTTTGTCATGAAATATTTGCTAAGGATGTAGCATGGATATGGCTGGATATGATGGCTCATTATTTGGAAGATGTTTCTTTGCCTTATCTTGAGTACAGCCTCTTTTGTGTGGTCTTTTGCAAACAAAATGATAACGATGTGTTTGTGTCGGTAAATGTTAAGTGCGTGTTTTACTTTTCTTATTGCCAGCGAGTACCCTGCTCAGCGCTCAAAGAAGGATTCTGAAGGAGCAGAGATGGGGGTGGCAGGTTCTGTCAGCCTCTTGCAGAACGTGACCCTGTCAACGCAGCCGATCTCTAGCCTAGACTGGAGCCCTGACAAGAAGGGGCTGTGTGTTTGTGGTGCCTTTGACCAAACTGTGAGGGTACTGATAGTTACCAAGCTTAACAAAGTCTGACAGGAAAACTCGTATCTCTGATGAGAAAGCAATATAGTTTGCAGTCTGTAAATATGGGAGGGAGAGACCTCCTGTTTCTAATTTAATTTCTCCCTTATTAAAACTGGATTAAAGAAATAGAAACCAGATCTTTCTATTGAAAGTTCAGATACGTGCACTTAGAGTTGTTTGGCTGATTGTGCTGTGATGACTTGAAGCGGCCTGGGCACGCAACTTTCACCTTCTGGAAATGTGAATTTACGTTAAAACAAGATGTGCCTTTGTGTTAACGCAGCCTGTAACTTCAGCGATAACTTGAAATTGCTTGTGTTCATTTTAACTGCAGCGCAAATCTGTTGGTGCTTGTTAAATGGTCTGGCTCTTCTGCATATAGTATTGTCCATATGCACTCGTGCAATGGGAACTACTGTGTGCTCCCCATAGGAACTCTTTGTGCTTGGTAATTAGAATATTTGTTAAAGTGACTTAGAGTTCTTTAATACATGATAGAAACTATAATGAATACTAAAATATTCAGGTTTAATTGAGTAGACTTCTTATTGAAGATCGTATTGCAATTAAACTATTGAGCAAAATGCACTGTTTTACCATTTTAGTTTGGTTTTGTAACAAGTTTTTATGTTCTGTTGATTTTATATCTGTTTTTAACTTTGTATTCTACAAATAAAATTATATGGAGTGTTGTCTTGATATAAACAAAATATGTTATTCAAACATTCGGAGATGTAGGGAAGGAATAGACTTCTGTAGGTTTACAAGAACAGCCTGTAATACTTAGAAGTTCATCATTTTGCAGCAAAAGTTACTAAAACTTAACCTCCCTCTTGAAAGAAAATTTATAAGCTTGCCAAATCACTACCTTTTTTTTTTTTTTATAACATTCAGTATTTCTTCAAAACCTGCTGTGACACAGTAGCTTTGTGCTGTAGTTGCACCTGAACTCTGTAATTCCTCTTATCCACGGTGTGTTTCTGATTTTAACTGTGTATGTTGCTGCCAGCCGTTTTAACAGGCACACCCACTTAGCCTCTATCTGTGTGTGTGTGGTGGGGGGCTTCCTGATTTCAGCAAGCGTTAGTCATTTCACTGGTTGCTTTCGTTGTCTGGCCTTGTTTGTGTAAATGCAAGTTTCAGGTAAAAGTATTCAACTGTTTTTGAAAACAGACAGGTAAAAAAATGTAAACTTTGTCCATGCCAACAGCGAAAGAGACCTTGTGTCCATTTGTGAAGAAGTTCAGTTTTCTCAGGCTTTGGAATGAGGAATTGCTCTCTGACAAATCCAGGTGAGCTGTCTGCTCTGCTTTTCCTTTTTCTGCTGACTGCTCCTGACAACTAGAGGCTGCTTGGCAGAGGGTGGAGGCACCAGGGCTGTGTCTGTGCTGGTCCTGCCACCAGCTGGTTTCCAGGCAAGACGCAGGAAGAAAAGGGAACAGCAAAATACTGAAGATCAAAGTAGAGGAAATGGCAGTGGGGGAAGCCGTGTGGAAGCCAAAGGCTGTTGAAATTGGAAAGGTGAGCCGAAACTGACCCAAAAGGTGAGGAGCTGTGGCAGAAGGGTGACACTAAAGCCAGGATGAGGTAGTGGGAGAGATGAAAACTCACAAACCTTGCACTGTGAGGAGTGCGCAAGCTGCTGGGGGATAGCCGTGAAATCTTACAAAGCTACCTCTGTCTGGGGGGCTGGTGAGTTCACTGCTGCAGCGAGTCACATGCTAGAGGGCGAGGTTGGTCCAAATGTGCTGATGGATCCACGCTGGACCTTGCTATACTTGTATGCTTGTATGTTTTGCAAGTATTCATAATAAATTACATGTCTCACCAGCTTTCCAAAACCTAAAAACATCCCTCCCCTCCCCCCCACTAATGGCTTGGCATTGGGATAGCTAAATCACAAATTTAAGAGAAACAGGACTCGGAATTGCCAGTGCATTGTCAGTCAGCCCTGTCTTGCAGATGTGCGGCAGAAAGGGACTAGCTTTGGACTGAGAAATTTGCACTTTGCCTCTGATCTTAGAAGATTCCAGCTACATACAAGTGAGACAGAGTTCTCTTGGGTATGTTAACTGGAACAAAAGTTTACTTCTAGTAAAAGAGCAATTAGATTTGGCCAGTGGGGATCTGCCCCACCACGAAAGAGGCAGCTCGCTTGGGTTGGCAGTGGGAAGGTGCCTTGCATGGCCAGAGCCGTGGGGATGCCTAGCGAGGAAGGTTCCCTGTGCTGTGGGCAGGCACCGGAGCTGCTGAGGTTGCGTCCAGAGTTTCAGGATCCCTGAGGAGGAGCTAAGGAGGTCTGTCCGTCTGTCAAAAATGCAGCTCTAACCTCTGGTGTGGCGCAGGGACACACACAGGTTTCATTCTGGCTCAGCAAGCAAGCGACAGGTTGCGTAGCGTGAGATGTGTATTGGCCCACAAGCGCTCTTTCAAGCAATGTAGGCTAAAGATTCTGGCAGAAAGCAAAGATTTATGAGATCCAGCTGTCTTCCTGAGACTTGATGGTTTGCTTGCAAGTGTAATATTTAGCATACATTTTTTTTTTTGACACAAGTAATCCCATCTGCTTACATACATAGCATAACAGTGAGAGCGTATCCTGAAATTATTTTAAATGTTGTCCCTTTTAGTGTGCATCTTGGGTGGGAGGGATTACGGGGAACCACTGCTCTGCAATCTTGGCTGCAGATTTCTTCGAAAAGCTGGGGTCTGAACTTCAAAGAATCAGTTCAAGCACTTGAGTTAAAATGCATTGTTTAAAGATGAGCTCCATTTGCTTTGTCATGCAAATGCTTTGTACTCGCTGAAAGGTACACTGGGCAGCACAAGTTTGTGGAAAATGTTTTTTCTCTTCAATAGCAATTCTGAGTGAAGTACAGAGTGAGGGAAGAAAAAGCTCTCAGTGTAGGTACCTGTGAGCAAAACCAAACAACTGCAAATGCAGGACCAGGCTCTCGGTGATATTTTCTGTTACATACTTAGCCTGCAGCAGCAATTTTCCTTCCTTATACAAGCAACTTCAGGGAGAGCTCCTAGTGAGCCTAGATAACGGTAATTAAGAACAAAACCTAAAAAACACTTCTTAGTGTTCCATGGGCCTCAAAGATTAAATTTGTGCTACCTCTAGGTGCTTAATTATGGGATTCATTTTATTTGTTACTTTGAGAATGAAGGAATGGTTTTCCCTCTTGAGTTGCTTGTTTCATGGAAAAGAGACAGCCTTGCATGGTGAGAGTTTGCAAAAAACTAAGAGGAAAACGTAGACAAATGATAGTGCTGCCCCTGTTCAGGAAAGGTGAGTGGCTGTTTCTGTGTACCTAAAAAATGAAAGGTAGTGGTTGGAAGAGAAGAGCTGCTGCCAGTGCCTGTACTATGCTTCATCTCCTCAGCAGATTGAATTTCTGCTTCTCCCATGCTAAACAAGAAACTTAAGCAGACCAAGAGCTGCCCATAGCGGCCTAGCCTGTTCTATTTATAGCTCTCCCCCTCTCTTGCTGAAGACTGGCACCTTGCCTCCGCAGCCTGGAGGCTGGGGAGCTGAAGCGTGTTCTAAATAAAATCGTAACGCATCAGGGATGAAATGCACGAGTCCCCTCTGATGCAGTACCGCGGCATGCTCTGGAAAACCCCTGCTTCGTCCAGGGGCTGGGAATGGAATGTGCTGCTGAGTTGTTTGGCTTTACCATCAGCGACCACATTTACTAAGTATACCTGCTTGGCAGCTCTCTCCTGCTTCCTGTGCAAATCATCCCCATGCGCACGTGGCAGAGAAGAACCTGTTTATGGGCATGACTGCAAACAGAACATAGGTGTGTGTTACACAGTTTTTTATCAGGTGCCACCCAGATCCCTGGCTATTACAAATCAGGGGCTCTTCTTTCACATCAGTTACTTTGACTTCCATCGTTCATACGGATTCTTGGAGATTACAGCCCTCCAAGCTTTCTGTGCAGGTAGCCTATGTGCGGTTTATAGCATATACTTTCTGTCACCAAAAAATAAATTAAGACTTATCCATGCCTTGGGTTGAATTTCAAGCAAAGTAACACAAGTGATAACTCTGTAGGGGAAGCCTCAGTACAGTGTGCTGGTGAGGGAGATGAAACATCACCTCTTGTCTCTGACTTCTCCAAAGTTCACCCGTGATATGGAAGGTATTCAAAACCAGCATCAAAAGAACCATCAGATAAAAGAAAAGGACTCTGTGAAAACTTCTGGAGCATGCCAGCATTTGAGGAGTTACCCCGATAAAGCAGCCATTGTGCTGGGTAATTCAGGACTACAGCGTGAGCAGGGGCCACTGCTAACAGGCACGTGGCAGCCCTGCCTTGGAGACCAGCTCGATTTTAAGCGGGATCGCAAGCTACGCCGGCTGCTCTCTGAGCCAGACAGCAAGCCCGTCGCTGTTAGCTGGGTACAGCTGCAGTCCCCGGAACAGATGTGTCTGCTCCAGTTTTCTCTGCCTCCAAAAGGTCTGCTTCCTGCCTGCCCGTACTCCCAGGCCCGCAGGCTGTTAGGAACTCTCTCCCCACCCTCAGTCACCATCTCTGTGTGCGGGGCTACAGAACCACACGGCGGTAACTCCAAGTTCCCCTCTCTGGGCCTGTCAGTAAGAACAGCCTGTCCGGAACGCGCACGCGGGGCTTCCCGTCCCACAACAACAGCTTCTTCCTCTCTCGTCAGCGTGCAAGAAGCCTCCCGAGGTTGCCAGCCTCTCAGGATGTTTCCTGCTCAGAACATTACACCCTGACCTTAAGCGTGGCAGTGAACCTGAATGTTTTTCATCACTATAAAAAGCCCGTCAGCAACGTAAATAAAACGAACACAGGCAAGCTCTCCCAGGTTGCTTGGGGTTTTAAGGTTATGAAACAGTGAAGACACTCTGAAGCTGGAGGACGTGTAGTTTGTAGAATGGCAGTAAGGCCCACAGTACTTTAAGTAAAGCACAGGTTCTCCGAGTCCCAGCTGCTTCCAGTTTTTCCTCTCACAGGTCGGGACTGCCTACATGAAAACCCCCCGCTAGCTATGTTTGTGTCTCAGAAAATACTTAGGACCCGATTTTTATTATTTTTGTGTGTTAAAGTTTCTATTAACACAGCGTAAACGTGACTTCGTTCTCACTTTGCACAGAGTGACCACGTGTGGTGCAAAGCCTTAAATTCTTATTTGTGGATTTGCTGGGGGCTAAGGAAGCTGTGCCCTCTTACCCCCTTCCCGATGTCCTAGGGCATAACGGGACTGTGCGCCTCTCCTGCAGCTGTAGCTGTTTCTGGCTCTGATTTTGCAGGGATGTTGCTCCAGCATCTGTCCATCAGAAATATTCCAACGCTAGTGATGCGCTCTGTTTATGAGAGGCTTTTTCCCTCCTGCTCTCTTCATTTTTTTGTCTATTGGAAGATTTCTGAAACAAAGGCAATTTTTTCCTGAGGGTTTCCAGCTTGGAGCACCACGAGGCTCAGGTTTCTAGGCAGCACTGCCGAAAAATAATAAAATGTAGGTGCAGTTAATGAAATCTGCTCAGTTCAGGTGCATCCCATGCTAAACCTTTCATTTTCTGAGTCATCAATCTTCCTGCAGAGCTGACAGAATTTCTCCTTCATGTTTCTTGCTGGTGTAGCTCGACCAGGCAGGGCTGCCTGCTCAGCAGATGTGGAGACAGACCCCTCCTGCTGCCTCGCAGAAGCGCGCAGTGGCACAGGCCTCTGGCATCTTCCTAGCCATCAGCGTTTTCCCTTCCTGACATTCACATTTTCTTCCTCACACATCTGCTGTTGCAGAACGTGTGACAAACACAAAAGCAGCCACAGCGGGTTAAACCAGAGCCTTCCAGCCCAGCGTCCTGCCTCTTCGGGGGACGTGCGCAGGTAAATAAATACCAAGGAAAAAATCCTTTAAAATGACAACAGCAATTCGGGTCCCAATTTTGATTTACTCCTGAAATTGTCCCAGGCTTCATGCTAAAATGAAGTTGGAGAATGAAATATATGGTTCTATTGAGTTTATGCACAGAAGCTAGGAAGTGAGAACGGTGGAATGCTAATGCCTTTAGAAAAGGTATCTCAATTTCTAATACAATTTGCTTTTACAATCTTAGTGAGAGAGACAGCTATAAAAATTATAGCTTTACATACTAATTGGAAAAAATGCAATCTTGGAACAGTATCAGAACAAATACTCCACGCATGGTAGATTGCCTTCCATTTATTTCTCTGGTTTTCATATATAAATACATGTAACCTAATAGATATATCTGCATTCAGCAAATAAAGCTTTATACGTGAAGTAACCAGATACGGTACGCAGCACTTCACCACATCCTGTCATTTAATCTAGCTGGCATGAACACAAGCTCTTTTGATCTGTGCTAACTATCTTTATCTCAGCAGAGATCTCAGCCTCCCTATCTGTTATGTTCAAAAAGCTTTAATCAGAGAGTTTAAGCTAGTCTTATTGAATTATATTATTTTTCCTCCCTAAAACAAAGTTACATCAAGCTCAGTTTCCTTCTTTCCATGTACTTTTACATCTGTATTTTGATTAGAAATGTTATGTTTTCAAAAGGGAAAAGAGTCTGTGTTTAGTATGTTTAAAGCCATTCTAATCTAATTTGAGTGCAGGAAAAAAAAAAAAAAAAAGACATTTCCAGAGCATTTTAACTGAAAGGTGAGTCTAAGTTCACCTGGGCCTGGAGTGCCACATACACTACCCCCAAGTCCAGCAGGCTGTATCACAACAGGGAAAATTTTTGAGGCCACGCTTCTTTTCCATTGTCCTGTGTCACTGCTACAGTGTTTTTGTTTGGTTGTTTTTTAGCTCCTGAAGATGCGAGACATCCCTGGGGTTAGCCTCAAGACTCCTCACTAGTGATTGGGGCACAGACCTGACAGGTCCGATATCTTGGTGCATCTTCCTCAACTCGCTGTATGCCTTGTAATAAATCACTGAATTCTCTATTCCTGCCTTGCTTCCCTGCTCCCTGCATACATCTGATCTCTGCAGAACGCAGGCAGAGACGTAAATTACCATAAAAGTGCCAGTGAGCTGCCTGTAATTGCCCTTTTGCAAGTGTTTGTCTTGTGATGTGCCAGGGACACAGCAGGTACTCACCCCTCGTCCGCTGAGCAGCAAGCGCAGGCAGGCAGGCACCGGTGAGCAGATGGATGCTGATGCTTGAGCTTACTCCTGCTACACGCTCCTCTGGTAATTTGTTGGTCTGACCACTGAACAGATTGTAGAGAAACAGGCCTCAAAATCACAAAATGCCTGTCCCAGAAATTTCTTTACATGGCTGAGGCCTTCAGACACTAGTGCAGTACAAAGACCAGGATCTCCCAAACTGGTCTGCTTGCCCTGACCTGGAATTTTCAAAGATATCTTCTGCTACTCTGCTTTTTAATGACATGAGCCATAACTTTACTTCAGTTGGGAAATGGTTTGCAGGGCAGGTACCCAGGTGCAGACTAACTCATTCTTTAAATAGTTTAAATGTGATGTTGCACAGTTTTATACAGACACTCTTTTTTAAACCTAAGCTACAGACTGACCAGAGGTAGCACAACATTTCTCAGTTTAGTTTCAAAATACTGTAGCTGTATCCTCACCAAATTAAATCTCATTTTAAGTCTGAATTAGTTTGGCATTTTCAGCACAGCTAGTGAATCTCTGGAGGTTTAAGGGACTGCCAGAATAAAAGGGAATGCTCTCTGTGCTGGCGTGTACTGCCTTTCCAGTAATTGATAGAAAGGGCTTGTGGTGGACACCTGATAAAAATATCCACTTAGGCTAAATTATTTAACGAAGTATTTCTGCTGCTCTTGCTAAGAGTCATTAAAAGGCCAGAAAGAGCAGTTAGTGTCAGAAGAGGCTGGACTTGAAGACAAAGTAATACCATTCCTTTATTTTTCTTTGTTAGGATGACTGTAGATGCCTGTTGTAACTGCCCTTTGTTTCTGGTCTGTTTTTACTATTTGAATGTTTATGCTGCCAGTGACTCATTGCCCTTTTGTTACAAGTGGCTTCTAGCGTCCTTCTTTGGATTTACACCAGATTCTCAGAAGGATACTGACTATTTTTGTATTCATCTTGTCTTCTACATGAGCATCTTCAAATGCTGTATGAGCTTTTTCAGTGGCATTATTTTTCTGGGCCTTGGAGTTGCCACAGTTGGTTTGTACTTCAGGCTGTGGTGCTTAGCATGACCCAGGCTTAAGTGATCAGAAGTAGAACTGTGTATTTTTGGTTGGAATGAAATTTTAAACTCATCTGCACAAACAACTTGATTTGGACATCAGCTACACCAGCCATTTTCAAGGCACCCTGGATGATTTTTTGTTACAGCTTTCCTGTTGCTGTGGGTGCAAAGTGGGGGCTTTGTGTAACACTGCCAGGGTCCATAAAATCATCTCTCAGTCCAACAAGCAGGTCTGTGTGCAGCCTCTCTGGCTGAAGATCTCATTCCTTGTGAATATTTTCATGAACAAGGTGGTCATCCATGACCTTGCTGATCTTTCACAGTGTGCACAGCCACTGCTAATGCTGTGTTTTGTGGCGTTAGCTACAAAGGGCAGAAGGATGGTTTGCCAAAGCTGGGAATCCTGATGGTTGTGGGCAGAGCTGCACCTGGGTGGCTCTTTCGTCCTGCCCAGCCCATGGCATTGGGCCATTCCTTACTGCCTTCTGCTGTTCATCTTGTAGTGATTGGAGTTCTGTGAAGCTCTGTGCTGTCACACCGTCCCTCCTCGGGAGTATGGAGCCAGTGTCGGGATTGATATCATTTCCCAAGCTGCAATGTCATCCAGCTTTTTGTGAACAGCAAGGGTGCAGTGCTCTTTTCCGCGTGGTTGGCTGAGCTAGGGTTTTTAGTACGGATGGCCTGCCTGCCAATCCAGATTATTGAGTGATCCTGGAGGAAGGTGCTGAGAAGGGAGAGTGGGTGTAACCACCTCTCATCCACTTCAGAGTAACATGGGATGCCTCAGCTGCCCTAAGTGACTAAAAGCTGCTCCCACCTATGCAGAGCAACACTGTTACTGTTTCTGCTTTATGAGATTTTAATCATAAGGCACGTTTCAGAAGACAATAAAGTTTACAGATAATCTGGAGAATATCATTGTAGTATAATTTAATGAGATTCATTTTGCTTTCAAATACAATAATGTCCAAAGGAGGAGTAGCGTAATTAGTAAATTGTATCATTCAAACCACAGGAACACAATTGAGGACTCAACAGACATTAGAAAGAGTAGAATAGGGAGAGAATTTGAACAAAAAAAAATGAACAGATTGCAGCAGACCATTTTTTTGCACTGTTGAAGCTGACACAATCTTAGAATTTAGCACTGGGGGTGTCCGAGGACATTAGGGCAGCTTGAACACAGTGGTCTGACATAAGGACTGTACAAAATCTGTGTTTCTCTGGAGCTCTGATTTTCACCTAAGCTGTGAAAAGCCTGCTTAATCGAATGCACAATGGCAATTTATTTGTAATTCTCAGCAAGTCTTTTTATGTTGTCACTGGACACCCTGGGCTTCTGCTGATATTGAAACACATGGCTTCTGTCATGCTTGGAAAGATGACGTTTGGCTGTGACTTAAATAACCCCATCAATGTCACTATCCTTGATATGGTGAGTAGGTACTCTTATTTGTCACGTTTTAATTGAAAATGCACGTTAGGTATATGTTTACCAAAAATGTTCTGTTAAAAAAGCTCAGATATTGTTCCTCATTCTTGTCATGAAAGGCAACAAAAAGCTTTCTTTTTCACAAAATCTGTGGGCCTCACCCTCAAGGTGAAAAGGCAGTTCAGCATTTTGAAAGAAATGCTTATAAAATATTACTGCATGTCTTAAATACAGCAAACATGTTTATCTTAAAGAATTATAGTCCTGATGAGAATACTGCAGGTGACCTCAGAACAGAAATCCTTCTGCTTACACGTAAGCATTATGGTTCCAGCCAAGTTGAGACTACAGGATTTGGCCTCCATGTCTGCTCTGCAAAGAACATTGACTCTGAAGGGGTCGATATATAGCGTGTGCAATGAATGAGATAAATCGTAATAAAGGAGTAATTACGTTAAAGATGCCTGTCATTTTGACTGTTTTGGCGAAAATATTTAGGATTGTTTTATGTTATTTTGGGAATGATAGAGAAAAATCAATAATCATTCATAGTCCTCTCAAATGAAATGGCTTCCATTAAGTACTGGATGGCTGTATAGCTTTTCCTGGATAGATTTTTGTATAGATATCCACACATAAAATCATAATATACTTTCACAGTGACACCAACATAAAACAACTGAATTACATAAGCTGTATTCAATCATATTTTGGCTGGGATAAAGACAAACCCTTAACTCCTCATTCACTGCTCTGAAAAACAAACAAGCATCGCAGCCATTTTAGGCAGAAAACAAATACATATATACCTAGCAATCTTCTTAGTGAACTGCCTCTAGAAATTCCAAGATCTATGGCACTTAAGTATACAAACTCTCGTTACCCAAACAAAAGCATAAATCTGTAGCAATTTGGAGCCAGTAGCAAGTCTATAACGTGTGTAAAGCACTAGAAGGCGACAAAGAGCCACACTGTATGATTTGAAACGCTCCAACCTGTACTGCATTAATGCTATACGTGGTTATCATCTACAAACGGTTGAATCTGGACGTTGATCAGCATGTGTTGCATTTTCCTTTCATCTTTTAATTGAAAGAAAATATAGGGTTTAGGAAATATGACTCTGGCAGAAATGTCCTACCTAACATTTGGTAAATCAATTAGTCTATCGATCAACTTCCTCTCTGTGTTTCCAAACCTGACACGTGAATAGAAAGGTAGGAGTTAACTCAACATATGGCAAGTGTTCTTTGGTTCTTGTAGACACCGTGGCAGTCTGGAAGTGCAAACTTTTTATATTTAGGAGTTCAGGTCTTGCTGGTTTTGTTTGTTTGTTTTGTTCCCATTTATTCTGTTGCATTTCTAAACCTTATAAACTGAATCTCTCTTCAATTTACTTTTACACAGAGTGCACAGTTCTGTAGTTGTACTTGGAAAACTGGACAAGGTAAAGGAATTAGGCTGTGTTCTTTAAGAAATGGTTATGAAAATTCAGTGAAGTGGGTTATATTCTTCTGGTGACGTATTTGCAGTCAGTAGGGCTACCACTCCTCACCCCCGTGGTATCTGGGTCTATCCATGTTTGCATCCCCCATACAATCAGAAGGTTCTTAATGCATTCCTGCGTTTGCTACTTTCATAATTAACGTTATATTTAAAAAATTGCTTTTTCAGCCATTTTTGGTAGAAACCGCAAACGTAAACCTCAATCTCCATGAGGACAAGGCGATGACAAGATGTAAACAACATCTGAAGATCTTCAGATACGCTTCCAACGGGGCCAGGGGAAAGACTCTCGTTTGCGGCTCACGCTGATTTAACTAGAACAGCCGTATCAGAGCGCGGAGAGGTAAGTCAAACAATTAAGAGGATGCCCGTATCCAGCGGAGAAGGGCAAGGCAGCCAGGCGAGCTTCCCCCGGCCCCTCTGAGGGCTGCCCGCGCCCCGCCCCGCCCCGCTCCCCTCACAGGCGGGGCCCTGACGGCCGCCCGTCCCGCCCAACGGCCGCGGCGTGACGTCAGAGCGGCGTGACGTCAGAGCCGCGCGACGGAGCGGAGCGCGGAGGTAGGAGCGGCGGCCCCGCCTGGAGGACCCCCCCCCCCCCCCCCCCCCCCCGGGGCGGCGTGGCGCGCGCGGGGCCTGGCGCGGGGCGCGGCCGTTGGACGGCCCTGAGGGAACGGCCGTGAGGGAACGGCCGTGAGGGGGGGGGGGGCTTCGTGGGGTGTTAGGGCTTGGAGGGCGTTTCAAGGCTAAATAACGCTAAAATAGCGTCGCCGCTTGAGGAGCTGTGGTTAGTTAGTGGTTAGTTAGTGACTGCCGTGGGAAAAGCCTGGTTTTCAAAGGGAAGATACGCTTTGCACGTGCAGGCCGTGGTTTAAATAGCTGAGTAGCGCTTTTTCCCGTTGGTAGGCAGGCAGGTTATGCTTGAATCGTTAACTGCGAGTAATTTATAATAAAGAACTCTCCTGCTCTTGTGAAGGCGAAACTGGTCTCTTTCTGTGTCACAGCATCACGATTGGGAGTTTAGTTGCTACTAGCGACTTACTAGGGGACTTCAACTTGCAAACTAAACTTTAGCTTATGCCTTATTTTTAACAATATGAATGTGTTTGTTAGCATTCTTAGGCTTCCTATCAGAAATGCAGGCATTTGGATAATTTGCAGAAATCCCACAGGCCGTTTTGATAAGCGTATTTCTAATTGGTTCTTCATATGTGCACAGATGATCTGATTTCTATATAAAATGCCAGCACTTAGCAAAGGTTTTTCTTTGTTTTTAATAACACCGGTAGAAAACTGTAGGATATGTATGGAATGCAATGGTGAACAGAGAAAAGCATAAAGTCCTTTAAATAAAACAGGATGCTGGAATAGTGTTGGTCACCATGTTTGCAGGTTGCAGAACCAGAGCTGGAGAAGGCAGCACAGAAAGAAGAAATAAAGGTGACTGATTGAGGGGTAAGAACGAGGGTGAAGTTTTATATTGTTAACTCTAGAACTGATGCCGAAGGGATGTGGTAACGGACTAGGAAAGCTTTGAGATTGTAGATTTCACTACATTTGTCTGAGTTTCCTTTGCCCACTGCATTTGTTTTTCTCTATTCTTAAGGCAGGCCTGCTGTGTGTCATCCTGCTGGGCCTTGGGGTGCACACCACATTTAGTTACCTCTTCACACAGGCAGTGTTCTCCTCACTCACTTGTATGAGCTCAGTTTTTCTCTGCTGGAAAATTGTTTTGCTGGGTTCCTTTTTCCCTACTTCCTTTATTCTCCCAGTTCTCTATTCTCCCTCCTGTGTCAGGCTATGGTGACTGCCATGCACTTTCTTCCTGTGTCAGGCCAGCATGCATCTCTTCTCCATCCTACAATGATTTCTTATTTAATTCTCTCCCTGTGAAAACTCCATGTCCCCAGATTAGTTTTCTGTATTATTCACTCACTTTAGTGATTTTCTGCACATCCATTTTCTTTGCTGATAGTAGGTGGTCTCCTTTTTGTCAGTTTATTAGTTGTTAAATTGTGTTTAGGGGATAGGTAGAAAAGATTTTTTCTAGTTTTCTGCTGCATCAATAAGATTGTCAGCTAATGCTTATAACACAACATCCCACAGTTACTGCATTGTGCCAAACAAAAATGGGTAAATACGCTTCTAATAGTTGACCAAACTGTTTTGTTAGTGTGGTCAAGTAATGAACAGCCAAAAATATTTTAGGATCGCTGCCCTAAACAGTAGTGGAAGGTAATGTATAGAGTGTAAATATAGGAAATTAAGTTCTGAGGAAAGGAAGGAAGTACTTTTTTCACAGAGTGTAGAACTACTGTCTAGAGGAAACAAGTGGCAGCAAATGATGGAAGTGGCAGTAAACACCGTGACTTAGAGGTGTTTACACTTGGTGCAACACCAGCTGCAGACTGGAGGCTGGTTATTTTCTGAGAGTTTGATAGGACAGAAGCGACGATTGCTGTCACAAACAAATAAATTGGAATACAGATAAATTGTCAGAGTGGTTCAGACTACGCAAGGGGACAGCAGTTTGCTGTAGAAGTTCTTCAGAGGTTCAGTGCGACCAAAAGTATTTTTTAGAGACCACTTTAGACACTCAAATTTAACATCACGTTAAAGTCCCAGTCTTGAATTGAGCTGTGCTAAAATAGTCCTGAATGTGAGAGCTCTTCAGAAAACCTCTCACAAGGAAGTGTTCTGGACATACCTAAAGAAAGCTGTCGTCATCGTCGTACTTGCTGATGGGAGTACCGACAGGTTCGAGCTGAGCAAGGGCCAGTGTATGTTGCATTTGTCCAGCAGAGGAAATGACTGTGTCATCGGCCTTGGGGAATCCAGGACAGCTGATGACACTCCACAGAGAATAAATATGTTTTGGGAATCACGCAGATCAAGTTGAAGGTTTATATCAAAGCCGGTTTCTGTGTATATAAATGGGGCTGAAGTCAATATGGGCCAGCATGAGATACCCCATTTCTCACATCATATCCCCCATGGGCTGAAGCGTTAAGGCTCACTTGCAATATTCCTTTCCTTGAAATTTTGATAGTCTTTTAAGACAGAGCAAAATAAACTTTGCAGATCCTCTGAGGCTGAAGAAATTGGATCTCAGTGCCATCAGCAAGAGCCTGATGGCTGTGAGTCGTTTAGCAGGGTTTTTCTGTGCTCACTGGGACACTGACTGGAGCCTAGCTTTGGAGATGGGGTTGAAAATGATTGCTTGGTTGTTGCCTATTCATATTGTAGTGCAAGGGGCACGCTGGAGAGCTACCATGGCTCGAGTTGGGATATTCTTAAGGGGATCAAGATAAGCCTGTTGGTGCATACTTGGTATTTCATGGTAGGCTTAGTTGCTTTTGCAATGGAAATCTTTCTTGCAAACAAGACCGTGAGTTGGCGTTTCAAGAGTGCTCTGACTAATTGTACTAGATGCGCTCTCCAGCTGCCCCAAGCTGGCTTGAAGGGCATCAGCAGCAAAACAGATCTGTGGACACAGTGATGACTAGCAGGTAACTAATGACTTGTTATGCTGCAATAATGCTGAAGAGCCTGTCACAGATCAGAGCCTATTGTACTTACAGCTTTGCAAACATGGAGTAAAATGGGTATCTCTGTCCAAAATAAACTGGCGTTCTCTGCCCCAGAGAGGTTTGTAATCAAAGAACTTTGTTGTCATCTCTGGTAGATTTAAATTGAAATGCTTGTTCTGTATTCTAAGTGCTTGTTCCTTGTTGCTCAGTCCTACAGCTGCGGCAGTGAACTAAAGTTAGAGCAGAAGGGACAGACTCTGCTGTGCTTGTATATCACCTACATTTGCTGCAGGTTGTGAGTCAGAACTCAAGAGAGGGAGGACAGTGTCATTATCCTGAGAGCTGGTGGAGATGCTTGATCATACTGATGTTGCTAATGCATTTGATTAAGTTTGAAAGCATTTTATCTACCCTGATCGAAAGGGTTTGGGTTTCTTTTGGTTTTCTTTATGTAACCTGCAGGTATTAATGAAAAGGAGGAAAGTCTCATCTGATTTTTGTTAACTGAATGATCTGAAAAAAGTAAAAGATTTGAGCTCAATATGAACATAAGGCCTCCTAGGGCTTAAAAAAAAGGCAAGAATTAACATGAAGTGTTGAGATGCAATAGTAAGTGCGAAGAAGGATTCTGAATTACTTCTGTCTTTTGTTTGCTTGTTAGAAACGATTTCAGACGTAATTTTTATCCTGAACGTGCAGTTTTAATTGCAGGTGAAAACTATGTGCGTGACACTAACACTTAGAGCATATTTTAATTCTGCCTTTTGTGGATTCCTGTGGCCACCTTGATATATGCCTGTAGCTTCCATTACCTTCACCATGCACCTTCAGTGAAATCTCTCATAGGTGTACCCAGGGCCTAATTAGAGTTTGTCTTTCAGTATGAGAGATACAATTTTGGTGTTGGGGTGGGCAGGGGAGAATGTTTGTGATGTTTTTTTTTCTTTTTTTTTTTTTTTAAAGCCATCCAGCAGTTGATTTCTGAGGCTTGTGCTAAAGCACTAGGTAAATTCAGAGATTATTCATAAAAGCCACCTGCAAATTATCCACAGTTCTACTTTTTCCTTTTCTTACCTTTGTATGCCAGCCATGGGTGTGCGTTTTTGAAAGGAGGAGTCTGCAGAGTTCTCTTCATTCTCCTGGAAGATAAATATGGACATAGACAATTTTGCTAATTGCTTTGTGTGCAGTCATCTGGTTTTTAATATAAAATTCCTTAACACAGAATTTAATGCAGTTAGATCTTAGATCAATAGCCATGTTAGCACTGCAGCAAACTGCATTTAGTCATTTCTATATAGTCTGCAGAAGATGACGTCTCTCTTGCATTCCCCTTTTCATGCTTCTTTTATGCATTTCATTTCCAATATTTCCGTCCCTTCCCCTTTTGAATGCTCAGTGTATTCCTTGCTGTTTATACTATGTTAGCTGGAGAGAAAACAAGATATTCCTTGTTTTCTAAGTAGAATTTTACATAAATGTAGTTGTGTTGGTGAATAAATGAGAATTACCGCTTGTGAAAACTCATTTTTTGGCACTTTTTAATCAGACTTAAATGCAATTAAACCCTCTTCATGAGAAAACTTGTTACTTTTGTGATTTAAAGTTCTTTTCTTCTAGGCTTTTCTTCTATTTTTTTTTCCCTGTAAACTACATGAGAATTTTTGAGCTCAGAGTTAAAAGGGAAAGGTATTTTGGGTTGATGTTATGAAGTCATGCCATGTTTTTCATCACTTCTGGTGATGAAGGACAGGAGGACACTTCAGTGTCCTTAATCAAAGTAGACCTTTTCTATTTTATGCTTATGGGTTGTGAACTTTCCTTTCTGTTCTCAAAATTAAAGATCTTATAAAGTACTACCATCACACAACCGCAGTTTGTGTTCTGCATTATGTTATTACTTGATAATGAAACTGCTTTCTTATCCGTATTTCCCCTAATTTTCTCCATTATTCACATGTTTATCCAGCAAATATTTTCATTATCTTCACTTATCTTAATATTTGCACTATGGCTAATTTTTGAAGTCGGATCTCTGTGGCAAATAAAATACAATTGAAATCCAACAAAGAAATCCTGTGCAGTAAACATCCACTTCAGCAACTGAATTAAAATTCTGCTTGCTCAAAATGCATAGGGAAACACTTGTAGAGCTTTGAGGAAATCTTGTTTGTGGTTTAATCACTGAAACATAACTACTGAGGGCAGCGTAGCCTTTAGGCGTGTTTACAGAGCCACTGATAGGTCTCAGTTCCTTGCATCCCTGGCTTTGTCGTTCAGCAGGTGTGACTGTGCAGTCTGTGTGTTGATTTTGGCAGAAACACTTTCTGGTGTACTTGTTTTCCGATGCAGTGTAAGGTTTGTTCTTGTTGATTTAATGCTCTCAAAACTATTTTAGGCTGTTGACTGCTGCTGTATTGTTGGCATGTGCCAGCGCTGTAATGTATCCTGCTTAGAGATTAGTAATGCTGAAACAATAGTCTAATGAAAAGAGAGAAGTCCCTACACAGCAGGAGTAGGAACTGGCTCTAGTTCCCGTTGAAATGAACAGAAAACACAAGTCCAACAGACTCTTCCCTCTCCCAGGGCAGCAGCAGTAGACTTAGCCTCTGCGTGGTAGGCTTCATGGTAACGTGCAGCCTTCTTCCATGGAAGGCTGAGGCGGTTTTTCCCTTTCTTTGCTGAGTGCCAAGTAAATACATCATGTTACGAGGGCAGTTCTTTCTGATTCATGAGGCAGCAATCACAGAAAAATGTATTTTGGGCTGCATCTGTTCTTTCCTTTTATCTTGCTGTTGTTTTTCTGCCTCATTCTTTAGGTCTAGCTTGGGATATTGAGAAGAATGTCATGTATGTTGCAGTGCCTCTTCGTCCATGTAGCTGTGGTTAAAAAAAAAAAAAAGCTTGGACTAGTTTTGGTGATATGTTCCTGCTGTAGGAGTTTGCTGGTTTTTTTTCTGTAGTTGCTGGTGCCTGATGTCCTGATAAAGGGAGAGAGAAAAGTTGGAATTTGTCAGTGTTTTCAACGCATGTCTATAAAATTTAGACCATAGTAGATAAAGGATTGGAGAGAATGGTAAAGCCCCATATATTGATGGATTGGATTACGTCTCTGTCCCTGTATGCGTAAGTATAGTAACTGTGCGCTGACAGATAGCTTCTAACCAGGCTTAACTGTATCAACAGCTGGGAGAGTCTAGTTTCTTCTGTAGCTTTGCGTAGTTTTTGTGCTGCGTTTTAAGACTACAACATAGCAACAGAGACAGTGGACTCGCTCAGTCAGCCTAAGAAGGGTGCAGCTAGCCAGGACAGAATGAAATGCAAACAATATTGTCATAAAGGGCAGAAATAACTGTATTGGTATCTTGCCTTTCTGTGACAGTATCTCGTCAGTTCAGCTCAGCTTTCTTGCTCAGATAAGCTGCAGGTGACTGAAAAGGTGTTTAGATGGAGTGAGTTATGTGCTGGGGTAGGGAGGGGACCTTCATATTGTAATGCTGTACTGACTCTGAAACTCTGACCAGGATGAAAAGTCATGCAGCCGAGTAGGATTATAATTCTAAACCATGAAAATAACAGCAATGGAAATGGGCTTGTTAAGTGGCTGATCATATGTTTGGCATCGCGCTGGTGTGGTTAAAAACAAGTTGTAGGCGAGCCTGAGTAAAATAGCTCCACACTGTTTTTCCTTCCAATCTTTGTCCTGCTTGACCTCCAGACGACAACATAAATAAAAAGAAACCTCTCTCACACAAACCAAGCTCTTGCCAGGAAAAGGGAAAGATCAAATCTTTATCTAAAACAAACTCCAGTGATGTGACAGCTGTTTGCTGTTTCCTTGCTGTTTGCACGGGCTGTATGGCTTGGTGTTCATAGATCAAACTTGCAAAGTGCAGTTTCTCCAACTAATGCTCCCACCCCCTGTACTCAGCAGCTGGGAGTGAGATTATCACACTGACCCTACGTAGAAGGGGCTGCGGTGCTCCAGGTGCTCACACTGTTCCTGATGCAGCCCAACAAATGGGCAGGAAAGTGATGTATTTCATTTCTTTCCTTATAACATTTGAAAAAAAAAAATCATTGCTCAGTCAGTAGAAGCTGTAGAAAATAACATAGCTTTAAGTAACATCAACTCCCCAAGATAATAAGTGATTTATGATTAGAGAGGAATTAAAGATCTTGATCGTAAGCCAGCAGCCAGATGGCTTGGCAGTAGCCGTGCCATGTTACCGTGAATTCTGGGATCAAAAATGGAGAGCTCTGGGATTTTTCACATCTTTGTTGATCTCACAGTTGCTTTGCGTAGATGCGTCCTCAAGATTTGCAGAGTATTCTGAAATCAAAATGAGCTCAGCATCGTTTACTGGTAGAGTTATATCGCAGATTATAATACCCCGTAGAGAATTCCAAAAACTGGATACAGGGTCCACAAGAAGAGTTTCTTGGACCAAATCCTAAATTTAGGATTGGAAGATGTAACTGACCCTGACATAACTGGTGCTGGATAACCGCTTTGAGGCTGAAGTAATGTCTGTTGCTAAGATGGGCTGAAGCCCTATATCTGCTTTCTTAGAGCTCTGCCTGTTGTTTGGTGCAGCTCTCTGTGTACTGTGATTTATGGAGCACTTCTTTTACGCAAGCAAATAATTTCTATCACAGACCATAAAAGTTAAAAACTGGTTTAGGGCTGGTACAAGAATAGGTACTACGGTCGTGTCATTTGTAATGCTCCTTCATGCAGTTCTGCACATCAGTTGAGAGATATCACTGAAACCACAGGACCTTTAACTGTGTCAGCACTGATGTTACTTGCGAGAACTCTTCAGGAGATGTTTTCTATAATGTTTAATGAATAAATGTTAACACTTTGTATTTTAAAATAGTCTTTTTGAGTCTGTAAGGAGGATTATTTAGTTTTGTTTCTTTTTTCCAGATGGAAATGTCGGAAGATGATATTAACACAGAAGAATACCCCACTGAAATTCATGATTATCTTAAAACATTTGAAAAATCTCTTAGTTCTGTAGATGAGATGCTGAAGACGATGATGTCTGTTCCTAGACGTGAGCTTTTCCAAAAGGTAAATCATTTTCCTTTTGACAGCCTTTCTGTTATTAAAACAGGAGTAGTTTGGAACCTGAATTGAATAAAAGGGTCTGTTTGGCTAGCCATTGTACAGACAAATAACAAATATGACACTCCCTACCCTAATGTTTGAAACTTACATTTCTAAGGTACCCAGAGGGTGTTACAAACGAAGCAATGAAATACATGTTCTTCTAAGGTAGAAAGTGATGATCCTACCAGCAAATCGTTTAGGTAAAGGGCATTCCACCTTATTCCTGACCTTCCTGAAAGTGCGTGCTGAGTGCTCTTCTGGACTGAAGAGCTCACTAACAGTTGTCTGAGACCTTTTCGCTATAAACTTCATGGAACTTGGTTAATACAGAAGGATGCAAAGATGATTTGGCAACATTGAGAATTGATCTTCTGATTCTAGAAATCCAGACTTGCAGAATTTGATGCTTGAAAAACTGAGCTTTCTCCTCTAGCTGTGTTCTAAGCACAAGTCTGTAAAATGTGTGGTTTTTCTTCAGGACATAAAGATAGAGGAAGGTACTGCTTGAAGACCTCATACAAGCCTGTATTTTGACATTTAAGACCTAACATGTAACTTCCTTTTTTTTTTTTTAAGGCAAGAAAAAGCTAACATGTGAGGGAACTTCTTTATTCTCTGAGGATTTCTAACATAAATAAATGAAGAAAATGGTCTTGACAACACCAATCTTTTGACAGTATCCATGTTGGAACTAGGGAGCTGTACAATGATCTTATCAGAGTTTCTGGAAATCCTATAGGACTAAAACAGTAAATTGACTTTGACAGTTGAAGGGAAAAAATAAACCAACTCATTACCTTTATTCTTCCTTTGCTGTGCAGCCCTAAGTATTCCAGCATGCGTTGAACACAGTCTAACATGTATAGTGTTAATGTTCATACTTGCATTTGAGCTTCTGCAATCTTAAGACATTCTTTTTAATTCCAGTGGTAGCAGAAACTATTTTAAGTTTCTGTGGAAAAAATAGGGATCTTCCTGACTATGGGAACAATAGTCTGAGTTACGTGCTAATCGATTTTGTGCTTTTGGCTATCTGGGATTGTGGCATTTAATACCGAACTGGAAAAATGATGTGAATACTTGAAGAGGAGGGAATGGTTCTGTGATGGCAGGAAAGTAGGCTTGGATATGTTCTCAGTGAACTTGTGTTGTTTAAAAAAAAAAAAAAAGCTCATTCAGTGTATATGAATGCATTCATAGGCAATTCTAAAATGGGAATATTACTAAAATCTGTGCACATCTTGCTTAATGTTTAAATGTTTTTTTTATTCTAGTTAGAGCCTCTTGAGCAAGTAAAGCTGGATTTGGTTTCAGCATACACATTAAATTCAATGTTTTGGGGTAAGTATATGATAGGAAATAGTTCAAATGATCACCATTTGAACATTTTCTAGACAGCTGCAAACATTAAATAACCATATTTCATAGCCAAATAATTAGAAACTAGTAATTACCCTGAGGACCCAAATTACTGCCATTCTTGGGGTAAATGATGTTGAAATTCCAAATCAGAAATTGCTTATTACAAAGGCTGACTTTGTACATGCATGAAGATCTGTGTACCTTTTTTTCCTGTTGTTGGCAACCTTTTCAGTCCTTCTTGAAAGGACAAGGTTTAACCGCATTATGTATATTTATTTATTATATATATGCATTTTTTAACTGCAGTATTTCATGACTATAGTGCATCAGATACTTAACCATACAGTTAGCACCAAGGCTAATAATTTTATGTGGAAACTACACTTTCCTATATAACCAATTGACCGTGCCCTTGGTCATCACAGCCTTCCACTTCAAAAAAAAATGTTTTTTTCTTGTAGTATACTTGGCTACTCAGGGAATCAATCCAAAGGAACATCCAGTGAAACAAGAACTGGTAAGATTTTTGCAATGCATGCATTGCAATACTTTACTTTCCCAGGACAGTTAACTCATACAGAAATAAATGTGTATTTAAATCTATGTTTAAAATTGGTATATTGCCATAATAGCACACACATGCTACATAGTGTTACATAATTGCCTGTTCATATGCCCTGCTGGGTTCTCTAAATTAAGGAAGTCATATTTTCAGTTCCCAACAATACAGTTTAAAGCATTGCTGTAGAGCCTGCTGAAATAAGAACACGATGAACAGTGTCATCATCTTATCTTTCCTGTTCCCCACCTTTGTTTTGAGAATTGAATTCAGAACAGAATAGCTTTTCACTTGTATCTGTTAAATGGAAAAATGTTACATGCCTGATAATAATTTATCACTTCCAATATGGCATTTTTTTTTATAAATACTTGGAATCATGTTAATCTCTGAGGCTGCCTTTTCTTGCTTTTGTATGACTCTGAAAGTATAGTGTGGTTGATTTACTAGCAGAGACGGGAAAGAGCCCCCCCCTTCCAAGTCCTCCATTAATTCATTTTCTCAGCAGTAAAGAATCCAGTTCAGCAACAAAGCTAAAAGCTTTTTTGGCACCAGTTGTATGTGTATTGTCCAGTAATTCTGCATTAGTGACATATTTACAACCTATAATAAATCTTTTAGGTTTGTCTCTATATTCCATTTAGATGCATGAGTACAGTATAGAAACCATGGTATCTTGAAAATTCTGCTGACTTGAAAAAAAAATAAAATCATTTAGCTTGAAGAAAAAAATGGAAATCAAAACTTAACAGCTAGACATTTTAATTCCTGTATAAATGAAAACATTAAATCTGGGCAATTGTCATATACTTAGATAAAATGTAATCCTTACGTAACCTGGGCAATGGAAGATAGGACTGAAAAATGTGGAAAGCTAGGCTGAATAACAATACTATTTTTAATTTTGTGAGATTTTCAGTAGTCTAGACTGTATCATATTAAAAAATGGATCAGTTAATATTTCACGAGCTTTCAATCAGTTTCTTGTTCCTCCTATATTATATAGTGTCTGAATGTTGTGTTAATTTAGCTATACTAAAAATAAATTGTAAGTCTTCTGCTGTGGATATTTTATGCCGGTATTTTACTTCACAATTGCCAGTCATTTTAACTTGAAGAATGAGTGAATTATCATAGGCTAGATTCTTATCCAGGTTTCTTTTCCTTCTACAAGTATGAAGGTGAATGAATGTGCTTTCCTTCCTTCCAGGAGCATTGTGGTGTTCTTATTTGTGTGGAAAGGGAGTAAAAAAGACTGTTCTGTCATGATTGTTTTGCTTTTAGAATTGCTCCTTCTGTATATACAGAGAGTACACTGGAATTCAAACGATATTAATAAAGCTCACATTCAAGCTATCAGAGTTCATTTCTTTTGCCACTTTGACATCTGTCAGCTCCTTCTTCCCATGCCGATGTATGTAGGCTTGCCACCTGTTCTCATTAGCCATCTCAGTCACCAAAGAAATACTGCAGTCTGTCATGATTTTGGGCTCTGTAAGGCTGTCTTCATTAAAGCTAGGTTTTTGATACGGAAAGAGCGTCCCAACTTTTTGACAAATCATTTGCTTGTATGGGTCACTGAAGAACTGAAAATCAGTTTTGTAGTGTAGATTTTGTAACTTATGTTCCTGATTAAAAAAGCTATCAGTGGCTGTGTGGGTTATCAGCATGTATTTAGTTACCAGTATCCATAAATGTTCTATTAATCCACACTTATATGTTGCTTTACCTGACACATGAATTGGATGTGCTTTACACACACATTACTGCTGTTTATTGTTTTTATTACAGTAACGCCTAAAGGCCCTGAGGTTCAAGGCCATAATTGGACTAAATAGCTAGATGTGAAATCTGTCAGCCAAGTTATGTATTTTAGAGAATTAGTGTCAGTGTCCCCTCTACTTAGTGGAGAGAAGCAGGCACTTCAGAGGGTGATTCCCATCTTAAAGGGTTTTAATTACACCCTCAGAGTACCTTTGTTTATTGATCGCAGAACTGGCTGAGGATGATTGGGTACATAGATGAGATTATTAAACTGGGATGCGGCTGAATCGGAGCCATGCTTTGTTTAAAAAAGTGTAGGCATTAAATAGTTATGATAGACTAAGATGACAAGAAAGGAAAGTATTCCCTCGCTTTATGGAACGACAGTGGAAACAGACAACAGACTTTTTAGTTATTTACGGTCATGAAAGAAACCTCTGGTACAGCTGGAAATCTTAGGCCAAATTCCTAATCAGGTTCAGTATCTTGTGTTTTCACTTTGGAAGATAAATAAAATTGTCTCACTGTAAATTTGTAGTATTTCATGTACACTTGGTGATGGATGTCATGCAAATATTAGTACAGTAGATATCTGTGGTGGAAAATCAGCTAAAAGGGAAGCCTGAAGTTTGCAAAGAGCCTTATATGTATTTAGAAGATGCGATTTTTTTCTGTGTATTATGGTCACAGAAGTATGCCATGCAGAGTGCTTCTACTCATTGATTTCACTTTAGCAGCAAACTTGGAAGAATGGTGTGAAATGTATTTTTTTTTCTAGGAGAGAATAAGAACATACATGAACAAGGTCAAAGAAATAGCAGACAAGAAAAAGGCATCTAAACTTGATAAAGGAGCAGCTTCCAGATTTGTAAGAAATGCACTGTGGGAACCAAGCCCTGAAAATGAACGTACCTCCAAAACTCCTGCTAAAGCAAAAAAGAGAAAGATGGACTAAATTTTTATAATAGAAAAAATCCTCATATAATCAGAGACGCCTAGAATTACCAAAATGTGGTTTGTACGCTGTATGAGTTTAACAGAAGTGCTATATAGCAACATCCTGATGAAGTTATACTTAAAAAAAAATAAAAAAATACAGGATTGTATTTTGTCTAGAACATATCACTGAGGTAATCCCATTATATGTATATCTGATGTATCAGATGTGCCATTTGACGCTAGAGAAGTAACATTTCATTACTCAAATGATGATGACCTGACATAAACTTGCTGTTAATGGATACTAGTGTTGTTTGTTATAATGCTTAAGATTTTTTTTTTTACTCTTGAATGATTGTCACTTTTTATATGTATTTAATATCCTGAATATTAAAACCAGTCTCAAATGATGCTGTCCAGTTTGTGGTGTTTACGTTTAAAAAAAAAAGTTTACTTTCCCATTGTCATTGTGTGAAACGCTGTATTTGTAGTGTATGCAAGGTTTATTCACTGTGTTAAACTGTTTCCTTTTCGGCTTCTGGATTTGAATTTGTGCCATATTCTCTTACTTCAGTTGCCTCTGAGGAAACTGATCTTCAAGGGCTATGAGTAAACAGCCTGAATTCCTCTCTAAGCCCCTGTGTCAGTCAATGGAAAAAAAAACACATAACCCAAGAGGGTTCTTTGTAGGGGCTGAACAAAGGAGCAGCCAGGGGACAGCTATTAGGAAATAGCACATGCAGGAACTTGATTGGAATTTTGTCTGCAGTGCTCATCTCTTACTGCTGACACAGAGAATGTGCTGTGAGGTGATAGGAGTGTGGTCATTCGTTGCTATTTCTTAGATCTTCATTGGGGATAGCATTCTCTGGTGCAGTTCAAACTACTCTTCTGCCTTACAAAATATTCGTTTTCTTCAGATAAATCCAGAAATCCAGTACACCTACTATTGTACTGAAAGCTGAATGATTTACAAGGGATGATTATGGTCCTTAGAGTCATACTACATCGTGCAATGCAGAATCTGGAATAGTTTGAATGAGGTGCTAAAATGAAGGTTCCCTTGTCATTGAATGTCCGATAATAAATATTTAAAGGTAAAAGATTATCAAGTTTAATAAACTCAATTGTGTATTCTAGAAACTTTTTCAGTGACTAGTATGAATTTACACGTTTTTGTTTGTAATAAAATCTTTGAATAAATAGCACTTCCTTCAATCCAGTTAAAGCAATCTAACTAAAGAGAACTTGCTTATACAGATGCTCATGCAGGTACCTAACTGCAGCCTCAAATCTACAGGACTACTTGTGCGTATACATGTCAAAGACCCGTAAACATTTGACAGCTGAAAGCTAAAATTGAGACTGTTTTGTTTCTACAGGTTAATGTCAGAGTTATGCAAAATAAAAGTGCTATTAGACTCATGAGTCTTTTGTTGCGATTGAAGTTAAAAATATGAAAGATCCCAAGTGTGTTCTCACCAAAGACAGCAATACTCATGTAAAGCAGCTCCTCTTGGTGTGTTCAGTTAGGTTTGGGCAGTTTATTTGGAAATCTGTCCAGTCCTGCAACCCTTTTGAACTTATTGCTGCAAATGGTACCTGTAGAATATTATAATCAGAATTCTGAACTTGTGTGGGTGTAGATACTTTCATATGCAAAGCATGAGTTTCAAAACGTCAATCTCAAACACAGTTAATTTTTTTTTTTAATTTAGAGGACAGGTTTCCTATGAACTAATTAGTAATAAAATAGGATAGAAGTGGTATAAAGTGGCACAAGCCACAAGCACTATAATATAGAGATTTTCTGGGAGATGGTGTCTTCTACTTTGGCACGCTGTCTTGAGGAAACAGGTAGATCAGCTTGTATTTATGCACAATGCTGTTAATTAAAAGGGAATTGAAGGACGTTTCCATTACATGATTTTCCTCTTAAGCTTCTCAATTACAGCTTTTCTTTTAAAAGGTTAATTTCTAAAAAGGATCGTAATTCAGTGTCCAGTGAAGTACACAGCTTTCATTGGTAAATGTTTAAACAAGAATAATGCAAGGATATTAGCTAAGAGTTACTGAGGTAGAAATCTGTCTAGTATAATTAATTATTTTACAGGTAGCTGGCATTTGTGATAAGCCAGTTTATATACGTGTTACAAATGTAACTCTGCAAATGCTTTCGGCTTGTATGGATGTTCTGGTGACAAAGCCTGCGTTTGTGGCTTTTTCAATGCAAAGAAAACAATCCCTTCAAATGGAGGAGCATCACCGTGGTCCTGTTACTGACTCTTGGCCTTAGTAGAAAGAGGCTTGAAATACACGATCGTGAATGCCAAGTATTTTTATATATCACTGAAGTGTTCTTAGGAACATCTGAACTTCAGGATATACTTTTAGCTTCATCTCAAATACGAAATGACCGAACACAGTCTGTGTGCATGAATGGATATAAATCTTAGTTTGTAGAATGGTTCTGAAAAGGCCCGAAAGTCTAGGAAAATATCTGGGAGATTTCTAGTCCCATTGCTGTATGTGCAGAATATGGTGCAGAAATGCCAATTCTGCACTGGTTAATGCAAATGTAATGTTAAAAAAATGTAGTGCAAAGCATTACTATTATAAGTTACTGGTACTAAGTATTAACGAACTTAAGGGATTTAAAGAGAGCATTAAGGTACATGTGACACCTCCCTGCTCTATCTTGGTTTTGCTACTGCAAGTACATTAAGGCTTAAAATTGCTGCTTCTGGGAATGTTTCTAACCAATGCAATGAGAAAAAATTGTAAAAATCTTAATTTACGGTACAGATATGTATGTAGTTGGACGAACCAGAGGCTATAATCAATGATGTCAAACTTAGATGGTTTTGTGTTCAAGTTTCAAGTTAAAAGTGAAAATAGTATTTACTTTTTAAAGTTACATATGTGTTTTGATATGTGCATTTAATACGTTAGCTGCTAATCTTTGGAGTTTTCTTGCTTTCTAGTCTTTGCCACAATAAAGCAGTGATATTGCTAAGAGCATGAGAAGTTAGCAGCTATGACTAGAATTTGATAGAAGATCACTTGGGGAATTTTCTAAGCTTACCAAAGAAAAACTAGAAGATAAATGAAAATGCAACTCAAGATTTTAAGCCACGCTAGTGCTAGCATTAAATAACTGCATTAAAGTAACAAACAGTACTTGGGGGCTTCCATGGGAGTTCTGTGCGTGACCTAATTTGGAGGTCATTAGATGGTCATTGATTCAATCTGCTTTGAAGTCAGTGGGAGAATTTCCACTGACATTAAAGAACTTCGGTCCTTGAATAAGTGTGGCTTCATTGAACTGCTGCAGTTGGACATGAAAAGTAAATTATTCAGTTATCAAATCTATGGCTTGGGACTTCATAGTAAGTGTCTGGTCCCCTACTCAAAGTGTTTTTTCAGCCTGAATTATCTTTTTCTTATTATTTCTTATTATTATTTCTTATCTTTAAATGACTAATGAGAGAGCCCTTCCTCTCTCCACCACACCTGTGCTTCTCAGAAAAATATTGCATGGAGAAAACTCCCAAGTCATTAACTGTCACAGCCATGTAAAGAGATTTTTACCAGAACTAAACAGAAGTCGCTGACTGTAGAAACTGTCTGCTCCCAGCCGTGTGAAGTTGCTGCAGATCTGTTCCTAGAAAATATCTCTTGATCTTCCTCGAAGACAGTAAGAAAGCTTACGGTGACTGCACACAAATGAGGAATCTTACTAGAAATTTGATTCCCATTGTTATAAATGTTTGTCATGAATTGGGAAGTCAACATATCACTGGTGTTCATTTCTATTCCTTCAGTATTTTTATTACTGGAGAACTACATCCTCAAGAGCGAATGTTTTATGTCATCCTAATTTCTCCTGGTTGTAAAAATCAATACTAGCATAAAGCCTTGTCAAAAAGTATTAATGTTACAGTTTCATTGGAAATCTCCTCAGAACACAGTTATATGGAATGATAAAAGCTGAAGAAGGATCAAATTACCTTGGAAACTTAGCTATAAAAATAAACTCAATTCTTAAGTGTAAGTTTCTTAATTCTTCAGGCTTAAGTATTTCGTTGGAATTAAGAGGGAGACCAAAATCTATTTTTTAAACTTTGGGGCTGGGGCCATTATAAATGTAAAGAAAAACCCTGGTTTTCATAGTAAATAACATGGGCCAGGGGTTGATGAGGATTTGGTTCTGCAATCCCAGAAGAGATGTAGTTGACCTGGAACAAGGCTTCTGTCAGCTGCTGACCAGCTGCTTTAGAGAGCTGAGGTGTAAGGGAACAACAGCACACCATTTTTTATGTAAATTGGAAGTTGAAAAAAATTAACTTCAGCCGAACATTTTAGTGATATGCAAATCAGAATATAATGGGAGAAGTGATCATGAGACTTTGCAGAGATGTTCTGCTTGTTCAGCAAAGTAAGTCTGGCAAACTTAAAGTAAGAGATACTTTCCAATTTAGAGACAAAATAATTTAAACTGGTTGCAGCCCAAATGTGGACAGGTTATGCCTTTGCCATAATGTACAGGTGCTGAAACGGGGCATTTGTTAAAAAAAAACCCTACACGTACACATTTCTTAGAAGTTTAATGGGCAGTGATTAAAAAAAAATGTTAGGCTACAGCAATTTAAGGGAAATGATATATAAAGTAAATAATGCAATTTGTCATTTTAGAATCATCTGTCACATACTAGGAAAAAACGCATTAAGGTTCTGCAGCATGATACCACCATTTTTCTTTTTGCTTGTTTGCTTGAGTGTTAATACCTTGCATTGAGTTCCGGAGAATCTATATGAATGCTTTTGTCTTGCAGATCACTCTTATCATCCTCAGCATTTGCGTTTGTCTTTTTTTCCACTTCTGCTTTCCAATATGATGCATTCATAATATTTTACTGATAGACCTAACAACTTGCCTTTTTGCTGACTTTTAACCTTCCCTTTAGGAGAAGATTACAGACCTATGGAATACTTAGTGCTGGTGATCTAAGAAGCAGACCTTGAATGGCTCAGTTTTCATCAGCTGTACCAAAGGGAAAAGAGAGAAGGCTTGTTTTTACTTCTAAGCTGAGTGAATATGGCGTGGAAATCTTGTAATGGCAAGGTATCAATTTTGTAAAGTGATATATTTCAGAGGGGATACTAAATTTGACTGTGAATAAAAAGCTTTATAAATGGAACATTTAAGAGGCTATCTTTTACTTTTCAGTGTAGGGTTGCCTTGAAATGCATCATTTCAATTTGGCAGTCCCAGCAAATGGATGGAAGCAATTCAGTATGATAATTCAGTATTGCCAAGAGGCTTCTTCTCTGTCTAGTGTGGACACATTCCACGGACGAATTTAAAACCATATTAAGTTATAGAAAACGGGTCTCATTCTGTTCCAGCTTTACACCAAGCCAATCTTGATTTCTAAAGTACCTAGAGTGGCTATCGGAAGAGTACATCAACAAAATCACTTCCAAGATAAGGATCACCTGAAATTCGTGAAACATCTTGCACAACAACAATTCAGAATAGGCAGAAAAAGAGATGGAGTCTAGCTGTGCTTGCAAATGAACTCTTATAAAGTAGCAATTCTAGGGACAAATTTTAGCAGTGTTTTACCAGCACAGTCTGTTACAGTAAATAAGCAGTTGCTGAGTTACACAAGTAAACTTGCATGAAAAGCAGTAGTATTTGATATCCTCTCATTTGATATGAATGATCGTTTTCATGAAGATGTTTCAGATTTTATTTTCTTCTGTCTTCTAGAATGTTTATTTTTTCTTCATCATTTGAGTGGTTTTGGCCTTGTGGCAACAAATTTGTTGTTGTTTGAAGGCACAGAGTTACTGTCCCTATTATTAAACGGTGAGAAGGAGAGATGCCTAGTAACAAACATCATTAAGCTGGACAGCATAAACAATCTTTTTAATTTGTTGCCCTGGGCTAACAAACCTACTCCCCAACTCACACACAAGACCAAACATGTTTTCTCGTGCAATGTTTCCATGGAGAGAACATTTCCTCAAGGCAGTAAATCTCACGAGGTGCTGCTGTGTATGTACACAGTACACATCCACCTGCATGTTATGCATCTCCTGAATGGCAGACAGTTCTCTCAGTGTTTATCAGAATCAAAAGTGTGTATTATTAATGAAATGCTACTGTTGGTGATTGTGTATAACATCATAGGCTCTATTCCTGTAAGTCACCTCAACTCGATTTAGTTAGAGACAGAGCAGTAAAAGTCCAGCACAAAAGAACATAATTTGTTTTTATGTAGGTATGCATGTCTATATGTATCGTATAGCAAAAACAGCACTAAAATCTAGCTGATTTTAAGTCTCTGATTTCCAGTGAAGTTTGTCTGCTAGTTAAAGGCGGCTTCCTTGATGCAGAGACAGAGTTTGTTAAGCTTGTTTGTCTTTTATTATGTAGAAGGCTTACCACTCATACTTGCACAAAGGGCCTTAACTCTGTATTATAATGATCTCTTCCCAGATTTGTATAATTTAGCCAACTTTTAACTACTTATATTGTTTGGTCTCTGTCATGGCTGTTTTGTATGCCTTTTTTTTTTTTCCTGGAAAGGTTGAACAGTTATTCTTACAGTTGTGCTCAAAAACGTAGTTCTTTAAGCATAGGTTGCATTGCCAAGGTTAGCTAAAACTTCTGTGTTTTTCTACAGGCTGTAACTTTCTTTCCTTGAGGTAAAAAAAAAAAAAAAGAAAAACATTGTCAGGAGGTTAAAGAGAAAAGTTATCCCAGTGAAAATCGTGAAAATCTATCCAGATTAAGGCTCTAGAGAAACCTCAGAAAATGACATAGTAGAAATTGGCTCTAAATTTACACGTGTTCCAGCTTTCCCATGCATGGTCACTGGCATTAATGAGCCCCCCGCACAGTTTTGAGGCCACAAACAGCTTTGAGAGGAATATGGGCTCTACAGTTAAATTCCAGTTTATCTCAGATAATGACAGGGCTCTGTAACATCCTTTATTTGAAGAACTACAGATCTTGAACAACTCTGCAACAGCACTGCATTAATGTAGCTTTATTCAGATTTCAAAAAAAAAATAATGTAGACAAACGATGCTTTCCTATGCATCTGTTTAATTCACATTAATATCACACTGGAGTTCGTATCAATTTAACTAAATGGAATTCATTCACGTGTCACCTTCCTAAGATATAACTCCAGTGAAAGTTTACTTCTTTTCAAAGTTTAACTATGATAAATGTATTAAAAATCTGAAACAAGTATTCTGTCACAACTTGAAAAATAACGAAAAGAAAAGAAACTTTACTGTTGTTAGACTGTTTTGTTTGCCTTTTTTTTTTTTTAAAGACTGTGAAGCCAGTCCAGGTTTGAGCTGGTAAAATGGAGACTGAATTCTGGTCCGTTTAATTTTTTTTTTTTTTGGTGGTGGTGCTTTTTATTTTTTTATTTTTTACAGGCATTCTTTTACAAGACACTGAGGTCATTAAAGACTAAGAAATCAACCTCGTCCCTTATATACAGGATTACACAAAGGAATTTTGGCAGATGAGTCATTTTTGGGCATAAGTGAATATTTCTAGATGTACCCATTCCTTATAGTGATTTTTTTTTCTTCCTGAAACCAGGACAAACTGCCCAGATTATGATTTGGCCCACTTAAAAGTTTAACAAGAACACAATAGCTTGGAAACAGTTTTCCTTTTTGCCTTTGGCCATCCAGGTAAGGTTGTACTAGCAGAAAAAAAAGTAAGGACCAGATTTTGCCCTCAGATTTGCTTGTGCAGGTTTTCAAAAGGTAAAGAGACTAGATTCTGCCATTAGCTACAGTGACTTCTGAACTGCAGTCTTCTGACCCCATGGAACTTTCATTCTCTGAGCAAAAAGCCAAGATATAACTAAGCCAAGCCTTAAGTTAAAGCACAGTGGTAAATTCATCTCTGTCCAAAAAGAATTTGAGGTTCAAAGTCATTTAAGACAAGGCCTGCACTGGATAGACTGCTGGCCTCAGAAACCTCAGTGGCTACTAGTTCAGCTGGCAAAGATTAGCAATGATTTCCTCTATTCAAGCATCTAAGCCAAAGACCAACCAACATAAAACAAAAAAGAGCTGATTCTCAGCTGGTGTTAACTGGAGTGTCTTTGCTGGCACTGTGTGTGTTAACACATCTGTGGGCCCCATGTTCTTAAGCTATCTGAGCATTTCTTTGTGACGTAACTGAAGAATGCATCTTAAAATTTAGGTTTTGGAAGACATCTGGAAAATGAACCAGATAACCATGAGCTTAGAAGTTTGCCATTTTTCCACATTTAGTGTATCTGAGACCTTTAGTAGGTTAGCTTATTTATATACATTAAAGAGAGGCAGACATTTTTCAGTTTGATTACACCACAACAGTGTGCAAATCCTTTTGTTTAATTACCTTTGTGGTTAAAGGCCATTTCATCTCTTTTTCAGTCTTTTGTCTGCTTTTCCTATGTCTGCTTTCAACATAATTCAACTGGGTGGCTCTCCTGTCTCTTAACTTTGAATGAAAGAAATACTGCCAGAAATTCTTCAGGGCTTCTCAAAAGTTTGGCTTCCTTGGGCACATCTGTGTGATATTACCTAAATGACTGTAATTGCAACAAAAACAAGATCTATTAAAACAGGGAAAACATCTTATAGTACGTTAAATTAGTTTAAATTAAAAGGAAAGGTGAACGGTGTATATATCCCTTGAAACCAACATGCACTGCTTGATTCCTTTGTAGCACCTGCATAGAAATGTCTCCCAGCTCTCTCCACTAGGCCCCTCCAGCAGGGGCTGCAGTCCTAGACACAAACTATCCACCTGGACATAAAGCAATAAAACAGAAGTTTCTTCCTTACTCCTCTTCATGTATCTCAACAAAAAAGAAGCTGATTCATCAGTGGTGTAATAGTATAGACAGATTTTATCTTTCATGGAATATAATTCCCAATGGTATCTGCTTTGGCATCAGCTATCTCGTTTAAATACATAGGTGCATCATGCATGGTATAGGCAAACACAACAGGCAGATTAAACGGTTCACTGAAAAAAAAAAACACATTTTTTTTTTTCTTTTTCTATTAGTGTAACAAAATGGATATAAGTAAAAGCCCCAGCTGAGCAATCACCACAGCGCTCAAGGGAGGCCATTTCCTGGCACATGGCCGCCCTGGCAGCTGCCCCTTCGCCGCCATGTTGTGGTCAGTCAGCGCCCAGCCCGGGACCTAAAATGGCGGCCAGTTGTGAACTCACGCCAGCGCGGCTGGGAGGCGCTGTTTGCTTCCCGGTGCGTGTCGCCCTGTACTTCGGTCCCTCTACAGGAAAAAAGGAGAATTTGCTCCCCCTTACGCCTTTTATACCCACAAAGCGTCCCCGTGTCACCCAGCAGAGGAAAGCAGGTCTGTGAGTACGCAAAGGGAGGGTATGTTACGGAGGAAACATTGAATACTCAAGGAGGCCCTTCCGTACGCCTTTCATTCGAGGTGTTTTGTGGAGATAGCGTGTGCTTATTACGTCCCCGCTCCTCTTTTTATATTTATCAGTGCCTCTTTGCCCAGCATGTGCTCGCAGTTGCTTTTGACGGAGGTGACAATGTGGCCAAGATGGCGGCAGGTGCCTCTTCCCTTTCCTTTCCAGCCCAGGAAGAGGCTGAGGTAAAAACGGGGAGAGGAGAGCGGGAAAGGAAAGCACATTTAGCCGAGGCTTTTGGCACATGTGTCTACTCTAGGCTCCTCGTGAAAATTTTAGCCGTAATGGTTCTTTTCCACTTGGTGGCAGCAAAGGAACATCAAACAGTCCTGAGGCAGCGCTAAGAAGCGCTTTTTTTAAAGCCGTAGAAATCCGATCCTGACATTCAGGAACAAAAAAAGAAAAAAAAAATCCAACTCCCCCCAAACTCTTAATTTAAAAATACAGAAATACTGCTTATCTGAGACAAGTAAGGCTTCTGCTCCACCCATCAGGTAGTCATAGTTAAAAATGCAGCTTTTTAAATTTATTTCTTTTTAACAAGGCTGTATAGTAGACTGCACAGTGTCTTTTAACTTTGGCAGATTTTAGCAGCTTTTTATGAGCACACAGTTAAATTTCCATATGCCCTGCTTAGTTTCTCTCTGATTTCTTGGAGAGGCTTTAAAAACTGTATACGTGTGTGTATGTAATGTAATCTAATCTTTGCATGATTGAAAAATAATACATTGATTTTTAAATTCAGATGAGTTTATAGACCTGTTTCTTCTCTCACTTACACCTGTTTTATAGTCATGGAAGGCCGTTAACACTGATGGGTTTGTTTCTAATTTACCCTGGCGTAAGCAAGAAGCAGATCAGGTCCTTATTCTTCCCCTCAGGATCCTGATATATTGCAAATATTGACTGGAAAAAGGCAGCATTTCTCAACTGTAGGCTGGAGAAAAGGACCTCAGCTGCTGAAATAAGCCTTCCTCTGTGGACTCCAAAGGGTGATTTGCTCTTCTTCAGGAATGAAGTGATGCAGATTTACCAGAAAGGCTAAGCATGTGTTGACTTGTCTTCCCTGGTTAACACCTATCAGTCCTACCTGGCATGATGTGTCATGATGTGTCATGCCAGGTGTGTTGTTTGAGGTGAGCACATCTGTGCAGAGCCCCATCCAGATTAGAGCTGTGTCCCTCCATGTGGGAAGGAAAAGATAGTCAAGGGCTACAGCCTTGGCCAGCAAAAGTGGATGTTCCTCTGTTACTGGAATGATGCTGGTTTTCACCAGCACGGATTAGTAGCCCCAAACACATACTTTTCTTTATACATCGATTTGGGAAGCTTTTTGAGGCAAGATCTGATTCTCACTGTTATTCTCTGCTTAGCATCTGTTCACTGATGATTTTTATGCCTCTGCTTAGACTAGCAAATGAACATGTCATAGGTCTAAGAAACTTACATTTTAAGTGTTGAATCTTGCTTACATTTATATCTCTGTAAATCTTGGATAGCCCTACTGACTCCTGTGGATTTACACCATTAAAATAATATGACATTAGTAAAGACTTATTTAAGGGCTTCCTTAGACCTGAGGTTTGATTCTGCTTTGGCTCTAATGAAATAACCAGTATTAAGTGGTTGTGAAATCCCAGTGGGGGCAATAGACCTTGTGTTCTGTTTTACATTCCTTGAACAAAACTTCTGGTGGTTCACCCCTCCGGCCCCAGTTTCCCCCCTGAATTTAGGAGGAATGCAAAGTCAAGTCCTTTAGCTTCAGTCACAACCCATTGACACATGTAGTTACTTGCATATTGGTCATTCCTTTTTTCCTCTCCAGAATTTCAGCAGTGTGAGTCTCTTTGAAGATTTTGCTCCTGAATCAACCCATTGGTATAATATTACACTGGCTGAGCCCCAAGATGAATTCCCTGTTTGCACCTCAGAGTGTGAATGCAAAATTCTCAGCTCCCAGAAGAAATCCAGTAGAGAATGAATACTAGTTGCCAAAGCCTTTAGCTCTTTATTTATTTATTTATTTTAAGAGGGAAAACAGATTATTATACACATCCACTGAGGAAAAAGGTGGTTTTTTTTTTTTAACCCTGCCTCCGTTTCACCCTTCTGTTTTTCTTCATAAACAATTTGTCCATACCTGTGCTGCCTCCTAAAATACTTCTGAGTAATGCAGGAGGAGCATCAGTGTAAAAATGAAAGGAATAATAGGACATGACATTAAGTCCTCTGCTAAAAAAATTGTTAAAATGGTTAAAAAAAAATCTTTTCAACATCCTTAAAGCTGGTTAGGCTTGTTGGCCCCAAGAAGGCTGTTACAGAGTTGTATTTCTGTATTTAAGTTGTTGGTATAATAACCTCTTTCTTATTTCAAGTCAAAAGGTGTCCCTGAGCAACTTAAAGCCATTTGTTCATGTGTCATAGTCCTGGTTTAATTTAAATAGAAAGCCACTCTTGCTCGCATTGGAGTGAAATTTGATTTATTACAGTCTTTCCTGTTCTTGGCTTTGCTTTGTGATGGAGACACCAGGACTAACACTAGTAGAAACCTGTCTGTAGGTGCCGAAAATACCATTTTACCAATCTGTTGCGGTCAGGACCCAAGCAGAGTTCTCAGTGACTTCAGCATAGGTTTTGCTACCAGAGCTTTCAAAGTCGCTATCTTAGCTGTGGAGTGCATGCCTTGAACGCAGAGCTTAAATAAACTCTTTTGTAGTGGGTGCTATTTTCACGTAGTGGAAGAAGCCATTGGACTTGTCAAGCTCGGTGAAAAGGCCTAAAACTTCAGTTTGGGCCCGTCATCCTGAGTGATTGGAAGAAAGGGAAAATTAAAGAACAAAACTTTTGAACGAGGCAAATAGCCAAAGGGGAATAAATATCAGTATGCCATCTCATTAACGTTACAAAGTGAGATGTTGCAATGTTATCTACAGGTGCAGAGGCCTAACCCTCCTAACTCTCCCCACAAACCCTCCTGATACTACAGCAAACAACCCTCCTGGGCTTGGATTGCAGCCAGTGGCATGTGTTGCAGAGAAAATGAAATCGGGAAAAGGAAAGATTAACTCTTTTCGCTCCATTTCCTTGAAAGGGCAGGAAGGTTCAGCTTTGCCCTGTGAAGGTAAGTCCCTCCAACCCTGCGGTGCCCTAGCAACATCCGGTTGGCAGAACACTTTGCCATTGTGGAATTGTTTTTTTTTTTCCACAGTCCCTATGAAGCCATTGTTACTATTGCTGTCTGCAGCAGGCACATGGAAACTTTTTTTTTTCTTCAAATTTTACTAAATTAAATCCATTAAGGCAAGATTGGCAGCAACAGTAGAAGTGATATCATTTTGACTACAAGTTTATTATGCTTTGATGATGGATGAGTCAAGGAAACAGACGTTTTTAATGACAATGCCAGGTTAAATGGCTGGTTGCAGCTAAATATAATTTTCCAGCTGTCTTCAGTGGTTATGGTAGAAAGGCCTCTTAAGTTTGAAGCCATCAGTTCTGCTTGTATCACTACTGACTGAAGGAGCACTATGTTGAATTATGCCAGTCGCAGATGTGGACCCTCGTGTGAGGCAGTGTTTGCAGATGAACTGTTTTAAATAGTTACAGTTTTTCTGCAGCATTTTAACCAAGTTTTAGCTTAAAAGTGGTGCTTGAGAAGCCCGAGCCTTCTGGTCTCAAGGACAAGGCATCTCCTTACACATACAGCAGAAGAAAACATTTCTTATTGTGTTCCGTTTTAATGGCAGACACGCAGTTGTCTGAGGGGAGGATGAGAAGGAGTGGGGTTAGGTGTGAGGGGAGGGGAAATGATGGTTGTGCCAGAGGTGGCCTTTCTGCTATGGCAGCTTCACTGTTACTGGTATCATGACAGAGCTCTTCTAAACTTTTGTTTTAATGAGAGATTTCAAGCAAGGTAATCCAGGCTTTATCCTTGTGTTGGCTGGTGTAGCCAAGGCAAGGATTTTCCTTAGTGATACGTCTCATTTACGCTGCATTTCTTAATTTCTGTAATCTGAGTGGTGTCCATTACAAACTTCTCTCCTTCACTGTGCACAAGTTAGAAGCACTTCCTTTTTGAGGGAATGAGAGCTGTTTGGCCCTGCTTCAGCTTTGTTCAAGGACTGTCAAAACATCTGTCAAAAAAAGGTGTGAGAGGAGGTAATGCTTGCTTGCTGGTAGACCACCTAGAGTTGCCTTGCAGGTGTTACTACTGCTTGCCTAACCTGGCCTTCTGTAATGTCAGTGGATATTGTTTCCTCCTCTGAGGGGATGTCTTCTCCCTAGCAGTCACCAGACCATCAGAGGACTTATGTGTCCAGCTGAGAACTGTGGAGAAGCCCCTAGTGGCACTCTGCTGACATTTTGTTTCTGCTCTTCAGATGCATGTTACTGCATTGGGCTCTTGGTTGTGATTTGAAAAATGACAGTAACACAGTTCCTTTTCTGCTGATTTTGGTTGCAGAAGTCTGAGCACTGAAAACATTTTGTGCCCACGAGTGTGACTTTCAGGATCTCAGAGGATTTTTTTCCATTTACTTCTGAATGTGAAATCTTGTATCCAACTTACAAATTACTTATTGTCGTAATAGTTCGTCCTTCCGGTACGTTGGGAAGGTTTGTTTTCTGCACTGACACAGGTGGGGATGGATGGTCACCAGAGCCATGTCTTGAAACAGGCTATTTTGTTGTCCTAAACTTGAAGGATGTGCTTTTCTTCTGTGCAAATGACAGAACAGTTATCTTATAGTTTAATTTAATTGGCTACCCAGAGTGAGCAAATCAGCTTCTTACTGCCATTCACAGGGGGGACAGGTTTGCTGGGCTGAGCCATTCCAATCCATGTGTCATTTTATCTGTATGTTGTAAGAGAAAACACTGCTCTTAAGATAAATCTTCCAGTGTTATCCTCTTGCAGATACATAGTTCCTCTTCTTTCTTTTCTTCTGCTTCCCTTTGCTTTTTTTTAACAGCTACAAAACCATGATCCTAATGAGAAAAGGTAAATGTGGGTGATGTTTCTGGGGACTGGGGGTGAAGGACAGCACTGCTGTTGTCAAGTAGTGTCACTAGAGATGAGGTGCAGAGATTTGACCAGAGCTCAATGACTCCTGCATGTCAAGGTGGGGAACCCCACGGTGGAGTTGGTGGTATTCAGTTTCCCTGAGAAGACTGTATTGCAGACGAGAAGTCCCTGGGCTTCTCCAGATTTTTCTCCGGATTAAAGCAATTCTTGCTTTTCTGTAAAGACTGACCATGGCTCGCTTTCAGAGGCTGTTGCCTAAAGATCACAAATAATGTTGTAATACTAATAGGGAGATTAAAAAGAAGAAAGTAAAGAATTAGCCAAGAAATACAAAGGAACGGAATGCGTAGCCACTACTTCTCCTCAGTATTTACCCTGGAGTGTTCCCCTCAGAGATCATCCTATAATGTCAGTTCTGTTTACTCCTTGAGTAAATGTCTAGTGTCACTTTAATAAATCAGATGAACTCTGCTCAGAGAGAGATGAAGCCTGTCATTTGATCATTAAGATTATTTACTGTAGGGTATGTAGCTGAAATACAATAGTAATATAGACACATACAAACGTAACCTCCTAAACAGGAAAAATAAATGGATGAAACCTGCCATAATAAGTTTCAATGTAACAGGATGCTGACACAAATCAGTCAATACCTGGTTTAGATCATCGTGGTGGTGTTTGATTCAGCAGCTTCTGAATCAATCCAAAATAGCATACGCTGTTCTAAGTGGATCACACAATAGGAACTAATTATTACAGGCCAGCTGGACATGACAGGCTTCCTTCAGGTGTTTCTTCCTGTACTGAACACTACGGGATGGGACTTTCTTGGCATGTTTACAATAGCCGAACTGTGCTTTTACCCATGGAGTTTGCTTTCCTTAGAGAACAGCAGCGTGGTGTTGCCACACTCCCACCTGAGATTCTTTATTTCTCTTCATGGGTGCTTTGCGTTTTGTTGAGCTCATTTGCATTTTTGTGATTAAAGTGCTCCTAAGAGGTAGGTCCCCAGTTGGCTCCGGAGGTTGTAGCTCTGGAAGTGAAGTGCAGCAGTAGGAAGAACAATACTAATCGGTGCATTTTTGTGTGTGTGTACTGTTTGCTTTCAAACTAGGTGTAGTTTTTCAGTACACTTACAAATGTTGCCAGTCTGATTCCTCGAGAAGCCAGCAAACACTGACAGAGATCTCGCAGCTCTAAGACTTTGCAGCTCTTGTTGCTTAATCCCGATTGAATTCCTCCGTGGCTGAGCAAGGCTCAGAGCAAGAAGGTGGCTCTGGCAACTAGAAGTATAACGAGATTGTGTAGAGGGCCGGCCCTGATTCTGAGGGAGGATGTGCAGGTGTTTTCCCTCTGTGATCTGTATAAGCTGTGATCTGTGTGTACCTTGGTATTTTTCAGAAGTTACAGTTTAACTCTGTTGTGAGGAATCATGATGTTCTGGTGACTCCCTCAGGATAAGCTGGAGTGGAGACTGATGGACCAGTCACATGGAGAGCAAGGCTGTCGCTCTGTGTGCAGCTCTTCTGGCCAGGCAGAAGGGGGACCTGCCTGTTGATGGCAAATATTTCTCTCCTTGTGCCAGGAATAGCACAGGACTTTCCCCCTGTGTTTGTGAGGTCCTCTGAAACAGCCTGGAGAAGCAACCAGAGAGCTGGGGCAAATGCTGTCCTGCTCCCAAGATTTTTGTGAGGCCACTGGGACGCAGCTAATGCCCTCGGGGGCTGAATTACCCCACGGATCTGTTGCCCACAGCACCTCACACACTAGTGGGATCCAGTTGCAGGCCTTAGCTGTATTAAATTTCACATGGAAGCCGTGTTGTCTGAAGTCCTGAGCCCTGGTGTAGTAAAGCTGTTAAAAATGTGCTTAGCTTTATACATGTGAGTAATCCCCACCTCTCCTTCCACTGGTGCAGAGAGAAGTGCTGTTACTCCAGGGAACAGAAGTCACGGTGAGCAAAGCGCTGGCGTGTGCTGTACAAGGAGCTGTTTTGTAAGCCCTGCTCTATCAGCAGCACGGATTGGTGTCCTAATACATCTGTAACGTGTATGATTTAAGTAGGGTTTGGTTGCTGTAACCAAGCTAAGGGAGGGTGGGGAGAAGAGAATCCTTCTATCTGGAAAGAAGGCAGCCGAGGTGTTATATCCTATGTTCTTCTGTTGACATTTCATGTTTGTAAAACCTCGCAGTTTGATTTGTTGATCCCATGAAATCATCAAGGGAATGAAATTAAAATACCTGGAAAGATTGTTTGACATGAAAGCGGGTTGTGTGAAATGTACTGGACCACTCTGCTAGGCACTTGAAACAGTAAAGAATTAAATAAGTAAAAGAGGGAGAAAGGGTGGTAGGGAAGTGACACAGCAAGCAGTGGGAAATACCATTCTAAATTTGTGTGGCCTAGGATCTCTAATGATAGGCTTTTATCCCATTACATCTAATTGACACAGAACTTTATCATTAACAAATTGAGAAGTATTTACTCCCTGAAATATTTGGGACATTATACTGACTTTCTTTTCATGATGGGCTGTTGAAAGGACTATAATGGCCCGGCTCACATGTAGCCTGGGAAAACGATCCAGCAGTCTTCAAAGTTAATGAAATGTCATTTGTCATAGGCTTTGCAGGTGTGACTCTGTTTCTGCATTATAATACACGATGGAAGTAAGTGGCTGGATTGCAGGCCTCTTGCCAAATGTAATGCACATTCTGTGAGCGTCACTGATGCAGCATTCCATAAATCTTACTAATAGCGAGAAGTCTTGAAATGCATGATCTTTCTCTTCTAAGGTCAAGCAAGACTACTCCACAACTTAATTTTAGCCTTGCTATCTCTATAGTCAAATGGGAACATTCAAGGAGGCTTTGTTTTTCAATGTCCCCCTTCGAAGCACTAATTTTGAAGGGCTTGTTTTTCTGTTTGTTTGTTTGCTTTTTTTCCAAGTATAAAGTGAACTGGCTCTGGAAAAGGGTTTCTTGAATAAGAACCTTTTTTTGTTTGCCCCCATGCCAGGCAAAGCACCACGTGGGAGTAGAAGAGGTGGCATTTACCCTAGCTGCGTGACTGGGGGAGGGAGAAGTCTGCAGATGGCCAGCAGTAGCTGTGCCGTGACTTTTGCTGGGATATCGCAAAGGTTGAAATGTGAAAGCTGCTGAAGTCACTTCCACACAGCGGTGTGCTGTTTGCCAGAGCTCCAACTGCAACTAACATCGTGTTCCTTTTAGGGCCAGATGTTTAATTAGTCTAAATCATTGACCGTAAATGTCAGAGATGTGCAAAAGAGGAAAAAAAAAATCCCAAACTCTTCAGTTTGTCTATCTTGTGAAAGATCTAGTCTGTCTTTTCTTGAAAGTGATGTTTTCACATGGTTGCTGTTTGGGTTCATTATCTATATTTGCTCTCTCTGATGGAGCAAGAAAGCAAAACAATGGAGAGGGGTATGTTTGATCCTTTGGTGCTGCTGATATGCAGGGCTGACACCCCAGTGTGCCATTTTCTGCAATTGTTTAGTCAATTATACTCGAGCCTTAATCTTCCAAGCTTGAAGTGCTTAACGTGCTTGTTCAAACATGCAATCTGAGGAACCTGGCAAAAGCCACTTCGTAGAGCAACCTGGAAATACTCTACTCTTTTGTTTGTTTCTGCTACTGCAGACTTGTGACTCTCTGCATGATGTTGACTCACAAATATGACAGGAATAGTTCACCAGCTTGTTTTGATAGCCTCTTTTGAAGTGACAAGATGAGTGCAGGTCTTTTTTTTTTTTTTCCTGATACTTCTTATCAAAACGTAATGTGTTATCTCTTGCAGTATTACGCATGGGGTAAAGCCAGTCCCTATTTCTGTAGGTCCCTTGTAATGTAAATGCATGGAAGTTTAATTTTGCCAAAGGATAGCGACTATGCTTTCCCCCAGAGGGAGTACAGCAGTGCCCTGTTGCATATATGTTACCTTCTAAGTAATCTTTCTAACGCAAAACTGCTTCCATATCACCTGTGGTACTAAGTTCTGAAGGACAAAGATTGCTTTTAGAAAGATGCTTAGCAGTGTCACATCTTGTCTTGGAATCTAGTTGTGTTACAATCTGTTGTGTTGTTTTTTTGGTCACACCAAAAATTATCATTTTATTCTAACATTTCTTTGTTCACTATACATATTCTTTAAAGATTCTTTTCTAATTTGAGAAGGTTACGGATTCTGTTGTCCTGAGTTTTACTTTCCTTTAGGGGGGCTGAAAGGACCTTCTAGGACTATGTGGATGTTCTACTTAGAAAGAACGGCGGAGATACAGCTCACTCATGTAGCCTTATTCTGTTTTGTATATTCCATAAGTCTAATTTGTATTTTTAAAGGTTTTATGTTACAGTCAGCTCCTAAGTAATTCAGTGAGTACCTTTACAAGGAGACAAGTGAACAAAAAACATTTTCTTTTTGCTTTGCAGTCCTGTTTGTCTCATCTTTAAGACTCTTGAGCTGGAAAGAAAATTAAAAAGTTACAAAATGTGTCCCCTGTGGCCCCTCACCTTCCTCTCTCGTTGGTGCTGAGATCAAATTTCAAAAGAATTCTAGAAGGATATTGAATTTCAGGTTTTGTTTTCCCATAGCAGTGATTCTGGCCAAAAAACTTTTTAATCAAAAGGACCAACTGTAACCTTGTTAATAACTAAGAAAACAATGGCCAAAGGGAAAAGACCTGCCAAAAGCTACAAGTCATTTCTTTTGGCAGAATAATTGGTAGATCGTTATTTTGGTTGAAAACAATGTGATTTGTATTTCTAATTTTGTAAAATTACTTAATTAATAACACATGGTCAGCAATGTTGATTGCAGAGTGGCTTTTGACAGAGGACATTTTTAAAGCGACGTTCCAGGGGCAAAGGTAGGATTATGCAATACTTGAGCAAATAAGGCCACAACTGCTGCTCAGCAGATGCTTCTGCTTGTCGTAAGAAAACATAAATCACTGTGGTGTCCTTGGCATCGAAACACAAGTCGCTGTTAAAAGGACAGTGGGATATATCCATGGCCGTGGGATCATCAGTGGATGCAAGTAGGGTTAATTCCACTTGCAATGGCAAGTAGACAGTTAGATGGGAATAATACTGTGTGGCTTTGCATGAGAAGATTTGGATATTGAGAGAGTACTTGCAGGGGAATTCTGTACCTGAAGGAAAGAAGTCTAGGATGTTATGCTGGTTCTGCACCAGCTCTGTTATGGTTTGTGTAAATATTTAAGCTCTTTCAAGTTTTAGTATTTGTCTGCTCACACGTTTGCGGGGCAAGACAGTGGGAGCATTAGAGGAGAAGGAAACTGGAGTTAAAACCCTTGCTTATAAGGAGCATGTCGTTCACAAGACAAGAGTTCACCAATGCTTTGTTACATTTTAAAAATGGCAATTCTTAAAACAGACCTTGTTGCTTCTGAATGGATCCCTTCTTGGCTGCCACGGGGACAAATTTCCAGCGCAACTTCCCTCTTCCTTGTTGTTTCTTAGTGCGATCTGCCTCAGCTTCCTTTCACCAGGAAACCTTGGTTTCAGCTTAAACTGTACAACCACTGAGAAACTTGCTGCAGTTATCCAGAGCATCATGGCTCTTGGGATGCCTGTGAGCGGTCGTCTGCTATGTTATACGCAGCACTTGATTAGCTATTGTTTCACACTGACGAAGGAAGTTGTTCTCCCCATGATTCAGATCCTCTTCACAACTACTTTTCTGCAAACCTCTTCTTTTTGCATTATACAGTCACAATTATTTCCTTTTTGTAGAGTGTATAACCTAACGCCTATGTACACTGAGTGCCAGGACTTGAAGCTGTAATAAGCTGAATGCTCACCTCAGAAGCCATTATTCCAGTCATTACAACACAGTTTATTCCTCTAGAGGACATTAACATTTGAAAATGTGTCAACTAGAGTATGAAATTTATCATGATCATGAACTACCTGCCAACTAATTAGAATACAACATTCTGATTTCCAGTACTCTGGTATTAATCTAACGCTTGACAGTCACTTATATTTTTAAATTGTTTTAGTTTCTAGCAAACCTCTTCTGAAGGCCAAAGCAGCATCCTCTGACATGGGAGAGAAAGATCCTGCAAGTAAGGAGAAGGTGAAGCACTGAATGAGTGGTCAAAGTGTCTCTTAGAAAGGCTCAATCAGCAATGCAAACAAAGGCAAAACCACTGGGACTGGAGCAAAAGAGAGAGAGGAAGGTATCTTAAAGTGCTTTATATAGTTAAGAAGTAGTCTAAAAAATGCTCTCTTTTCCTTTAACCAAAATTATATCAGATGGTGAACTTTTCTGCAAGAGTGGAAGTGGGGCTATAACTGGAAACAGTTTCAGAGTATTGGCTTTAATATTTCCTAATAGTCTGAGAATTCCTGGTAACTTTTCCCATGAATGAGGGTTCACACCTTGAGCTGGAGTGTAGTTTGGGAGTTTGTTCATAGTTCTTATAGGTGAATTCAGAGTCCCTAAAGATATCTTGGAATGTTGTTGGTACCTGAAGATCCACTCAACAGGTGATGTTGCAAAATGGTGTCTTTTTGGGGTGTTTCAGTTGATTTATTTTTATTTTTATTTTTATTTTTATTTTTATTGAAAGTGTTGTGTGGTGTTACAAGGCTGAGAGAAAGTATTCTTCAGTTTGAAACTGGAATTTACGCTTCAGCTGAATACTCTCTCCCTCACCTCTCAATGACCAGGCTTATTTTTCTGTATGATTTACTATACTTCTCAATTTGCCAAAGGCCTTAATATGAAAGGAACATTTGCGGAGAGGTACATTGAATCCTGAGTGGTTAATTATTTGCTGTAATTGTGATCTTAGCTGCATGCTTTGCTTTTTCATCTCAGCAATTTCTATTAAAAGAAATTAATAAATATGCATAGCACTGGGGTGAAAATGAATGATGGGACTTGCCATCACTAGTTCTGCTCTAAGGAGTTGAAATAGGTCTGAGGAGGGCAACTTCAAACTGATGCTTCAGGAACTGAATGATCTGAGTGAGACTAGTGCTTTTCTGTTGAATTCTGCTCAAATCTATGTTTTTTTCCAAAACACGTTTTTTTTTTTTTTTAATTCTTCAGGAAGAGGGGAAGACTGAGGGAATAATTAACACAAATGGACAGAGCTGTGCAGAAGAATTAATGGAAAGGCAAGGGCAGGAAAAAGGGGGAGATGATTCCTTTTTTCTCTGCATGAAAAGAAAAAACTTTAAAACCTCTTCCTAAAGAGAAGGCTCATGCTTCAGAATAGCTGCGAAAACAAGACTTTATTATAAAGGTTTAATTTATAAAGGCTGACTAGATGTTATGTGTGTGTTACAGATGCGAGTACCTCGTAACAAGCCCCCTGGTGGAAGGGGCAGCAGCGCATTGCTCGGGAGCCATCAGAGACGCTAGCAGCTTGCCGCAACTGCTGGAAGTGTTACGTGTGGTCCTACTGGCAGCCTGCAGGCCAGCTCCAGGCTGCTGCACTGATCCATCCGGCCCACCAGCTTCTTCCCTGGAAGAGATGGAGAACAGCTGTTCGGAGCAATGACTGCACCCTCCAGCCGCCGAGCTTGTCCTCCGACACAAAGGCAAAACACTGCTGCTGTTGACAGGAGGTGTGTGCGTTTGGGAGGAGAGGGAAGCAGTGGAGGGGCAGATGTCCATGTGTTTCTTCCAGCATCGGGGCCTCCATCAGGCTGTGGTCCGTGGCAGCACCTTGTTGCAGGCAGCGTGTGACTGGCCCCAAAGCTGCTCTCGGCAGTCGCTGCAGTGGCAGGGGCGGGAGAGGGCTAGCCACTGCTGGGGAGGGAGAGGCAGGATGCAACTCACGGTGGGGAAGGCGGGAGGGGGGGAATTGTAAACCCAAATCCGGCCCTCACAGCTGTTGAGGTTAGACCACCCTGTATTATCTACAATAGCAGGGTTCAGTCAGCAGCAGGCTGTGCCTAGCAGGCATCCGTTAGAGATGTGGCATCACATTGCCCAAGAGGAAGAGTCCAGCTGAGAGGAGCACGGTGTTGTCTTTGTCCCCACAAGAACTGTCCTGGTCACCCCTTACAAGAGAGGGGCATGTGCTAACCCCGCTGGTTCAGCAGCCCAGGGCCCTCCCTTCAAAGAGCTTGTGCCCCACTAAATTCTAGCAAAAAAGCCATTTGCAGTGTGGGGTGGGAAGCCTGCAGATAGGAGTGTGTCCAGCAGGGAGGTGAGACCAGGAGAGGAAACTTGTGCCCAACTTTCCTGCTGAGGTATGCGAACCAGCAAGGATCTGGACTTGTAACAGGTGTATGGGGAAGGTCAGTGGTGACAGGTCTGCTGCCACGGGGCTAAACAGCAGCCGGAACTTGTCACAAACTATGAAGAAAAAAGTCAAAGATGTATTTTATTTTATTTTTTTTTTAAATTCCTTTCTTTGAACATCCATATCTGGACAAACTGAGGACAGAAGAGAAAACAGTTTTCCCTGTATCCCACTCAGGAACATGAGTGGGCACCAACACCTGTCAGCACGAGCAGTATGTGCTTTGTCCGGGGATGTTTCTGCCCGGTGGTGTCCTCTTCCCACAGGGACATGGCAAGGGCAATGGAGTGGTGAAGCCATGGGTATAAACACAAGATGACTCTTACATCTGTGCTTCAGGATATGTTTATATTATCGACAATTTATTTTTTGTTAATTGTTATATATGAGCTCGTTCTCTGCTCATCACCTAACCTACCAGATTTTGCAGCCTGTCATCCATCAGTTTTATAGCAGATAGGACATAAATGCTGGAGCCAGCCCCCTCGCAAGCACGTTGAGGGCTCCAGCTACCCTAGTAGTAGTGAAAGGAAGAGATGGAAGTGCTTGATCCTGTGCTTAACTGTCCTGCTGTGGGCTAGAACTAATCCCTCAGTGCATGGACTACGAGCATCACATCTACTGTATCCTATAGGGAGACAGTTTGTGAAGGGGTTTCTGGTTTCCCTGCTTTGGAAGGGGAGGAGGAATCCTGCTGTTTACGACTGCTGTCTGAGCCCTACTAAATTAGAGCTACTTATCTGAGTACAGCAGGAAGGCTTCGTTCTTGGCTGGTGCCGCAACTGGAAATGAATGATCTAAGTTGCGTATGCTCATTTCCGGGATCACTTGTCTTCATACCAAAAGCCTTCTGCTGGATCCAAAACCTTTCTTTTTCCAATGTCACTTTTCTGATTTTTCTCCTTGCCTGGTGCTATGTGAGAGCCGGCAGCAATGGGGAGTGAAGCACAGTGATAGGCACATTTTTCACAAGTGCACAACAGTGTAGTGGAAGGGCTGAGGCCATGGAGGGAACAGGTTGCTGTATTCTTTTTCCTCTTTTTTTCCCCCTCCGTAACTTGCCCAGTTCTGTGGAAAGCTTGAGGTTTGTAATCATAGCAGGTTGATGGTATGGTCACAGCATGTCTGGTAATATCCGTGCTGGAATTTCTTCCTTCTCTGAGTTCATGCAGAGTATGTTGGACTGTTGCTATCAGATTCTATTTTCAGGTGCTAATTTAAGGCACTTCATGTACCGGGTAAAGAAAACAGCAGAAAGAGGTTTACAAACAAGCCCTGTAAACAAGCAGTAAGCAAGGAGTTGGCAGAGGCTTGTGTTGATATCACTCGCTGCTCTGAAGCTCCACTGAGCTCTCCTGGCTCCATCCCAGTTGAGCAAACTCGGTCAAACAGAAAAATCCCACCAAAATATCTGGAAGGGACTTCTGACATTATTCTTTCAGTGCTGCTACGTCTAGTTGGGGTGTGTGGAAAATTTCTTCAGCTCAGAAGAATGGCGTAGTGTAATGTGATAACAAGCCTTGAGAAGGTTATCAGCAGTATAATCAAATCTATCTGTGGGACAAAGACCCTCACTGTACAGCTAATTAAAACTTGTTTCTTCTTCCCCGCCTGTTCCTGTTTGGTGGCCATTATTTAGAGCTGAGCTGCAAGGTACTGGAGTGGAAAGTTAACTCTCAATATTTTAAGACCAGCTCTTTTCAAAACCTTGTATTGAAAGAAACTACACGCTCTTTTTTCCTGTGGGCTGCATGAATGGCAGGTCACGAAGCCATTTGCAGGTAATTTCTCTCTGCCAATAAGGTCAGTTATAATAGAGACAGATAAAAAGGACAAGGCTTTGGTGTGTGCTTTTTTTTTAAACTTCCTTTGAGGTGGTGATATTATTGTAATGGAAGTATCTAAGCTTCTATTTAATGGGAAGCTGGATCTCAAATCAATCTGCAACATTGTTTTTTTGCTTATTACAATATTATTTTTCCCTCCTTCCTCTAGTGTCTCAACAGTTACTTTAAAAAAGGGCTCTGTATAGGGCAGGAAACTTGTCCGTTTTGAGGCCAAACTCTGTGAATGCAATGCCTGTGAGTTGGGTGGCGTAATGGAAGACCACATGAGGTGTTACGTTGTTCCCTGTTCAGCACAAAGAAGAGATCAACACCTGTCACCAGCATGTGAGGAGGTCTTTCTGGTACAGCACTGCTGTGAGTTTTGTTCCCAAAGCAGGATTTGTGTAGAACAGTGAGGCGAGTGACTGATTACTGGAGTAGGATTGGTCTGTGAATAGTATTACTCACAGCATTTGTACTTTGGAAATGCCAAGGACCTCTTGCCCTGCTATGCTAGGCACTGCACATATGTAGAGCAAGAGTCACACGATGCTCCCCAAGGCGTGCAGAGGCTGACGGAGAGACCTGGGGCAGCAAAGGGCTGTTCAAGGTCACGCAACAGGTTTGTGATTCCTCTGGGAGGGAAATGGGGAGGGAACACTGTGCTGCTATGGCAGCTCCCCTGTTGAATTTCTTGAAGCCAGGATTTTTCCCCTGGACATTGTTTTGCTTATTGAACTGCCTGACAGTGTTTGGGGACCCGCTGTGGGCATCTCCGTTCCATATGTAAGGCAGGCTTAAATCATTTGCCACTTACATGGATTGCATCTGCTAATTCCTCATTTGTACTTCAGTCTTGAATTCCCAAGACCTGTGCTGGGCTGTTGCAGACCTTTCCCTTCTTCACAATTTAAAATCAGGGAATGGCACAGGGAATTCCTTCCTTCCCACCTCATAGGAAGGGAATGTGGGTTACATGTGTTTTTTTGTTTTGTTTTGTTTTGTTTGTTTGCTTTTTTTTTTTTTTGTCAGCAGCTGTCAGTATTAGAAATGTCAAGTTCTACTAGCCTAATGTTTTTCACAGATAGACCCCTGCGCTCTTTCCTGCTTCCTGCTTCCTTTTCCACACTGTGGTTTCACACCTGTGGCTGTTGATGGCACCTTTCTGTCATCTAGCTTCTGGTGTCTTTTCAGTGGTTATGCGATCTCTGAGATGAAGTAGCTGAGATCCAAGGTTGGAGGAGATCAAGACCTTGCTCTTGACTCAGTTAAAGCCAGAAGAGTTTGACACTGAATATGACCACAGACTGTGCAATATGAGTAGCGATTCTTGCAGGAGGCCTGCAGCTTGCAGGGTGTATGGCATCTCTGCCTTTTTAGGTAGACGTTCAGCTCTGTTTCAATGCCTCCAGGAGGTAGAGAAGTCACCGTGTCCTGATGTTCTGGTGTAGCAGCTAATGGCCTGCTTTCCGTTTTTAGAAGCGGTCACCCTCGTGTCTTTGAATTTGCCTGGCTTTGGCATCTGGCCATTAGATCTTGTCATGGCTTTTCCACCAGATCAATGAGACCTTTAGTACCTGAAACACTCCGTTTGTAAGCTATGATCATATCTTATTAAAGGTTTAATGGAGTCCAGTTCCATTTTCCTGCCATCGTTCAGACCACTTGGCTTAGGTCATCGTGCCTCGCAGCAGCCTACATCTCCATCCCTGTTCTTCAAAGTGGGGATGATGATACTCAATGTCTTGCCTCCCCTTTTTCCATCATGTTTATTTTACAAGCTGTTTTATGCCAGAGACCTTTTTCTTACGATGGCTCTGCAGAGTTTCCGGCCCATGAGGTCCTGGCCTGGGCTGGGACTTTGGTGCTGTTACCAGGATACAAATAACAAAATCAAAATAAATACGTTCTAACTCAGAGCTTTCTGTGTTCCCCTGAAGTTTTCCTTCTCATTCAGTTAAGAAAATAGCACATTCCCACAGTGCTACTCAACTCAAATTAAAAAATCATAATGTAAATCATATTTGTATGAATAATTTAATTTCTAGGAAATGCATTAGGGAAACCCTTTCAGATAAGGTTCCAAATTTGCAGTAGTAATGATCTGAGAGGAAGAGATTTTTTGCCACGAAGTAAATTATGCATTAGAGGAGCCTTTTAATATTCTTATTTAACACCTAATATTGATATATTCATTGATCTACAGAAGCTGCAGTACAGTAATATGCTAATCAATTAAAAGTATAATTAAAACGTATATTACGTACAAACCCCAGGATCTGTGACAATCTATACGTATATGTAGTCTTCCATTTCCTTGCATCTCCACTCTGCAGTGACTGATGCTATTTTAAGAACAAAAGCAACTTCTCTGGGCATAGAGGTTACAGTAAACAGAGTCATTTGGCTGTTAGCCTGGGTGAGCTGCGGTTGATGCATAGCTTCCATTAGCTTTTTTTCTTAAATAAGTCTGCTTATGGTTTTTGCCCAAGCATAGAAGGAAAGGCCTGGAAGGAAGGGCATCCTTCACACCTATCGCATTCTCTGGCTAAGTGAAGAGCGTTCATTGAAAAAAGAGCTGGCCGTGCTGGATGCAGGCAGATGGATTTTCATCAGCGTTCAGTAGGCAGCACGTCCCCAGAGGACTATTGTTGGCTCTCTCTGCTGTGTCATTTGCAGCAGTATTTTTCAAGCAAAAGCCGAGGACTTCCTTGCTGTAAAAGCCATTATCAGCTAGAGCACCAGGATGCTGCGAGTTGTGGAGGGTCTGGCTCTTCTGCTGAGGTGCCTAAAGAGGAACCATCCTCCGGAAAATACTGCCTCGCTTCCTTTCCTGTCTGGGGGTAGCTGGGTTGTTATACCTGCGCTGTGCAGGTGGCAGGTTAACAAAGATAAAATTCTTCCCAGGAGTTCAGAACAATTTCAGAGTGACTCTCAAATACTTTGCCTTCTTAAGAAAAACAGCAGTAATGTCTAACACACTGGCACAGCACGAAGCTCGGAAAGAGCAGTCAGGCGTTGGGGCGGGTTGCTCAGGGAAGCGGTGAAGTCACCGTCCCTGGGGGTGTTCAAGAAAGGTTGGATGTGCTTAGGGCTGTGGTTTAGTGAGTGAGAGTGGTGGTAGGGAGATGGTTGGACCAGATGATCTTGGAGGGCTTTTCCAACCTTAATGATTCTGTGATTCCACGAAGCTGTTGTACAGGGGGTCCCTGTGCTGGCTGTGCCAGGGGTACCGCGTGCCAGTGGACACAGCAAACCCATGCAGCATGCAGCTGCTGCTCCTCTCTGGCTTTTGCTACAGTGCAGGGAAGCCCTGGTGAGTGCTCCCCTGTCAAAGGTGGTTTCAGTGCTCCCCAAGAAGTGTGATTTTTGGTCTTTGAATCTTCACTCTTACCTATTACAGACTGGGGCGTGATCCTCCTATCCTTCTGGGGTAGCATTGTTCTGTTTTTTCTGAGTGAGAAAGTACCTGGAGAGCACCAGTACCTCAGCCTGCACCCTGACACAACGTCGCGCAGAGACAGTTCCCAGAAGCAGGCTCTTCCTTGACAATGCAGATGCTTTTTCCCCAGCCTGCTGTAACAAAGTGATGCACTCATAGTAGCACTGGTGTAATTTGTAGCAATTTTCTCATCTCCTTCCTCTCTGTAGACCTGGAGTGCTTGTAGGTAATTTCCTATTTATAAGCTTAGGCATTTGAGGTTCATCAGCAAATAAAATCCTTGCCCTACCAGTCATTAGACTATGCTAAGAATTTTGAAATGTTGGAAAATGGTTGTGACGAGGATCTGCCCATTGTGTTCTTCACCCAGTTTGTATCGGAAGCGCCCTCGGTGCTTGTGAAGCTGCTTCCTCTCTAGTTGTTGTCTAGCAAAGAGCCTTTTTTCTTGTAATGACTGTTCAGCTAACTTCTCAGTCAGGCTTTGCTCTAGTAGCTGAAACAATGGATAGATAAGGTCAGATTCCACTTAAATATTTATATATTTGGGGGAGTGCGTGTATTTGCAGGACAAGATAGACTTTCAAAAATGAGTGTGTAAATAATTGTTCAAAATGAAAAGTTTCCAGTAAAATGTCAATAAAACCCAATAAAGTTTCTTTTAAAGCAAGATCAATTTTTTGACCCACCTGTGGGTAGGAAATATGAAGAACTGTAGATTTGCATGAGATGATTTCAGCTGAACAAAGTTGAAGCATTTTGAGGCCAAGAAAATAATCAGTTTGAGTCCTAGATCCAGAGGAAAAGTACACAACATGCAACTCAGTGGCTGGTGGATATATCCTGATGAACACTTGCTTCTGTCTCACTAGTTGTGTTGTAGGGGATGTACGAGTGTACAGTAAACGTATTCCATGTTGCCCAGATCTCTTGGGCTGACATTGATATCTCTCTAGCATAGGGCCCAGCCTGGGTGACTTTGTGCCATTTTGACATTTGTTGCCAAAAACAACAGTGGAAGCCCACAGAGAGCCACTTCATGCCCCAGGGTTTACAAGAACTCCTGTAGCTGTCTATCCCCAGCATCACATAACTGATGGTGAACCCTGAACGAAGAGCACAGGAAGCAAGCTAGTGATGGCTGCTTGTGTTTTGAGCTGGAAAACCAGAACGCTAATCCTAGGACCTTCTGAATCTTGCTTCTCTCACAGCTCCCCAGAATATCTCAGGGGTGTGTGGCATACTGTGGCTGCCTTCTGCTCCGTAATGATTCGTGGTAGAAGTTCAAGAGATCTCTGGTTTTGGTTCTTGGTTCAAGAACAATATTTATGGTGGAGTTTGCATGTAAAAAGAGCTCTGCATTTAAAGGTTATTTGGGGGACTTTGGTTTTTTTAAGAAGAGTTATTACAAAAGTATCTTGAAGAGTTCTAGGGCTCTCCCTTTCAAACTGGTTTGATAGTAAAGTTATCAATAAATGAATTGGGATCCAAGTGATACTTTGTAGTTTGTATCTGAACTGTGAAACCAACGAGTTACCTTAGTGAGATTCAATGCAGACCCCTTTCTTGACCCAGATTCTGTTAGAAACAAAAGTGATTAAAAACAAGTGAAGTAAGATCAGGAAGAAAATGATGTCTCTGTCACAGCGTTTGCCCAGAGCTCAGGTCTGCTTGGGATATTACTTAACCTTCAAGCTGGAATATTTGGTCACAAGAAGACAGTGTAGGTGGAATTTCCTTTCATTTGTCATTTTGTGTTAGTCATTCATGCTTTTTAGAGGTTGCACCGAGTATTGTATAATCCCTAGGGCCCTGTTTTACGAGTTCACTAAAATTAAGCTTGGGGAGTTTTCTGGCCAAAAACTGAATGTCAGGGTCCCTTGAAGGAACACGATAACAAATAGGGAAGGATAACCTTTCATCTGCAGCTTACGTTCCAAGTCCATGTGATATTTTTTTTTTAAATTTTTTTTCCTTCTTCCTTCCCCCTGATACAACCTCATGAGTCCTGGTTTGAAGTCATCCACATGAACTGCAGACCACAATTGCCCTGCCAGATGCATCATGCCTGCGGCTCGCATTTTGGGCTGGGAGGGAGATGGGGAAAGATAGAGGAAAACAAAACAAAAATCAGCAGTGTTGTTTTCCTGCTTAGTTCCTTAGGATTGCCTAATGTGCCCTCAATGCACAAGGCAAGGGAAGGCTGTTCTTCGTGTACAAGGTTTGCTGGAAGTTCTGTGCTCAGCACTGAAGCTAAATAAGTAAAATAGTCAATGTTCATGGAAACAGAAATTAATTCAGCCTGACTTACTTAACTAGGTGTCCTGGTGCATGGAAGAGAGATTGTGGAGTTAATGCGCTATTAATCAGGTGACCAGCAGACCTATTTCTGACAGAAGTATTTAGCCAGAGATACCTAGAGGTATAAGTGTGAAATGCTCTGGCTTAATGTAAATATTTGTCAGTGGGAGCAGCACCTTCTCTTGTCTTGTCCTGTGCTTACACCTTTACCCAGCGTACTGATGCTGAGAAACAGAGTAGGTGAGTGTCCCAAGAATGGAATTAGTAACTAGGCCTTGTAACTGGCTGGTCTGTGGCATCCAAGTCTAAAAAGGTAGCAGATGTATGCAAATCTCGGTGGAGATCCCTTAGCTGGCTAGTTTTATCTCAAGAGTTGCTGAGCACAGTCAGGATCCCCAGACTGATGGGTCTGCTTTTGCTTTGGGGGATTTTTTTTTTTGATTGTTTTTTAGATGAAAGCTTTAAGACCTTGATTTGACGTTAAATTCTGGGGAGAGGGAATATCTCGTACCAGTATGGGCTTATACAGCTGGTGTTGGTGGTGGACAGCAGCATAGATTCTGGGAAGGGTTAAAAACAAACAAAAAACACCTTTTTTTGAAGCAGATCTAGAAATAGCAAGCTTCAGGCAAAGTACCATTTGGAAGACAACTAGGTTTACCCTTTTTTTTTAATGTTAGTGAATCTAAGGTGGTTGATGTAGTAACTGAGATGTGAAGTAGGAGAAATGGTGAGGTGATTAGACTTTGGGAAGAGGGAAAGAGCCAGCTATCTAGGCAGGTTGGCTCTGCGAGGCTTTACAGGAAGTTCAGAGAGACATAAATGGTATCTCTATGTCTTCTGCAACCAATGTGTGAAGAAGTTTTAGTTTTCTTGCTGATCTTTTTGGAGGTCATTCGTAGGCTGTCCTCTAGGATCAGAGCTGAGAGGTCAAGAGCGGAGTGGCTGTAATCAGTAAAACCACTCTTGCTGGTAGCTGGTTGCTTTTTCTTCTCTGATTCACTGGGTTTCCATCCCGGTGGGTTGTGCGTGTTTGCTTTAGCCCCCAAACTTGTCATTTTTAACAAAAATGAGATCTTTTCTGTGAAAAGAATATTATGACAAAAAAAAAGCTTTTTACGGAAAACTTTCTTCCAGCTTTTAGTGGGAGGATTGATGAATAAATTTTAAAATGAAAAAGGAGTTTTGTGGTGAGATGAATCATCTTACGGGAGAGAGATTTAAAAAGTGCAAAGGGATTTTTAGAGCATGATTTCCAATGAAAGTCACTACTTCTTTATTTTTCTGAGCATGTCTACCTTGTAATTGGACTCTTCTGACCACAGAGGACTCCAGGCTGTAGAGAGATCTCCTTTTTCCAGAAGTAGAAGATGCTGGTAGAGGAGATGAGGGCTTTCACCAGTCTTTCAGAGTTGCACACGAGCGGTTCTCTGGCTGGCTTTTGCAAACAGGCGTGATAATGTGCCCTTGTAGAACTGCTGTTTGGTGGCTACTTGCTCTGCCTACTGAACAGAGGATGGTGGTGGAGGCATGAGGGGGGGAAGGAGGGTCTGGAAACAGAAACTTCTTCCTCGGCAGAGCTGGGTAAGAAGAAGCTGTTTGTCCATGGCTGCAGAGCGCAGCGGGGCAGCGCTGCTGGCAGGTGTAGCTCCAGTCTCTTCTGCCCTCCAGTACCAGAGACCTGAAGTATAACCTTAGGGCAGGACCAGCTGCTGTTAGATGGAGCGGGAAAACCTTCAGTGTAGGACAGTAAAACCGTTCAGAGGGGTATCGGTACAACACAGAGGGTAGGTTTTGGTTTGTGGTAATTTTTGCAGATGGTCTTTTAAGAGCCAAACAAAACCTGCCTCTTTTCTGGGTACTCTTATTCTGCAAAACACGATTCTTGACTGCTCTCCGTTTTGTTTCGTGGATGCTCCTGTGCAGGAGTTTGCTGTTTCTTGCGATCTTCGCATGAGTTACAAGCTTTTTAGTGTGGGAATGACAACTGAAAAGCACTTGACTCCTTATGTGGAGCTCAGTGTTGCTGGGGGAGCATTATTTTCCTGTTCAGAAGGGGAGGTTGACTTTAACATGGCTCAAGAAGTGAAAGTTAACGGTTTATCATACTCTTGTCAAAATCTGAGGGAAAATGAACGGTCTCATGGAAGTCTTACATGCTTATGCTACGTAGGCAGTGATTTGCTGTTTTGTCGTTGTTTATTTTTGAGGAGTAGGTATCTCCCTTTCCTTCTCTAGTCTTTTACTGTCACTGTTCTGTCTGTGAGTGTGGTTTGAGCAGACTTTTGCCTGGCCCGGTTAATTTTCACAATGGCTTTGCAAGGCTGAACAAACGTAATTATAGTCTTTTAAAAACTCCTTTTCAGGTTAGACTCTGGAACTGTGTCAGCCTTAACGTTCACACTGTGAGCAGGAGGTCTGGGCTGGAAGTGGTCCCGGGAACTCCCACACCTCAGGCTGATGGGAGTCAGACCTGTTATCCCCGTGCCAGTATTGGTCTCTTGGGGCACGTTCTGCATCACTGTCAAATAATAAATAATTTTCTTAGCGCTGTGCTGTGGTGACCATCTTAAAAGAATGAGAAATCCCAGTGGATCATGAAGTGGTAATCCAGTCCATTAGAGCAAAATCACCTAAATCACAAAGTTTTAGGGGATGGATCTGAATTCTTCTCATGAAATGACTTAAGACCACAGCCAAAACACCCAGCTTAATATCCCATTAAGTTCTGTTCACTGTAAAATTCCCAGATGTTTATATTTTAAGACTATTATTGTATGCTGTAAGTACATGTCTGTGTAAGATTCTGGGTTAGTATGGACTCTCTCCTCTAGAGGGAAAGGTTTTTCTCCTGGACCCTTTCACTTCTGAACAACTTAGAACTCATGGCTCTGATTTCCTAAGGAATTTGGCTTTGTCTAAGGGAGTAAATTACAAGTTACACTTTCTAGGCAAGGCTTTTTATTCTTCCCAGCTTCAAGAATAACTTGTTTGCTAACAGCCTAAAGTATGGAAGGAAGGAAGGAAAAAAGGAGGTAAAAATGAAATTCTTGGCTTGGACTTCAAGGTCTTTTAATGTTACAGTGTGTTGTGATTTTAATAGTTGGCAATGTGGATGCTATTTCAGATAAGCAAATGTGTGGTTTATTTTGATTTATAATACACCCTGGGTGACAATCAAAATAAACTCTGTCGTGTTAAAAGTAAGTTGTACTGGAGGAAAGTGCTTGGATTGTCACATAGTAGAGTTGATGTTGGAGCTCTTATTACCATACAATTAACCGACCTAATAAAATCCATGTTGGCAAGAGAAGATAATATGCTCATCTCAGTAAGACTGCATCTATTTATTGCTTGATGCCATACTTCAGGATTTATCCTGTACCTACATCCAAGAATTATCAGTGTGTGTAGATGCACCAGCACTAGCATACTTTTGCTAGCTGTGCAGCTGGTCTGTTTATCTATGTAAGCCAGGCCAGAATTCTGTTTTTCACTTGATAGCTTAAAAAAAAACATATTGCTGCTCTTTGCCCTTAATGGTATAAGACCTGACCAGTTTTGTGCTAGCACAGATGTAGCTGATCACCACACCTGTGACTGCAGCATGGCCACTAAGTGCACGAACATGAGTATTCCCTCTGAAGTCAGTACGAACATCAGCAGCCTTGATATCCTTGATATAATGGAAACTTCTTAACTCTTTCTGTAGGAGTGAGGTGGATCTTCGAAAATTAAATGAAGACTGTCTGTAGCTTTTTGCAGATTTGATCTTACATTGTACTCTGCAAGGAATATTTTTCTGCTAATGCTACAAGAAAGCATAATTATTAGATTGTAGACGTCTGAAGTGCTTCAAAAGCAGAAGTCTGTTGCATTCTGTGTTTAGAAGCTGATTACAAGTGTTTGTTTTTTCTTTTCTTAAAAAAAAAATCAAACGGAGAGGGTAAATGAGAGAATGTAGATGAGTTTCTCATGAACTGCTCTGCCTAGAGAGCTTTGATTTACTCCATAACAAAGTTAAAATCTTTCAAATACTAAAAAGCTTTAAAATGTAGGTCTGCATTTATTTATTTATTTATTTATTTATTTATTTATTTATTTATTATTGTTTTCTTATATCGTGTGGTATACTGAACACCCCAATGCATTATAGAGGCAGGTAGAACATGTTTTCACGTGTGAGTAAATGGTATTTCCTGCAAAGACGAAAGAGGGAGAAGATGTTCTGGACAACTGATAGTTTTTCCATAAAGGACAAAAAAATGGGTGTTTTTTGTAAATCTACCCAGGAAAGGAATTGAAGCCCTTCCTTAACCTGAATATAGTGACAACAAGAAAACTGAGTCCAAATGGATGCTATACCCAAGCCTAGCGCTCTGAATTCAGACAGGTCAAATATCTGAGCAGCAGAATATACTTCATGAACTTTCATTGCCCTCAGACGTACATGCACATTTTATTTACATATTAACTTGAGACAATGAGACTATAAAGACTGCTAGCTAGCAGGATTTCTTTTAATCTAACATCATGAGATGCAGTAAACGCACCTAAATATTTTAGTACCTCATTAATATCCCAGCCCCTGGGAAAGCCCGTTACACCAAGACTGTGCTCTACGGAGGTGATGTATTTTCAGGACTGGGTGTGAGAGGGGAAGTGAGGAGACCTGCTTTCTGTTCCTTGCTCTGTCACCGAGTAGTTTGGTTAGCTTGGCACAGTTGTTTAATTTCCTTGTGCTTCTGAGAATTTTGCGTGAAAATATTGTGTGTTAGAAGGGGACTTGTAATCCCTCTTTAATATTTGTTCATGCAAATTTATCCAGAGCTGCCATCTGCTTGCTTCTACAGTACCTAAATTGTTTTCTCCAGGTAACTGGGATCAGGTATGGTTAATGTTATTGCTGACACTCTGGATTTGTGTAAGCAAAGTCTTTGCAAGGAGCTCTGTCTGCAAACACTCTTGGAAAATTTCTTAAATGAGTCCTATCGCAGCTAAATAATAGTATGTACAGAGAAAAAAAAAAAGTTAAACAATTTAGTAATATGAAAAGAGTGGGATCTAACCTTGTAGCCCAGAAGCTTTTCTTTTAGATACAGCTTCAATGCCAGAAATCAGCCAAGTCTCTTAAAAGTGCAAGTGGATCACTAGGACCACTCTGAAGCAGGAATTTGGTTCAACAACTCTTGTCAAAGACTGCCTATGCATCTCTTGTCATTCTTTTGACATGGCTGATCAGAAAAGAGAACCTAGAGAACGAGTGACTCTCTGATTTTTTATTTTTTTTTCTCCTATGCCTGTTTTCTTAGCTGACATTTGACCAGACCTGAACCTGTGTAGCTTGTGAGCTTTGGAGGGATAAAAGCATGAGTAACACTGTAGGGAGAGGAACCAGGTCAGATTTTTTAACTTTAATAGTGCTCTTACTTTACTGGTTTTGAAATCTTTACCTGATGGAAGGAATAAATCACTGTAGGTCCTAGACAAAAGAAGGGATTTACAACCCAAGGTGAATCAAATGCAAACCACAAGGAACTTCAGCACAAAGTCTGCCAAACAGATCTGCAGTCTGATTCCAAGCTGTGGGGTGTTTTCTTCTTCGTATTATTTTATTTTTTATTTTTCATTGTGGAGTTCCTATGCCCATTTGACCTGACAGGAAATCAAAAGAAAATCGTGTGTAGTATTAACAATATGAGAGGTGGATCACTGACTAAGAAAATACTGGGGAAAATGAATGCTGATTCAAGGCTGATGCATCTTCTTCATCTGCTTCCCAACTACACACGTGTTAATTTGCTCGGAGGATAAAAATGAGAAGAAAGACGATTACAGTCTTGTCAAACTAAGGGGAAAAAAATAATACAATTCCATGGCAAAATGAGTGACAACCCAAGCAAAAAGCCAACGCTTTTGCCTCTGGCAGACAGGCAGGTTTTGTGAGCTTTTTCCCATCCCTTGGCCTTAAACTAACTAACTAACTAAGTACATCAACCGCCCTTATTAACAAGGACTAGGAAGCTGGTGGTTGTAATATTATCCCCCCTTCACCTAGAGCAGGGGTTTCTATTCTATTTCCTTTCACGTAGATGGCAAAGGTCAGCTATTGAGAGCGACTTGTCGTTGCTGCTGTGAGCGGCTGTGTCTCTCTATTACTAGCTACTACTGTTTCAGTCCCAAGTGTTTATTTTTTTTTTAAGCTTCAGCATCCCAAGCTTATTGGGAGAGGAAATATATCAGAAAAGCAACCCACAAACAAGGTTAAAAGCACAAATAAAGATGGAGAGAGAAATAGAAAGGGGAGGAGAAAAAAGGAGGGGGGGATCAGTCCAATTTTCTTTGGAGACGTATCGCATTGTTGGGGCTGTCTGGCGGTGTTCCAGTGCTTCAATTGAAAGCGAATTTCTTTTATTGAATTCCATCCAGAGATATCATAACCTCAAAAGGCTACTATTACCCAGAGGGTTTCACATGAAACCATCCGAGCGTGACTTTTGAAATGCAAGAAGTCACAATTGTCATTTGACAACACGGGACCTGTCAAAGCCCCTCTTTCCAGACAGGCAAGTTGTTTACATAATCCTTCCACCCCCCATATTGAGGTGAAAACCCTTCCATTGCTGAACTTTTTTCCTTAGCAGGTGCACTCAAAACAGTAATAATAATAAAAAAAAATCCCAGGTGATCTCCATAAAACCATCCCGTACCTTGACAAATAAGATTTAAACGTCAGCTTTATGAATGCATGGTTGGAGGGGAATTGAGTAGGCAACTGAAAGACTTCTAAGTTTCTGTGAACCGTGTCACTTTTACCTTAGTAATAAAATTAATGGTAATCTAGAAATGAAGTAGCAAGTCAAAGATCAAGACGTTGGAAAAAGACACTGAAGAAAATGCAGCCACAGACCTCAGGGAAGCTAGAAGGCAAAACAAGATTAGGTGTGAGCCTTCAGGCTGGTGAGACACGTCAGGCACTTCAGCTTCCCCCGGCAGTGGTGAGAGCGAAACATAGGTGGCTGCTGCTGGCAGGAATTGCTGTCAGGTACCCTTCCTCTTCACGGGGTGAGGTGGGGCGGCTGTGAAAGCTTGAGAACGGACGGCATCCTGAAGGGCAGTGTGTCACTGGGAGTCTTGCTGGTGGTGTACTGAAGTTACTTGCTAATTTGTTGGCATTTTAACTCTCTCCACAGATGGTTTGTGCACGTGTGTGCATGCACGTGTGCATGTTTTCAACAGATCACTTTTTGGCTGTGGATAGGCTCACAACCCAGAGAGCCCAAGGTGGGGTTGTAAAGATACTCCCAGACTTCCTAGGAGGTTTTGATGTGAGAGGAATGAATATACAGGATGTACAGTGCCTTTTTTTTTTTTTCCTGAGGGCAAAAGAAACTAGCAAAAAAGAAGTGGTCATGTTTTGATACAAGCTGCATTCCCAGAATGGGTTTGTCAAGAGGGTGAAGAAGTCTGCAGTGAAAAGGGGAGGAAGTCGTAAAGCATGAAGTAGACAGGCTTCATAAAACAGTTGGGGGAAGCAAATGGAAATAAATTTGACTAAGAACTGGTAAGAAAAAAATACAGAGAGAAATACAGGGAGAAATATACTGAAAATCCAAATGGAGTACAGTGTTCTCCTTGTGTGCGGTCATAGTTACGGCATCCTTGGAGGGCTGGGGGAAACACACGTTCACAGTGGTGCAGCAGTGGACAAGCTGGTTCAGAAATCTTTTGGCAGCAGTTTGAAACCGGTGAGCAAAATGACAACCTGCACTTAGGTTATACTACGTGGGTGAGAAAGTAAATGTCATTTATGATTCACTGCTCAGCAAAATCCCTGGTGGAGTTGAAAGATCCCTCTGAAAATACCTTATAGGAAAAAAGAAAAGAAAAAGGATGGTAAATGAAAGATTTGTCTTCAAGCAGGAGAGACAAGATGTAGGTGCGATAGTGATCAGTTTGAATATCTCAGTACACCCACGAGTACTTACTTGTAATTTTTGTGCAACAGAGTGAGTGATGAAGACAAGAAGTTGAGTTGATGAACACTTGATAGAACAAAGTGTCTAAGATTGCATATAGGACAGACTGGTGGGTGTCAAATGAGCGTAGATACGTGGTAGAGTTATAAATGTGTCAAAAACAACATAGGGTCTTAAACTGGAAAGGCTGAAGAAAGTGGAAGGTAAAAAGGAAGCAAGTCTCTGGTTCTTGGCCAAACTAAAAGGAGATACTTGGAAAAGAACACCTGAGGTTTGGGAAATCTAATGAGACTTTCTTATAAGGGCAAAAAGAATATAAAAGAAATCATAAAAATGATGGGCACAGAGATTCTGTTGGCAAACCTCTCCCCAGCATTGTGTTCTCTATCTAGACCCTGATAATTTATCAGAGGTTGCTCAGAACTGGGCTCCCACTCCAGGTCATTCAGAGGCATCAAAAAGAAAACACGAAAGAACACTATGCAGGAAAAATATGCCCTTAAGCAGTAACAAATTATTGATGGTAAAATGCCTCCATATCTTACGGCTCCATTAAGGAGCTTTGGAACAAAGACTTCTTTAAGACCATTGCAGGAAAAGAACTGATGGCTGCTCTCTCTGTAAGTACAGGGATACAAACGCAGGCAGGAGTAACAGTACACAGAACTGTAATAGGGAGAGGCTTCTTGGAAGAGAAAAACCTGTAAGTTTATATGTCATAATGCTGAGTAGATTTTTGAACTCTAAGTGGAGGAACATATTGATGAGCCATCTAACAGCACTGTAGTAAACCCTGCAAAATCCAGTGCTGCTGGAAATTAGTCAGTGTACAAGATACAATAGCATATGGAACAGATGCTGGAGTTCTGCTACAAGAGGAATACTAATTCTGGATATGTGCCTTATCCAGATGTCCTTTCATAAAGCACAGAGTTGCAGTGATCGCCTTAGAAATCGTAGTAAATCCCCAAATAAAATAACACGCAGCAACAACACAAAATATGCTAGTGCCAAATTCGCGAGGCATGGTGGTTCTTTTACTCCACCTTTATGTGCACATAATTCTGTTGATCACTCTTTTTCTTTTGTCATGAGGGGAGATCGGGGCTTTAGCACTGCTAATATTTTCTAATTAATGAAAGCAGTCATATTTCACTCGCAATGCATTGTACAAGCCAGGTGAGGAAAGTGATCCTGCAGATCTGAGAAGGGTGAGTCTGTACAAAAGGGAGCCGTTGACTAATTCTACCTGCTAGTCCTGTCTCTTAGTGGGGACAAAACCCAGTATTTTGGGATCTGTGGTGGTTTGGAATATGGAGGTCCGTGGTTTTATTTTTGTGAAGTACATCCTTGTCAGCACTAGGAAAAGGTATCATGGCAGAAAATGAATCAGCTTATTTAACGACATGTAAGTTCACTGCTAAGGGCTGGGAGCCCTTACAGCTGTTAGACATGAAAATCCAATGGAGGCTCTATTTTTTTTAACTTCATACAGAAAGAATTGAGTTAAAAATAATAAAAAAAAAAATTAAGGAAAAAAAAAGAGATTTATTTGTGGTTTACATTTTTCACCATACGTTATGTAAGGCCATTGCACTTAAACATGATTTGTGAGCATATTATTGAGCAAAAAATATTCCTGGCAGGAGAAGAAAACTGATACTTTTCTATCATGTTCATTATTATTAATATACTAGTATATTTTCCAGTGTAATATGTTACCACTTTATGCGTGGTCTACCAGTGATGTAGTAGTTGAAAACTGAGATGTGATGAGGCAGTGGAGTAAGTCAAGTGAACTCAAACGAGTGTTGATCCACCTTAAAACAAGATAATTTTGTTCTGATTATCCTAAAAGAAATAAATGGGAATTTCCTGAATAAAAAGTTTATTTTTACAGAACCTATGTGTTTAACTTGAAGCTCTTGGCAAATTCCCAGTCACATGAGTGCAGTGTGATTAAATCTTGGGCTCATTGTTACTATAGCTAACAGTGTTCGTTGTGATTTTATTTTATCTGATGATCCGACCATCATACATTTCACTGGGTGCTTGCTGTAGCTCGAGTGTAGCTGTGCTTATAGTTCAGGTGCTGTCTGCATGAACCGCTTGAAAACAGAAAGGGAACAATAAGTCTGAGGCAGGTCACTAATTCTGTCAGTGCACTTGCAGGGATTCACACATTTGTGTGTAAAAACAGGCAGTAGATACAAAATGGTGTCCGTTAGCCAAGTACTTGTGGATGGAGGTGAACGCTCTCCTTTCTCCCTCATTCCTAAACTGCTGCAGAGCTTCTTCAGCACCAGGAGGAGGTAATAAAAGAAGGGGGAGAACCCTTGAAGCTGGAGTTGTGCAGATCATCCCACCTCTTATGTGTATGAGTGAGAGAGCACGACTCTGCGGTGCACTCAGTGCACGTGTCCCAGGATATGCGAAGACCAAGCTGCTCTGTGCTGTGCCTTCTCCAACAGCTTGTCTTTGGACAGGGTTTTGGGCATGGCGTGAAGCCCGGTTAGCTCTCTGCTGATCTCAGGAGTGAAACTGGATGCTTCTTTCTTGTCTGACAGTGCTGGCATGCCAATGTCTGCAGAGCTTCTTGATTGATCAGTCATGGCTAAATGAGTGTAGCAGTTCTTGGTGGCAGCGGTGGGTTTTGTGTGATGCATTTCTTCCCTTCAGATTTTAGAAACCATTTACTCGTGGAGGTGGGAATGAAGCAATTAATTTTGAGTCTTGTAAAGCTAAGAAAGAAGAGAACACTGATTTATGTCTATCCTTAGAAATCTTTCATCAGTACCTCTTTGTATTTCTTGATACCTGTCTAGGCAATGATTTTGGAGGAAATTGTGCATAGAAGCACCATTCTCTATTGCAGGATAAAAAAGTTTTGGTGTCCCTGGATTGAGAACAGCAGTTTGCTTTCTCTGTTGATTTTGTGCAGGCCATCTTCTGTTTAGTGAACTGTCTCACAAAACAAAAGTAACTACATGGGAGATGCCCACGTTTGGGAGTGATACTAGCTGGATATTTTCCTCTCTGAGCAGAGAGTTTATATACCCCATAGAGGAAATACCGTTTGAAACTGATGGCTTATAAAGGAAGGGTAGGGCTGTCCTGCTTATACAAGAAACTTTAATTTGCTGGAATAGAGGGATTTACTCACTTGGAGGACTGATGCTTCAAAATACTGGCATTTAATTTTTTGCCATTGTAATTAGTTTGAGCTGATGTATCTTGATCTGTGGCAGAGCCTCATTGCTGTAAGTGGTTGGGTTGCGAGGGTGATGCCAAAAAGTAAGGGAGGGGAGTAAATCTTATGGCTGGTATTGTGCAGAGTACTCTTTCTGTGGTCTAAGAGAGACAGCCTGGTGCTGTCTTAGCAAAATAATAAACTGATCTCATTAATTCCTTTCCATCACCACTGAGTTTTCCAGCATCAGGTAGATGTGTTTTTTTTTCTAAGGTAAAGAGCAACGCATCCACATATGTGCTGTCAAACAGTGTGTGAAAATGCAGCAGCAAAAGATGTCTGAAAAAGTATTGTGTTGATGCTTCTTATTCTCTTGGGAATAAATACTGAGGTAATCTTCAGGTAAAACAATTGAGTAGGAGAGGTGGTCCCAAGATCAGAAGGGGACTCTTAAGCCCTGGCCTGGCTGAGCCTTCAGGTGGAGCAGGAGACATGGCTTCGCACTGCGTAACACATGTTGGGATCTGATAAAACAGGATTCACATGGAGTTCCGTGGCAGCAGGTTACTCAGCTCATTTGATCATAATTCAAGCCATTTGTGTAACTAATGATGCTCTCAGATGTTTGGCAGAATAAACTAATCAGCCGTTTAACAGCAGCACAGCTTCTCTGTGGCTCATCGTGGACCCGAGGAATTCTCCTGCAGTCAGCGATGCAGCTCCTATCTCTGTGCATTTTCGTTAGCTGCGTGGTTCAGTAACCTTTCAGCAGACCTAGCTCTGTAACAAATAGTTGAGCAGGAAGAAAGAATGTGCTTGGGAAAAGGCAGTCTCGATCGGTTGCTGCACATCTGGTTTAATGCCTTTACAGTGAGGCAGTGTACCAAGTCAGCATGTGTTCTGCTAATTCTGAAACAGTGTGAATCAAATAGGCTCATGGATGAATGACCTGGTATGTAGTTTGCAGGTTTTGTGAGTCTCTCATGCTAATCCAAGGCCACTCCAGGTTAAATAATCACACATAACTTGCCTGAAAGATGAACCTGATGATACAGTCACAGTAGCTGGTTTCCAGCTTTTGTATTTCAATCTCTATTTTTTTTTTTTTCCTTAAGGGAGGACTGATGAGACCTACTGGCCCTTAATAGCGTGGTATTATAGCCCAGATCCTTAGCTGTTATTAATAGGTGCAGTTCTGTGGATGTCAGTGCAGCTGCTTCTAGTTCATACTTGTAAGGAATATTGTTGCCTGATGCATTTAGAAACCCGATTTCTTGATTTATTTAGAGAAGAGCTAAGTCTGATAAATGTTTTTTCTCTCTCTAAAGGTGGAAAACCACCCATTGCTATAAAGGGCACAATCCTACCCGTAAGCCTGGCTCTTATAAAGGAGTGTTTTGTTCTGTTACATCCACTTTATAGGTCACTGAAAATAGTATTTACAATGAAGGTACTGGGTTCCTGCCTAGTTCCACAACTGCAAAACTATCATATGAATGTTATTCAAACAGGCATTTAACACACAATTCTAACAATGTACTACTTTGTCCCTGGAATAAAAACCACAGGTACAGTTAATGACAACTTTTGATGAGAGCAAGATTGCTTTAAAGAAAAGGAATTAGGTAGATTAGCTAGATGACTAATTCACCATGGAAGCAAATTTGTCCTTTTATGGGATAATAAGGTTCCTTAGTTTCATGTTTCAAAAGCTTCATTTATGTTTCAACACAATATAATTGCATGAAAAGAGGAATGTGTTTCCAATAGAATTAAAATCCTTAAAGGTGTCTTTATAACTGGTGTTTATGCTGTAAACAGAGGGTAGGATGATTTTATTTGGCCTCTGATACACTTACGGAGAAATAGCTGCCTCCAGAACCCCGCGTGTAGTTTGCATACTAATCATTTTTGTAATTGATCTTTTCAGCTTTTTTCATGCGCTGTGGAAGGTTGTCAGATGCTTCTTTGAAGTTAACTAATGATCATGCGAGCAAAGAATCTGCAGTGGGAGCCAGGTCTCTCTGGTGTTGTAGCAGCACAGCTTCCACATGCTGGCGCTCTTCCGTTACCTTGTGTGATGTCTTTCAGGTAAGCGTGCAGGTAGGAAGCTTTCATTGGCATACATATCTAAGGGGGCAGGCCAGCACAATTTATAACTCTCAAAATGGAGGGGAAAAAAATGCTCTTCTTGCTCTTCTGTGTCAAAAGCTGGCATATTTACCATGCAGAATAAAGCTACGTGATTAACTCTACATACTTTGCACTGTGACTTAGAAAGTCTGAAACTGGTCACAGCCTCCTCATTCTTGCTTGAAGATTCACATCCCTGTAGATTGAAAGGGTGCGTACAGGAGCCGCTGGGCTGGCATCTCTGGGAATCTTTCTGTTGACATGGCTGGAGTTCTGGGTGGCCTCCTTGAATCAGTCTGTAGCCAGATAGTTGCATAGGGAGTCTTTTTACTGTTTCTCCTGTCCCCGCACACTGACAGTGTATGTCTCTAATAAAACACTCATACGCCATCTTTTGAATAGATCACTCTGTCTTACTTTATTTCTTCTTTATTTTTCCTTTTTCTTTTCTCTTGCTCTGTTCTCTTCTGTTGTCTGTAAGTACTACAGCAGAGCGCTTTTCTGTGCTCTAGTCACTCCTAACCCATAAAATAAACTACTTTTAAAAGGGCGGGGAAGGAACAATAATAAATGGTCTAATAAAAGGTACTGTGTCTTCCTACAAGCCTTCCTTCACTTCAAAACAACACAGCGGTGTGATAAAATAAACTGCTATTGCCATATGTTTTGCTGAAGAGTCCTCCCTCTTTCCCAAGAGGTGACACAGTTACGGTAGTTTTGAATTTGGTATTACTGAAGACTGACCTTTAGAGCTCTTAGTTTGGAAAATGATCATTCTGGGATGTTCCTGTAAGTATTTTCTACTCACAGCCAGCTCAACTTGAGCAAGAAAGGAGTGAATATATATTTTGTTATTTACTCACATCATCACCAGAACACTGTTGTGATCTTGCTTGCTTTTCCCAGGTCCCTTATTCATCTGGAATAGATCTTGCAGAGGCAGAAAAAGGCTGTGGGAGGACATTTGAGAGGAAAATGGGCTGTGTGGTTTCCCCATCACTCTTGCTATTAAGCTGAAACTGTGTCCACATCTGGCTCATACTTAACATGCCACTGCCACCACGTGAGAGTAGCACCTTTATGGCAGGCGATTTGGGTTCTAGAGACAGCTTGGAATAACATTTTTTTTTTCTTTCTAAGAATATACTTCAGGGAGAGAAAACACTGATTTTGGTTCTTTATTTTTAGTTGTAACAGATAAGTCTGTGTATCAATCACAGCATGAACAAGGCTTACAATGTTAGTATCCGTTAACGAGCCAAGGTAAACTCTATGCATTTGTCAGTTGGTGTTTATCTAGCCTTGCTAACATATACTGAATTCCTGCTTTCTAGGACTTGGCTGTGTCTCAGTTTTGATGTATCAAATAACACTATATTAGAAGAATGTTTTCAGAGGGAATACTTGCCAAATCAGTAAGTTAACCTAGAAATCTTGGTTACTTTTAATGGTAATTCATCCTTATATATATTTGGCTACCACTGAAGCTTGATGAAAACATGAGGAAGCTCTCTAGATTATAATCTCCTCTAGAGTTTGCCTGCTCTACTGAAGTGACAGTAGGGTGTCTTTATGTGGATGCTAATCTAGGCATTAGCATATCAGCTCCATACTGCCTGCTAATACCACACTTTTATTAGCTGTCACCAAGCTGAAACAAACCCCAGAAGTCTGTAGTATGGGGTAACTCTGCTTGTGATGCTCGGGGCCTGATTTTCCAAGGACCTCCATACTTACTGTCAGTGATGAGCTGCTGGGAAGTTTCAACCTGCCGGCTGGTGTTCTGGGTTCTCTCTTTTCTGCACTGATTAGGTAAATGTGCTGGTAGGGTGTATGGGAAACAAAATCCTTGTATAGTAAAGCATCCCGGTGGAAAAAGGGTTACATTTTGTAATGCTGTGAAGCCTTGAGTCTTTAAAAAGGTTTTGTAATGCTAGGGGAAGGATTTAAATTGTAGAGTAACCTTATTTTTAACAGCCATTTACATGCTGCTGTTTGCTTCTCACAGATTTTTGGTTTTGTTACTGGCATTTTGGCCTGGGGAGCATCACCTCTGGCAATGGAGCTGTCCTACAGTAGTGTCTTCTGAAAACTCATAGATGTCTAAGCTTAAAATACTCATCTTTTTTTTTTTCTTTTTCCATCTGCAAATCTGAAAGGAAGACTTTTTCTTAGGAAATGGGCTTTTCCAGGGCAGCATTTTATCTATTCTTCAACTGCTCCTACTAATTTCCTGCCTTACTCAATTGCACTGCCTTAACTCTTAATAGTAGATTTGAAGCTGCACAAGCCTCTGGCATCAATGGAATAAGTTTCTAAAAAGTCATATTGCATCAGAATAGCTTTTCCCAAAAAGGAATGAGAAAAATCTGTTCTCACGTAAGAAAGAAACAAACAAAACTTGCATGGATCTTTGCTGAATTGACTGCATCCATCTTTAAAGCTGTCAGATATTTACAAGATGGTCTGTCATACCCAATCTGAACTATTTTCACAGCAAGTAGATCAAACTTTACTTTCAAATGTAGAATATAAACGTATGAGGTGGGCTGGAATAAAACCATCTGGATTTGGAACAGACATGGGTCAGCAAAAATACAGGACTTTCTTCCTTCTCACTATTGTAGGCCAGTTTCTTTCTTCTGCTTGCTTTTTCTCTCCTTACATAGTACATTTGTTCCTATCTACAGGGATTTTCTTCCTCTCTGCTGCGGGATGCTGCTGACACTGGCCTGTAGCTTGTGGGGGTTCTGGGCTCTTCTGGCACCATTCACTGAGATAAAAAGCGACAGCCTGGCAGCCCCTGGTGCACTCCAGAGCTTTCAGCCTGCAGCACAGGGCAGTATATCAAACACCAGCAGGCCAGCCCCTTTTTGTTGCATTAGCCAGTCAAGCATTTTGTGCTGCTGAATGTCATCTTATTTAACATTTTGTTAAACAACTTCTAAAGGTCTTAACAATATGACAGATGGTCCATTGAATGGATGCTTTAATGGCTGAGCATTAGTTTGCTTTGGTTTGATAGTGTTTATTGTTAGTTAAGTACTGTTTAAATAAATCAATCTTCCCCCTCTCTCTTTTGCAATGCAGACAGAGTCAAGAGAGAGTTTTATTCTTCTCGTGTTGGGTGTGTGTTTCAGTCTGTCATGCAGACAAGATATATGTTGGTCTCAGTTCCAGTCAATCTCTGCCTCATAGGATACAACTCCAAGGTCTGGATCATGTCTGTGAAGGTGAAGGATTCTGTGTAGTGGATATTAGGGCTAATACAAACACGATCTATGACAAAGTATAATTTGGAGTTGCATTTTTTTCCAACCTTCTTTCAAGTTACAACCTTTGTTGCAATCTGACCCATCTCTGACTTTATTTTCCTTAACCCCTTAAGCCTGTCTGCTCTTAAAAGTTGAGCCCATGTGAAGGAAGGAACCTTATTCCTTCCAAAGGTGAGAAAACCAAATAAAGCATTTGCTTGCAGGCTGTCCCTTCAGTAGACGCAGAGAAGTCACTTTCCTGCAAGAAGCCAACAGCTGCCTCAAGTCTCCACGTCTGTGCAGGCCCACTTGACAGGTCAGTACACAACCTGCCTGCAAGGCAGCTGTGTGCACAGACAGTTCGGGTGGCAGGCACAGCACGCTATATTTGCAGTGAGTCTAGAGACTTCTTTCAGGTATGGTCACTGACTTTGGCTACCATGATATTCAAGGTTGCTTGCTTTCGGTGAGCACTGGATTGCTGGAATTAAAAGTTACAGTATCTATTAGATTTCAAGAATTTGTTATAGGTAGGGCAGCCCATTGAATTGTAACCCTGTGTTCTGAGGACTTAAAAACACTGTGAGGTGCTGTAGCAGCCTTTTCCTCCAGGAAGCAATGAAGGGTTCATCTTTCCCTGGGGGTTCATCTTCCTTGCCTCATAAGCACACTGGTGAACCATAAACATAAATCTGTGTGCATGCCTCTCCTAAATGTTGTGGGCAAGGCAGGGAAAGGACTTCTTGGCAGTGTGAAGGTTTTGCTTTATCTGAGGGGACCAGTGCTGTGATGGGGTGAAGCTGTGAATAAAATCTTTGGAAAGTCAAAGAGAAGCCACCCCTTCCCTGCTGCAGGTGGAAGATTGGTGTGGGGAGGATTAGCGTTTCTTCCTGGAAATAGCTGCCATCCCCATAGCTTCTCTCACAGCATCAGTGGAGCCCAGCTTGGGGCCCTAGGTTCTGGTGTGGGCATGCTTGGCTGCAGAGCTCCAGCTCCTTTGCAGCTGGCAGAAGTCTGATGCAATAGTCAAAGTTGCTGACTTTGCCTTTGCAAGAAGCCTGCACTAGCAGTAGAAGTTTTCAAGCCATTGAGAGGAATCACTGAGGTAGGAAATGTAAACACTGTGCCTCCTCCTTTTTCTGACAGCACACATTAATGCCAAGTACCTGTCAGCATTAGTGCTTGGCTCAAGTAAAGTTATCAGCAGTCTGTTTCCAGAATCTAGAAACTGGATACAAGATCTGAATCCGAGTCATAGATGTAGTGTGGCTATTGGTATTTGGCTTGTTTCGGGCTTCCGAGGAGTACTTAACTGACTATGGTATTCCAAAGTATGGAAAGACTAATTTTTCTCGAGGCAACTGTGAATTTATGTCCTTGATCAAATTTTTGGCCTGTGGTGGTTGTTACAGATCCAGTTTGAACAGTAGCAGGGAATTACCTCTGGTGTCTTGACCTAATTTTGCTTCTGGTAAACAGTTTGCCAGTCTCTCATTCCTTCTGCTGTCTCCACTGACAAAGCTATTCTTCCTTTCCCTTCCCAGTGAAGCCTTTTCATGGATTGTCATTAGTGCACAGGTAGTCAGATTTATTAAATTCTGACCATGTCTTTGTTTCATGGTGAAATGTCAGGATATGACTTAATACTGCTCAGACTGTAAGATCCTTAGGGGCTGGGGCTGCTCTTTAGTTTCTACAAACCTCAGTTTGGTACCCTGAAAGCACGGGCACAAGCCGCAATAATTGCTATGTATAGTATTTCTCTTTAAAGACCTAGAAATTGCTAAGATGAAATTTTTTTCTTTTGATGATCAGTGATGTTAAGTGCTGGGTGCAGGCCCTCATCCATGCTTAAGGTGACTTCCAAAAGTATTTTGTAGAAGGTCCTTTAGCTGCTCCTTTGAGCCAGGGACACGAGAAAAAAACAGTGGAAGCAGGGCCTTAAAATAGAAGAACTAATCTGAATTTACTATTATTATGTTCCATAGTGGATATCTGTACTAACTCATGCTAAATACTGACTTTGTTTTCTTATATATGATACATACGCAACTGGGGAAGAAAATACAGTTCTGTCTGAGACAGTGGCCCAACTGTGGGCAAGCAGCATCAGTTCCTCATTGGGCAAACGGGAGCCATTTCACTTGCTCAGTCTGTGAGGCAGGATCTGTGCCCTATTAGGCCCCTATACCATTTGTGACTTAATAGTGTCGTGGTCTCACTCTAACCATGTAGGCATTTCTGAGAGACAAGCAGCAGTAACGCATTTGTTCTGATTGATTTGCAGACTGACTTTTTTTTTTTTTGGAAGTAACTCCATCCCCCAAACTTTCAAAACACTGATCCGAAATAACAAAGTGTTACAGATGAGGTCTTCTGATTATTGCCCTTTAAAGCTTTTTTCACATGGCCAGGCTTCACAAAAACCTATTTTACTCAAAGAAATTAGGTTTCTGGTTAGCAGGAGCCCTAAATAGACATGAATTACAGGAACGTCCTTTGAAACCCCACGCAGTACTTGTTTCATTAAATCCCATGAAGCGACCTTAATTTAGTGGAACACTGGATAGGTTGTTCTTTTAACCTATTAGCACTTTGGCCAGTCCCATAAACCATATTCATGGATGATTCCATCAAGAAGGACAACAGTGGGATTAATATTATTTCAGGATACAGTAAATGCCACAATGATGAAGCTGTTTAAGATCTGGTGCTCACTGTGTCACACTGAATGCATTGACATTTACTCTGCTATCACTTCATTTCCAATATTCCTTCCAAATCAGCCGATGCTAATGTTTCAGCGTGTGTGCAGAATACAATTCCATCAGCGCTAGGGACGAGGAGAAATGAGCTTAAAGCAAGTACCTTCTCCCACATTCCATCAGCCCTCTCCCTCCCCATGCCTACCCCAGCTTGGCAAATGGCATATCCATTGCAACTTTGTCCATACCTAAGAAAAAGCACACAGGTGGAAGTGTGAAAAATCAGGGCTTTGTGTTATGTGAGAGTCTGAGCATGAGGCAGCCACTTGTGGTGTGATCAGATGTGCGTGCTTGTGCACTTACACGTTTCTTGTCTCAAGTGTACAGTGGGAGAGCCCATTTGCTCACGTGTTAGAAGTAGGAGCACAGAGGGAGCGTGACAAAGATCCAGCTGTTTTCACAGAACAAGGATGCCACCCGCCACCCAGCTTTGCCTGTTACAGTGGTGCTGCTGTCTGTAAAGACAATGGGCTCTTGCCATATACGGACCCCTTCAACACTGTACTTGAACACTTGAACAAGAAGACTTTAATGTCTTTCCTCCCCATCACCTCTGGAGAGGCAGCTCAGTGCATTATCTCCTTTTGTGGGATGAGGACTCAAAGGAGATTTCAGCTGTAATTCAGCAAAGAGAAATACATTTTTCCAGAGAAATTTAAGCGGGAGCCAAACTGCTCTGACTCAGTCTGTGTAGGAGCCCCTCTGTTGAAAAAAGGATCGCAAATTGCCTTGCTGATGTTCACGCAGCAAACCAGCTGCAGAACAGGGTTTTGCATGCAAGTTTCCCTAGTATTTGTCTACTCAAGTGGCATTTCTTCATGTGGCTGAGAGGTAGTAAGAGGAGCTAGGGGAGAGCTGGGCATGGTGCTTGGCTGATACGGATGTGCTGTCGTCAGCCATGCTGTGTGGCATCAGCCAGGCTCCTTAGGTTCATCTGTCATATTCAGTTGCAGTGTGGGGGAGAAGCTTACACAGCTGGCTTCATTAATCACCACTACTGCAGCAAACTGGGGGAAGCAAGAAAGGTCTGGGACCTCTGCGAGCCACCACAGTAGAGGTGGTACAAACTGAGATTGTTGCAGCTTCTCCTGAACCAACTCATGGGTAAAAAAAACAATAAGAGCATTTAAAACTAAAACCACCTCTGGCACAAGACGTTCCTGAGCTGAAAATTTCTGGAGGCTGGGAGAATGCGGTAGGGAAGTATTTATATGTGGGCCTCATTTTTATGTTCTTCGGGGGGCTTTCTCTGCTGGCCACTAGTGGAGATGGGTAGGAGGCAGTTACTTGCTCTGACTTGGTGTGATCATTCTTGTACTAATGGATGGTCAAATAAACTCCTCCAGGGAGGAAAACTAGCATTATGAGCACAGAACAGGGAGCTAGGGAGAATTAGGCAGCAGTTGGAGACTTGGGACTTGTTGGAATTTTATGAGGACTTACCTTAAGTGGGTCTGCCTGGATTTGCATATACATGATTGTAAACTAAGTAGCAGTGAAAGACCAAGATTGCTTTCTCACTTTTTCTCCTTCCCTAGCAATCCTGCCCTGAGCTTTGCAGAGGCTGCGGTGTTCTGGATCAGTAGGGAGGTGGTGAGTGCCCCTTTACATAGATCATAAAAATATTCACTAATACAGAGCAATGCTGTGCACAAAAGAGGAGGCCCCAGCTTTGGGATTTTAAACGTCAGAGGCTTGTTTCTGCTGTTGAGTTAAATCTCAACTGCAAAGTCAAAAACAGAGAAAAATAAATGCAGAAATTTCCATGAAATCATGTTGGGCTGTTCTGGGGAATTTAAGTAGAAACCAGAACTGCCTTTTGAAAGAATCCAAGTGGTTTTCACCTGCTTGGAAATTATAGGCAGAAAGTACAGAATACGGAAAAAGAGCTGTGTAGTCTGTTTGGTCTAGGTTAGGCAAGTAGGGCAAGTTGAGGAAGTACAATGCTTGTACTTGCCTGAATAGGAAGTGTGTTGGAATGAGCTCTGCATAAGTAGGAAATGTGCTGAAATGAGCTCTGCATGGTGGAAATGAACTTACCTATCTGGGCAATCTTTATTTTGACTGATTCTTTTTACTGGTTAATTTTCATTATTCAGTACTTGCAGTTATAGCAAGTATCAACCTCCTTGTTTGTCTGCTTGGGAGGCTAGATTAAGTTGTCTTTGACAGTTTTCCTGTGAATATTTTCTAGACATTTAAAAGCAGATACGTCTTACTCATATTGCATTACTCCTCTGGTTTTACTGGAATGGTGTTGGATCAGGTTAGGTAACTATCTGAGCTGAAAAGACAAAAGATTGTCAAGGATGGTTTAAATGTATTTTTGTCATATTTCAAGTCACAGGCATGGACTAACTCTTTTCTTTAGCATTACATTCCTGTAATTTTATGAAGTAAAACGTGCTAGAGAACTTCTTGCTAAACCCACAGGTCGCTACTGTGCCTTGTTGCAGCCCCTAGCAAATGTGTTTAGCTCTGAAAGTTTGCTGACGGTAAGGGGAAGAAGCTTGCTGTGTCAGCTACCAGGCCCTAAGCAGCTCTGACCTGGCCTCAGTTTTGGTATAAACCTGTCTGTCAGTCTTTTTAGGACTGAAATTTACCATTGAAATATATTGAAATGGAAATACATCGGGCTTCAGTATTTTGGCAAGGGTTTTTCCCCTTTCCTTTTCATAAAGGAAGATTATTCAGCTAACGAATGAAAGTGAGTATTTCAGTAGTTAGATTTCAGAGTCTATGTAAACAGAAAGCAATTTCAATTTGAAGTCCATTTTACCTAGGGCTTTTGAATCCCTGTAAACTTTCTCTCTGTTACTGTTGAGCTACACTGTTTGCAATACAGGCCTTCGAAACTGCGTTACAATTGTTTTGGGAGGGAAGCTGGTGTTTAATTTTCTTCTTGTGGCAGGAGCCTGGAAGAAGATTTAAGTGGGGGAGTCTTGAAGAAAGGGCATTTCAGGCCTAGGTCCTGGAGAGAAGCCAGCAGATAGATAAGGTGGCCTCTCTTTACCCTCTTGTCTGTGATTCTCTGCTTGTACTAAGTTTCGGGCTTTCGTTGCAGGATACCAGCACTTCTAAGCTATTGTTAAGCTGGAAGTGGAAACATGATGCTTCTGTAAAGCTGTGTCTCTGTCCCATTCTGCAGGGATTTGGGTGCTGAAAGATGGCACGCTCATATTTTAAGCAATGTGATTTCAATACAGAGAAATCATGTTGGACTTCATGAAAACTACTTCCCTGCAGTAGATTCATAGCTTTTACTGGTGCAAGCATGTGAATGCTTCAAAACAAAAATATACTTGGATAAAATGGTTTGCCTCATCGGTATTTCTTGTTAGGAATTCTCAGGAATATCCCAGCTGTAAATGCTGACAGGTTTAATCCTTCTTGTTTTACAGTAGCAGGCGAAATGGTTGTAGTTGTGACAAACAACAGAGGCCTCATCATATGACTGGAAGTCAGGTGGATGCAGGGGACTTTTAATAAACTTGGTCCTGGCAGGGAATTCTGCCTGTGGCTTTGGGCCCTCTACTTAATCCCTCTGACTCAGTTTCCTCATCTGTAAGGCAAACCTCAGAATACCCTCAGTGAATGCCCCTAGCAAAACCAAGAGTTACTCACAGTTACTTCCTTGTTTAAATACAGGAAGATGGTCAGATTTTTTAAACCATAAGCATGTTGTCGCTTTTTCCAACTTTTTCAAGGCACTGGAGAATAGACAGAGCATCTCATGCATTTATTTGGTTTGGTACGTTGGATACTTCTGATTTTTAAGCTGCTTTCAGCTTATAATGAGCGTTCTTTCTGATAAAAGGATGTGGACCATCCCAAACATAACCACTTTTCCTTGAGGCTTAATGTGCCTTGTTAAAATTCCTCTCCTAGACTCCATTTTCTTGTTCCAGTGTAGGGACTGTCCATGTAGCTGTGGCTGAGTTTTTCAAAAAGCATAAAAGGGGTGCTTTAGTGCTGAATTCCTGTGGGACTTGGTGGTGATCTTCAGACTCCCCTGAAAATCTTAGGCTAAGGTTCCAGCTCAGGAAACAAAACCACAAAAGCCACGTTGCCATTATGTGGCAGGACAGTGCAGGGGGGTTCTCTCTGCTGGGTAACTCAGGCCTGATTTCCTGCTGACAGGGGTCTGTTTGCACATGCTGCTCCTCTGCTACAGGCCTGGCCAGGTAATCTGCACTCTCTGCAGAGATAAAAATCTGCACTGAGAGTTCAAAGAGCTGATTTTTCAAACCTTCTGCCTTTCCCAGCACATTTAGCACTGAAAGCTCTGCTGTGTCCGTGGCTGTATAAGGCTTTCACCCTTACCAACACTGTTTTTCAGTGATTTTGATTTAGTGCCACATGAAAAGATCCAGGTTTTCTCAATCACCTCCCATATTTTCTGTGCTACCATCTCAGCTTCGAATTATTTAATCTGAACAGTTTGCTAGATGCTTGATAATAACGTGTTGTAGAAACTTTGCCGAATTTGATGGGAAAAGGATCATGCTTATAGAGGTACCCAACATTTGTTGTTAAAATGGAAGGAGTAAGTTTTCTAGGTGCCAAACAGTCAACACTTTGCGTCGTCAGCATGGGACGCCGGTTGCACATGCTCAGTGTGTAATGACAAATTTTCAATACCTTATCTCAATAAAACTCTAAAAATAAAAGAATGGTTTCATCTTGAGGGGATGACCCTGGAGAGAACAACTTGCACCTTTGAAAAAAGTTACATCGTACTGGTTTAAATGAATCATGAAAATGTGACCACTTTGTGAATACATACTGTAAATAATTTAGTGGCTTCTTTTAGTTGGGTATTGTGAAGTGATATTGTATTGCACTACCATACCATTAGATTCCTTGGTGATGCATTCATTCCAAACTGAGGTTAAGACAGCCTTTTTATAAAATAAACAGTAACTTAGTAAGTTGGAAGTGTCAGGAAAATTTGGTGGGGAAAAGAGAAGTCATTTTTTAAAAAGTCTGTAAGTCCCTACGTGGGTGTTAGCATCTAACATTAGTTCTTTCCTTTAAGTGCCTGAGTCACACAGCCCTGTCAAATGACTCCGTGGGCACTCTAACACAGAGGTGCTGAAAAATAGTTTGCAATCAAAACAAAAGTCTTTGGTGTCTTTTCAAGAGCTTGAAAGGCAGCCAGGGACTTTTCAGCAAAGCCACATGTTACTGTATTAACACCAGACAAATAATCATGTTGATTACAGCAGGGAACTCTGTACAGGGCGTGCTCCAGAGGGCATCTCTTTCCAACATGGTTGTTAAACACCTTGCAAAGTCAACGCACTTTCTTCTCTGGGAATATATCCACTCCTATTCATTTTTGCTGATTTCTACTTGATACATTGTCCTTTCTTCTCTGTGGCTAGCTTAAACTTTACTTTGCATGAGATCATTGGTTCATGCCAGCTGTTCACAGAACTACACTGAACATTTGGTGGTAGCTGTGCTTGTCTGCCTCCTCACCAACACGCTTTCTTCACAAATTGTAGAACAACACTGGAAAGCTAGGGGGGAAGTGGAAGAATGAAAGTGATCGGATTGCAGCTTGGCACCACTGTAAAGTACAGCACATTGCATGTGTCCCTTCCGAAAGGTGAGATGCGTCTATGCTACCTCTGTCTTAAGGCAAAAGAGAGAGGGGAGATGCTGCATTGGGTAGCAATGTGCATTTGGGCAGAGGAGCTCCAAGCTCTTACTCTGGAATCAGTCCCCTTGTTTGTTGAGAGCAATGGAGAGCTTCCTGCTGGCTTTGCTGGGCTTGTGTTCAAAGTACTCGCAATGCATTGAGTCCACAATGAGAAAAAATTGAGCCTTCTGCATGAACCCAACCTATGTTTTCCAGTTATTTTGTTACCAGTGCGTAGATATTGCTATTTTGGCGTAGCTCTTGGAAATTTGGGGCTTCTAAGGCTTGGCTCTGATTGTTGTGGAGATTCTTACTACAAGTAGGAATGGCTTCAAAGATCATCTGGGCTGGCCTTTTTAACATTGTCAAAGCAAGTGTCTAATTTTCAAGAGGTCAGCTGACCCTCACGTCTCCCTCCTGCTAACCAGTAGCTCAGCTGACAGCTGTGGGTGTCTTTCTTGTTTCAAACTGCACTCCACCAAAGTCAGTCCAGGCAGATGTTTTGCTGGTTACATCACATTTAGCTGCAGAGGTGCACGGTGAGGCTCTTTCCATTAGAAAGGGAATGCTTTCTATGATTCTATGAATGATTTCTATGATTTCTATGAATGATCCTCCCCCTCTACTCTGCCCTGGTCAGGCCTCACCTGGAGCACTGTGTCCAGTTCTGGGCTCCCCGGTACAAAAAAGACAGGGATCTCCTGGAGAGAGTCCAGCGGAGGGCCACAAAGATGATATGGGGCCTGGAGCATCTTCCCTATGAGGAACGGCTGAGAGACCTGGGTCTGCTCAGCCTGGAGAAGAGAAGACTGAGAGGGGATCTTATCAATGTGTATAAATACCTGAGGTGTGGGAGACAGAGGGATTTGGCCAACCTCTTCTCAGTGGTTTGTGGGGACAGGACAAGGGGCAATGGCCACAAGATGGAGCACAGGAAGTTCCGCACCAACATGTGAAAGAACTTCTTCACGGTGAGGGTGTCGGAGCACTGGAACAGGCTGCCCGGGGAGGTTGTGGAGTCTCCCTCTCTGGAGATATTCAAGGCCCGTCTGGACGCCTCCCTGGGCAGCCTGCTCTAAGGAGCCTGCTTTGGCAGGGGGGTTGGACCCGATAATCTTTCAAGGTCCCTTCCAACCCCTTCGATTCTGTGATTCTGTAATGCTTTATTTTACAACTTAGAAGAAACAGGATAATTTCCTGCGTGAGGATTAATGGGTCTGTCAAGATCCATAATCAGTGGCTTAGCAGAGCTGACACATGAAAGGACCGCAGTGGTATGCGAACCACCTTCGGGCTTGAAACTGTTTCTGTAGTTCAGTCCCAGAGAGCTGGAATGAACATGAACTCAGAATTCAATTACGTCTTTATCAGCCCCAGTAGAGATCCATCTGTATGCCAGGAGACACCATTACTAAGCAAGAACGTAATGCTGCTCTTGTAGGGACCCCATATTAAGACACACTTGTCCTCCAAAGCCTGCGTGTTTGGCTGGAAGATTTCAAAGATTTTTGTCTACCTGGTGACAGACCTGTAGTTCTCAGCAGTATGTTGCATAAGCATTTTAAAAGCTCTTTCTGTACTTTCTAGGGACGTGGGGACAAATCCTGGTCCCATGTGAAGTGATGAAAGAAGCTTTTCCTCCTTAGCAGAGTGGAAGCATGCCTTGGGGAATCTGGGGGGTGAAAGGGCAAAGGGTAGAGCAGGATAGATATTTGTGAGGTCTTTATTTTTTAGAAGGCAGTTTTATCCTCTTGGGTTAGAGATTTTGACAAATCTTTATTCGGGCAAGAGTTTCTATTTATCAGTCTTTTTATGGAGGAGAAAAAAAAATGAAGAAAAATGATCTACAGATAGCTAATAGTTTTTTTTTTTTTTTTTTTTTTTTTTCTGCAATGACCATGTGTCTTTCAGTCTACCAGCTGGGGGAAAAGCAGTAGACTACCTTTATAGCATTGTAGAAGAATAATATCGACCATGCTGTGCTTTTGGCTACAGCATGTAGCGAGCAGAGATGGTGGTGGTTAATTTTGTGACTATAACTCTTTGAAAGGCTGCAGGGAATGGAGGGGTGACCTTCTGAATTTCACGAGACACAGCCCTAGAACTGTTGTATCTCTGATTTTTTCAATACGGTATCTCTGACTTTTTCAGTATAGTAAGCAGACGCAAAAGCCTTTCAGTGGAGTCTTCTACATATCTTGAATGTTTAATCATATTTCATTTTAACAGTCTCCTTCCTCTGTTTCCTTTGCTAGGTAGATTTCCTCTTGTGCACTCTTTTGTGGCTCCCATGGCTGGATGAAAGCCCAGCCGGCTTGTCTGTGGTGGGAGACTTGCAAGGGAAACTAGTAAGCCAGTGGTTTGTATAGCCAAACTCCAGTCTGGGTTTGCTTTTCCCAGTGACAGTAAGGAGCCAAAGGGCACCGGCATGCTGAAACCCTCTGGGGCTGGTTGTTCAGTGTAGCATGTGATTCACCCTGTCAGCCCCGGTGGTTCACGTCCCATCCCTTGGCTGTAGGTAGCTCCTCAGTTTTCAGTAGGATCACCCATAGCATTCATCAGGACCTCTAAAAGTTGTTGTTAAGCATTTGCCCACAGGCATTTCAAATGAAACTGCAGCCCAGCTGTACAGGTTTGCAATTCCCTGAGATGGGCTAGTGAATCTGAAAGGTGCTGCCTTGGATCTATTTTTCTTTTGGCTCTCCTTTCACCCTGAGTTTTATTTGTATTTCCCCCTGTGGTGCTGACAGGATAATAATATTGTAACATTGTCACATCTGGTTAGGGAGAGGGGCAGGAGGAGGAGGAAATGAGGAACTCTCTTCTGAACTAACCTCAACTCTGCTCTATAAACAAATGAACACAGGAAACTCTGCAGTGAGTGGGCCACAGCCTCCCTCCCTTCTGCAGGGGGATGTCTTGCATGTTTTGTGCACCCAGTGCTCTCATTAACTTCAATGAGCTCCAGAGAGCCTGGCATATGAAGATCCAGAAAATCATTGCTAATGCAATCTTTCATCTGCTGTCTCCTTTGCCCTGAAGTCAGTGGGGGACTTGGATGCGCGGGGATGCCTGTTTGTATCTGAGCACTGGGGTGTTTCCCTTCTGTAATCTCTCGGGTCTCTCATTTGTACCCTGACAAGGGCAGGCTCCCAGGGGTTTACTAGAGGATCTGCAGGACTGGAGTTCTCAGCAAAAAATAAGTAAGATGAGACAGTGTTTAAAAAAAAACGCATATTTTTTTTTAATGAAGAAGAAATCTCTCTGTGAACACGAGAGCATTCTTGAAAGTTTGCTGTTGACTTAGATGAGATCACTAATTATTATTTGCTTAAGTCAACTTTGAAAATAAGATGGAAGTTTCCAAACTGCCAAAATGAAGCCTAAAGTTTTGCCATAGGTGCCTAAGCATGGTAAAATGGGATACCTTTTCTGCTTTCGAAGCTGCAAAAATATATCAGAGTAATTTTTTTTTTTTTAATTCCTGACAACAAAAAGGATTTTTGAAAAATCAAAACCCTCTTTTCCTACTCTTTGCCATTCTTGGGACTTAATAAAATCCCCTGGTGCCTGCTCATATGACCCTTTTTGCTCAGGAGTTTGGTAAAACCCTTCTGTGAAGCGCAATATGATTCCAAGCCTATTTTTGGCCCTGTTAATCTTGAAAACGCGGCTTCACGACACGGAGCCTGAGCGGGCTCGCCAGCTCCGTGCTTCTGCTGGCAGCTTGAGTTCAGTCCCTCTGTGCTCTGTTGCCAGGCAGCCATTTAGTCAGGTAGAAGTTCAGGCTGTGTGATGTTAGCAAGCAAGTTTCCCTATCTGAGAACCTCTTCGTCTTCTTGATGGATTTTTGTGACTGTGTTCATATTAAGCATGAGTGCAGCAGATACGGTCTTATTTTTTCCCTCTTATCCCCCCCGCCTCCAGCCCCTCTTCTGCTGTGGTTGGGAACCCCTTTATGGCAGCTTCTTTGTCTTTGCAGATGTAGCATGGTTGTGCAGTAAGATGAAATGCCTCTGCTGTCAGGGAGCCAGCCCAGCTGGGTGGGATCAGGTTACTGATGGCATGAAAATGCTCTGCTTATATCATAGTCAGGCTGAAGAATTGCATTCAGGTGTTGCACACCAGTTTTGAATAAATATGGGGCACGTTAGAAAAGATCTATAAAGCAGCTGGTATATGCCAGTCTCCTGTGTTTCCTCTTTTTTTTTTTCCTAGGTTTGTTTTTGTTTTGTTAGGAGGTTTAGTTACACACTCTAAGTTTGAGCAGAGGAAGAAGAGTCTGGGAGGAACTGAGGGGTTTCCTCATCCTCAGGGTTTTGTTTTACTCCATTTCATCCAAAGAGGACTCTCTCTCGAACCCCAGCAGAGAGGAGACTTTAGTGGCATGTTGCAGAGTTCCTTAAAAACCTGTGCTGAATTTCCTCTGGGAAGACCAAACATTTGCCCTGTTTCTCTGCTGAGTAGTAGAGTTACCCCAAGCTGTGCTGCTATGGACTCCAAGAAGAGCATGAGAAGAAACTGCGTGGAGGCCCCAAGTTTCTGGGTATGCTTGCTGAAGATTAATGCAGATCTGGGGAATCTGAAGAGTTATGGGCCCAAGGCTTTCCTTTTTCCAGAAGGAAGGAAACTTTGTTCCTCTGTACAGAAATATGCAGAAATTCACAGGGGGAATCCTAGAGGTTTGTTCTTGGATTTCATTCTTTTCTTTTATTTTTTTAACATGTTCAGAAAACATTTTTTTTTCCTTTGAATTCTTTCTGCCTGGACATGTATTACAAATAATGTAGTTTAAAACAGCAACCAAGTTGAATTTGAACTCAAGAGATCAGATTGTGTACACAAATAGCTTTTTAGCACATAGCCACGTTGGTCCCCACCATCAAGAAGGCCAAGACTCATCGGAACTCGTAGTCACACTCCATATGTACTTCTAGGCAAAAGGTAGTGAGTCCAGGGGAACAACAGGTAATATAATGGGATGGTGAGAAGCAGGCATCAGACTCTGAAAAAAAGGAACCACTCTGGCTTATATTGGCAGCTGGACAGGTGAGTTAAGGGCTGACATACTCTTTGGGAGGACGAGAGACCTTAAAGGATTACTTTAGAAAAAAAAGTCATGAAAATCAGCAGGGTATTTCTGGTGCTGTTGTGCATGGGGTAAAGGTTGTGGTTATCCTGGCGTGGAGTCTGGGTGCCACCTCTGTGGAGCTGTCAGCAGGCTTGGGGGTTGTTCACTGATGGTTTGCACGTTTGAGCCGTTGAGGAGGCTTTGTGCGTGTGTGCACGTGATACAGTATAGTTCATAAAGTTGGGGGATAAATGATGAATGCTATTAGAAGAAGGGGGCTGCTGAGAACTGCCATCAATTGTCTGTAGGGCATGGACTATTTCCTTGACAACCAAGATAGAAATGGTCAGAGGTTTGGCAGTGTCTTCTGGCACCTGCAGTGAGAGCTATGTGGGCCACTCGTTCTGGGGTCAGGCACAATGACTGATGGCGTAACACAGAATTGGGGTGCATAAAGGGTTTTTGGCTATGGCTTTTGTGTTTTGCGTGTTCTGGGGAAAATCTTTCAGGTTTGCTTTTTACCTGGGGGATTTTCTTTTTTTTACACATTTAGTATCTTTTAAAAGTCTGACTGTTCACAGTGTACTTTGCATCCTTGCTGTTGGCTCAGTGCTGATCCCGAATGCCAGGAACAAAGACATTAAATGTTATATTTGCTAAACAAAGCTGACACATTCCTACTTTCACACAAGGAAGTAGCGGCACTCCCAATGCTCCTGAGAGTTAAAAATGATCCATTTTATTGAGCGATATAATGACAGCACTAGCTGAGCAGAGTAGTAATTATTATCTCTAGGAGACCCAGGAGAACAATTTTTTAAAAGGAAAATAGTGTTTTTCATGTATTTCTTTAAATTCTGATATCAGCAGTTCAAGATTTGTCAGGCGTAACTAAAAATAGGAATTGCAGCCAGGCTTGTTTCATGGGACAGATTGTGGAAGCCTCTTGAAGTCAGTGGGGTGGGATACAGCCCAGCGTAAAGGTATGAGCGTTTGTTTGTCTGCTGCCTTCGCTGCGTGGTGCAGCCTGGCGGTGCTCAGTGCCTGCGTGATGGAGGTCTGGAAGAAGGAGGGGGGACAGCGCTGTGGCTAACATGCAGTCAGGCCACCTGGGAGTTGGGGGAGGCAGTCAGGTAAACTGTTTTTTCTCTTTGTGTTTTCCTGAAGGCAGGTGGCCTGACTCCTGCCTGCTCTTGGTCTCTGTGTAGATTTTTAAGTTTTGTATTTTCCCGGGGATTAGAGAGTCCTTCTAAGACTTGTGTCAGTAGAATGTGACATAATGTATGAACCCCTTCATTTATTTTCTCCATACAACAACAAAAAAGCTTAAAAAACTGTACTGCTCAGACCCTTAGCTTATGTAATTGTCCTTTCTGAATGAGCTTCCCCAGAGCTAAGCCAATTCACAGTTAGTCGGTATTTGGCTCTATATTAGCATGTCCTGCATTACTTACACATTCCTTCCTAAATTCAACCGGTTGGCTTTTTATCCATTGTGGTTATTTTTGCCCTTTGTCTCCAGAGGCAGCCTTGTGTGAGAGCCAAGATCCAGGTGAATTCTTGGGAGCGAGCCGCAAGCTAGAGCTTAGGGCAGCGGTAGGCGCCAAACTGGACAAACAAAGTTCCAACTACTCCTTCCCCGCTGTGGAAAATCTCCTGCTTGATGACACAGTTCCTTCATCCCCTAGATTTACACATCATTAGAAACCCAAACCTGCTTCCAGGTTTTCAAGAGCTTGTTAGCTCTCTTAAAGCATTAAGAGCGCAGCCTAATTTGCCAGTGGGAAAGCTTGGGGAAAGCAATGTAAAGCGCAGAGTTTTTTATCCAGCCTTTCAAAGTGAAGGTAAATATTGAAGCTAAGACTTTGGGAGAAAGAAAAAATTAAGGAAAAATAAAAAGCATTGGCACTGAAAAGTAATTTTAGTAAATAAAAGTGGTACTAATTCCTGGCAAAACAGAGTTAAATCAATATGGAAACAATTAATGCCACTGTCCCCATGAAATACAAGTTAAGATAGCTGATGTTTTGGGATAAAGTTCTTCATCAATCATAGGTTTATTTTATTAACATTCATACTGCTGTGCGGTGTGATTACTTCTGATGTCTTGTGACAAGCATAATGAGAAAATGCAGGGCCAAACCCAGACCTGGCGCTGGACCCGCGTACACGGCTCTGAATTTGGACTGTAATGTAACACATGTGAAGGCATAAACCTTTCCTGAAGGAACACAGATTCCACCTCAACCTCTGGCCCTTGTCGAGGTTATTCCCTCTGTTCAGATTTATTGGTAAAGCACTGCTGAAACTTTGTCTCCTCTTTTAAAAATTGCCCTGCAAATGATATGCTGAAAAGTCTGAGGTTCCCATATTGTCTGAACTGTTCTTTATTGTGTGAATGGCCTGGTTTTGCTGACTAAAAGACCAAATGCTTTGCAGCCAGATGGTATTGATTCTTTACAGTTGTGTTCATACATCAGATGTAGATATTGTATTCCACTTCCCATTACATCTGAAAATGACTGAGTCTAATTGACAATATGGCATCCACATTGAGATGTTTGCTTTGTGAAAACTGGCCGCTGCTCAGAATTATTTTGTATTATTAACTCCTGTACATTGCCCCTGCTGTTTGATCAGTCTGTTTCTCTTTGTTCTAAGCCATATGTGTTTTCAAAACTAATACTTACACACCTTTCAAGGCCTCTGATTGTCGTACAAAAGACGATAAATCTCTAGGGGATCTAACTATATCCTGGAGCATACAACCTAATGAGAAAAATAACTTCAGAACATCATGCTTTGGTGTTCTGATATTCTATCTCCTAGCTTTCAAATTCAAACAACAACAAAAAAAAGGAAAGCAAAAGATCCGCTGTGATGAAGCATTAGCTGCATGAATAGCAAGTCTAAAGTTTATATTCCCAAGTGGGACTGCATTTAACAGGGGCTCTTCAGTTGTTGCTGGATTTCTCATCAGTTCTTTGGACACTTTCTTTAGATGGTAAATATCCACCCTGTTTGCAAGAGGCAAAGAATGTTGCTTCCACCCCCCTTTTAAAAGACCCTGAAAGGCTTTTTGGCTACCATCTCTGTGGAAGAAGTAGAGGGAGTGGTATAATTATTTATGAGTCATAAATAACCGCTGAATTTGTTTAACAGTGAACGTACCTCAGAATCTCTGGAACACAGGTATGTCTGTGATACGAGAATGACTTGAGTGGGGAAGAGGGGAACAAGCTGCTTTGATCCATGTGCCCTATTGCACATCTCATCCCCAGGTCTCTAGTCTGTAGGGAGGCTCTGCAGGTCTCTGTGGCCTTGCAAGCTGGTGACAGGCCTGAATTCACCCCAGACTGAAATAAACTGTGGCTGGCAGGGCCTGTAGCAAAGGAGGCAGTGCATCTCTGTTCATTTTACATTTGCATGCATGCTATGTAAGTGGCTACCCTTTTACAGCTGCAAATGAGCAAAGGCCTTCCTGCCCATGCGAGTAGCAGAAGAACCTGGCGAAGAACCTCAAGTCTAAAGTCATGGCTATAACAGGGGCTTGGTAAGAAGAACCCTGTCAAAAATACAGCATCAAGGAGAAATGTGTCCAGTTGGGGCTGGGACTGTTGCCTGGAAAGACAGAGTGTAGGTCTAGGAGGCTGTGGTAAGCTGAAGTTCTGTGGAATGAGCTGAAAGGTGTTATGCTAAGGGGGAAAAGGTGAAGAAAGCCTTGCTGCTGGTCAAACTAGATGCCCTGTTCTCCCTCTCTCACTGTTTTCCATTGTTTTTGAATCCTCATCCCTGAGTTGAAACACAAAGCGATGCCCTGGTTGGGAAGGGGGGAGTTGAACACTAAAGTGAAGAATGACTCTGCTCATGTTCAAATTGACTTTTTGAGACCACCGTAATTTCTGCTGCTTTCAGAGCTTTTACACCAAGGCACAAATGGAGGTGATAAGTAACACAGGTTCATGAGTAGCACAGACGAAGGCTCTGACTTGACTTTTTCTACACACCTGTGGAATATCAGACTCTTTGGTGGGTGTGCTACGCCTTACTTAGAAAAGTGAGATTCAGAAAAATGACTTGCACTATGACTGATTAAATATGATTTGCTTGCCCAGTGCAAACCAAGAAAAAGTACTTTTTAACTGATTAAATGTGATTTGCTTGCCCAGTGCAAACCAAGAAAAAGTACTTTTTAATGCGGAGCTGATAAATGTGTTAAAGCTGATGCAAAAGGCTTTCCTGACATAGGTAAAAAAAATTTTCTTTGGTGGTGCATTTGCGTGCAAGCTGTTACTTTTGTAAGATGGTTTTCATTTAGAAACTGTTTCTGCACAAAGGATTTTCTAACAGTGCAATAAAACAATCTTGCCTATCCATCTTGAGCCGGAAAAACCATATTTAACTTTTGTTAGTGGAAATACTTTAAAACCCCAGGTTAAAAACAGTTTGGTGATCTGAGTGAAGCTCTGAATGAGAAGCAGTGAACCTTCTTTACTGCTGTACGGGCAGATGCCAGCTGGGAAGGAAGTTTGAATCTCTCTCCTTTGTACTCATAGTGTCTTCATTAACATTTTACGTGAGAACCTCGCATACTTCAATATATTTATCCTCATCTCACCCCAGTAAGAGGAGGACATACCCACTTGTGCGTTTGGGGGGCTGCGTCTCGGAAAATCCAAGTGATGTGAGATCACATAGCAAGTGTTCCTGGGAACTGCCAGTTCAACCTGTCTCGTCAGAGTCCTGAGCTGGCCCTGTACTCAGACCCATTGAGAAATCACTACAGCTCAAACAGCGAAGCGGTAATTAAAAGATAATGGGATTGTTCCAGCATCTTCAGGTTAGGAGGCCATCGTTGTGCCTGGTGGCTGCAAGAATATGTCGCCTGTGGGCAGTTACGTTGCAGAAGAGATTATTCCCTGAATTAAGAAATGGAGGGAGTACTTCTGCCAAATCTCTTTTTTTCCAGGGCTAGCTGTAATCAAATTCCTTTCTTTACTGTTTTTTGTAACCCCACTAATTGAGATCACCCAAAATGTTACCATGAGCTGAAGTCAACATCAATTAAAAATCCCATTTATATTCCCTATGAAAACACATGGCCTTCAAAAGTGTTTGATTTTTGTCGGACCTTCTCATCTGTTTGTCATTTAAAGTTCAGGCCATTTTCCATATTTCTATCAAATGCTGCCTCACATGGAAATCTGGCAAATGAGCTTGCAAAATAAGTTATTTGAAGTTATAAATAATCTAATACTTGCCTGGAGTTGACCTCTCTATACAATAATATACAAATTAATGTTCGAAGCTGAGGGACGTACAGTGCTCTAGTACTGCCTTATTAGTTAAAGGAAAGGTTGCACTTGTACTGTAACAGCACTTGTGGTCGTTCCCACTGGTGCAGACTTGGCCTGAAAGTAGGAGGGGGTGGAGGAGGAAACGGGGCAGAATCTGTAACACTGGCAGCTCTTCTAGGCAGGGGTCTTGGCTCTGATGTCACTCCCAAGTGCATGTTGCTTATTTATTTAACAAAACAGAAATGGTGAGCAAGCAAATGCTTTTTTGCTGTGATTGCTTTTTCAGTCACATTTGTTCCTTTAAAGTCCATTCATGTTCAAATCTGGGCACGCTTGTGTTTCCTGTTTTAATAAGGAAATGGTTGGGAACCCATGGATTCACAAGAGATTGGATGGTGAACTGGGAGCCCAGTAGGGTGCTGGGGCTGCCCTTGCCACCCTAAAACCATCTCAGTGGGTTTCAGCTCCCAAGGTGTGATGCATCCTGTGGGTCATCAGGTACAGACATCCTTATGTTCTTCTTCCTTTCTGGGTGAGGAGAAAGGAGCACTTTCAGCCACCATGCGTCTCCGTAATGTGAAGCAGCCATGCCATGGCTGAGTCAGGCTTCCCTGCCACGGATCTGTGACCGAGACATATGCGGTGAGGTTCAGCAGGTTACGGCAGTGGTTTTAGCCTTGCCTTGCCTGAAAAATGAAGGTGTTCCCACATAGCCTGTGCTGAAATTTCCCAAGTGTCCTTTTCCACGCTGTATACTGAATTCTGTTCCCAGTGACTACCTTTATACTGTTGCACACAGTGTGTCTTTGAGCCTGGCCTTGGGGTCAGAATGATACTAACCCAACAACGTACGTGATTCCTGAAGTAGGGCTGGGTTTAGGGCTGTCCAGCTGGTAAACCTGACAGGTGAGAGCCTGGGGTGCATCCTGCTCTTCCAGAGCAGGCTTACTTGCTGTGCAGACCAGCCCTGGTGTGCCAGGTTTGGCTCTGCAAAATTTTTGGAGCTAGCCTCCTTCATCTGGTGAGTTATGGGACCCTTTTTCATCTTCAGCATGGACAGGTGAGCTTGAAATTGGAGAGTAACTTCAAAGTGCTTACAAATATGAGATGGACGTTAGTTATGAGATCTCAGGGGCTGTTTCAACATCAGGTCGCTCCCAGGACCACCTCAGGTACACTGACGGTGTAACAGATAAGAGTGTTTGAGGATAAAGATGCTGTCCATTGCATGTAAAAGTCACAAAATCTTGTTCCTAAAGTCTTTTAATTTGAATGCTTATCACTGACGCATGCTGACACAAGCTTGGTTGTGCTTCTTTTTCCCTTAGGTACACGTTTCTTATATTGATTACACTTCTAGCATATTAGTTAAAGGACCTAAACTAATTTCAGATGCTGATAATCTCCAAATACATACGTATTGTTATCATCTGTCTTAGAGGTTTCTGCTGTCATGAAGCTCTTGTGCAGAGTTTTCTTTTTTTTCTTTTAATCAGCTTCAGACATCAAGTGCTATAAGTGAATGACCGTATCTGCTAATTAAATTGAGCCTTGAATGACCAGGTAAGCACTCCAGTTGTCATTATGCTCCCACTTGATGAATGGTATTTCAAGTTACTCTTGAGGCTTTCCTAATGGCAGTCGGGTTACTGGGAGCTTAACTTTGCCAATGCACAGGCTCTTGCTTAACTTACCTCATGTAGGTGCCCACGTTGAACTCAATGCATCTCTTACCTACGTGAGCATTTCTGCGAGTTCTCAGGAAGCAATTCCGTGCAGCATACTGGAAGATGCCAAGCGCTACCCTCCCAGACACTGCATGGTATCAGCTCTCCTCTGTCGTGCTGATGGAGAAAATCATTTTAGCATATGGCAGAAGAGGTCCTTGAAGCCATTTCAGAATGTGCTTTACAATGTGCTTTGCATGTTGTGATGCCTCAGTGACTGACACTTCTATTTTTGCCTGGGAAGTTGTGGATCTGAGTTGCATTCAAGGAATTTGGCCTATGTTTATAGCTGAGAGCACGGATAGTAGGAAATTGCATGTTATTTGTAAACATGATTTGGGGAACACACAGGTACTGACCAGAGTTTTCCATTTCAAGCTATCACACTATTTTGATTTTTAGAGTAATGCATAAAGAACTGAAAGAGATCTATGCTTTGTTTCAAAAAAGACCACAGGAGAGGCACAATATTTTCAAAGCTGTTCCCAGGAGTAGACCCCAATGGTTTATATGCTAAGAGAACAGGAGTCCATTCACATCAAGAAAACTGTAGTCCTAGCCTGTTTCTTTTGAAATTCAAGGTTGTACACCTTAAAAATGCCTAATTTTTCTTTGCTAAGGTTTTTAGGGAGATCTCTAGATATGTTTCAGTATTTGGTGTTTGTGCATGTATGCTTACTGTCTTTTCTAAAACTTGTATGTAAAGCTGCAGTTGGTCTGCAAGTACTATTGTATACTTGATTGGATTAAAATAAAGATTCTACACCCTGTTATTTATATGCCCAAAATATCACAAAAAGCTTAACAAACATGGAGGTTTAAAAGTACTACCTTTCGGATTCTCTGCACTTGCCTTCTCATGTGTTTGAATCTTTGGAGTTAATCTTTTTCACACTACTCTTTGAAATGAGGATTAGAAGTTAATCAGCCTTCCCTAAACGTAAGTGTAATCACATGGCAGCCAAAACAGGAGGTTTACAAAAGACCAGCAGATACCACGAGTCTTACGCTAATAAACATGAGACTTGACAACAATGAATTTCTTTGACCCAATGAGAATAATTTAAAGCCATGTGTTTGTAATGCAGATAAGTCACAAATAGGTAGATGAGCAGAGAACTCACTAGGGTCTTTGTTGACCACCTGCTATTCTGGAGATTCTGGCTGATAAACACAGCCATCCCCATCTGTAGATGGGGAGTTATAATTAATTACCTGTGACATTGATAAATTTCTTTGAGGATCTTCTTTTCATACAGTGGTGCATCTGCATCAGGTCCTCCTTTCCCTCTTCCAACATGAAGAGTCTATTTATGGACTCAGATTGATAATTAAATGGTTCATCTACAAAAAAGAATGGTTCCCAGGAAAATGTGAGCTCTATTTCTGTGCTCGTATTAGGCTTTGTCAGACATTACATAAGAGATTTGCTCATGTTGGCCTGCTGCTCCTGGCTTTTCAGTTAATCCTTTGTATTACGTTTCCAGTGCATGTAGATAATTTAATTTAACATTTTTCTAAATGCCTGCATGCAGGAAAGCTAACCTTATATGAGCATAATTAGAATTATTTATATACTGTAAAAATTTAACTGAATCAGAATTACTGGAAAATGTGATTTATTTTTTTTTAAAGAATACATTTTGCTGTAATTGAATTAAGTTAAAGCCTTAATTATTTTTCAACTCTTGCCTTATGCTATCCTTCTCCCACTTGATCATGTCAGTTGCTTTAACTGTGTATAAAATTCATTTAGGCTGTGATGGCTATTCTCTTTATCACTTCGTCTCAATAGATTGTTACTTCAGAGCCCAAAAGTTTAACAAATTGTTTTAACAGGCTTAAAAACTTGTGCGAACAACGTCTTCAGGTTACTGATACTAATGTAGACTTCCATTTAGATAGCTCTGAAATAAACAGAACCACAGTCCTTGTTGCTCTAGATACCATTTATACCATTAACCACTGCAGTCTGGCTTGCCTGGGAGATAAATGTGATCATTGATGAGCAATTAGGAAACAGTTTTGCAGAGATCTGGGCTTTACGTTTCAGGCTAGTGGGACAGAGAAGCAGCTGATTTTCTGAAGGTCAGAAGGTGTCATGAAGGGATGAGCTCACACGGGTGAGGAGGGAACAAACACATTTGAAATTAATGTATTTTGGTGGCATTGGGAAAAGAGGAGGCAGAAGGCTGTTCTTTGGTGATGCAAGATTTATGACACTTGACCACAGAAATTTTGACGCCTGAACACCTTCACAGGCAGTTTTTATTTATATAAATGTGTGTGTTTATATATATTAAAAAAAAATGCAGTGCTAACACTATACAGTGTGGATGTTCACCTGGTTTTTGGTGTGTTCTAACATATGCAATGAAGACAAAGAAATAAGAAAAACCTTCAGGTTGCTTGTTTGGTAGTTATTTGATTTTTAAGTTGAGTAAGTATGGAAGTATTCAAGACAGAAACATTGTATAATGAGCAGCCATCCTCTGTTCCAGGAAAGAAGAAAACAGATAAATATAAAGTAATTTCAAAGCCTGCGTTTTCTGCTCTGCATAAAAATGTAAAGGGCGTTTTTAATGCCACACTCAGTATAGAGAAAGGCTTGGGATAAAATGAGATTGCTCTGCCTTTGCTTCGATTCTGCAACAAGCCAAGCCTGAACTATGGACCTCCAGAAGCTGAGGAAAACATTTCTGTTGAGGCAGTTAAATATCATGCAGCATGTACTGCATTAGCACCTAGAATGCAGATGAAGATATGGTGTTAAATAATTAGATTAGCTTAAACCCTGAAGCCTGAGGTTTTGTGTCTCCCTTCCAAAATATATGTTAGCACTTAGTCTTCTCTGTTATATCTGTAGATACTCTCATTAACCATATAAATGTCTAACCCTGCTTTGAATCTTCTTGGCCGCTTTTACATCCTGTGACAATGAGGATTTGGTGCAATTACAAGTTGCGCTGAAAAAAATCCTGCTCCTTTTCTTTTTGGAATTTTCTCACTTTTAATGCACTGACCTTTCCCTCTGCTTGTGAGTCAGTAGGCAGAACGAGGACAGGAACTTCAGGCCTTTTTTTCACGATGTGGTTTACTAGGCTTTTGACACCTTCTTTGCAATTGTGTCTCTTGTAGTGTAACCTTCTGAGGCTTTTTGGGTACCATTTGGCATCATAACCTGGAGATCAGGGATCTCTGCATGTATCATATTCCATCCTCTTTTGAGAAACTATTTTCTGGCTGAGAAAACTCTGGGTTGTACCTGGCTTTCCCCAAACTACTGTACAAGCCTCGTGCTTGATCCTTGGATTCACACTGGTCCTACATCCTGGGAAGATTTTAGAGTTTGACAATTTGTTTATGGGTGAGCTAGACCAAAAGGAGACACAAGCACAGCAGCCTGTGTACAGAATAAATGACTTAAATCTGCCGTATTCTGTATCAGGCAGCAGTGCTTTGATTTGCATGACCAGAAGAAATGGGACAACTGGGCTGGGCTGAAGCTTGAACTGCAGTGCCAGTAACAAGCCTGACTTCTCTGAAACCAGATCCTGCCCTGACCCTGATTAATTACTCAGGAGTTGTTCACACGACCAGATTCCTCCTGTCAGTGTGCCCTGTGCTGCCTGTCAGGCCTGACAGTGGAAATAGAGCAGTCGTAATCCCTGTGAATTATCCGTGTCTGGACGTAGTGTCCTATCAAGTGATTATCATGTGATAAGGCTCCTAGTGCTTTCCAGCTCCTCTAGTTCCCCTGATGTAACATATTAATATGCTTTTAACATTTAAGGTTATTATTCTTGTATGCTATACTTCAGACATATCTTCTCTGCAGCCATCATGTACTTCATGGAGCCAAAATGCCCCGTGCAGAACAGGTCTTTCTGTCTTCCAAGACAGGTTTATAATGAACGGCCTTCATTGCATTGTTATGCTAAGTAACCAACAGTGCTCTCAATATTCTAATGTGGACCAGTGTAAGTGTAATGCGGTATGAAGTACACAGCTTCTCCCAGAAGAATTCTTTCATCTCCTTTAAGTTAAAAAGCAGAGGCTGGGGACCTGCTGTAGGCCTGGCTTGCATGCTGACTTGTAATGAGCAGCACGCAGCAGCTGCACCGTGGCAGGGCTGGGGCTGGCTTCAGACTGCCAGGCGTGAGAACCACGAGGCAGTGAGACACCCTTCAAACGTGTGAGGAGGCAAGGAGCTGGATTTGCTGAAATGATGCAGTTTTGTTATCCAGCAAATACATTTCTAGGTCTGATTCAAGTCTTTTCAACATCTCAGTTTCCTTTCCTCTCCAAAATTTCCTGCGTTGTTCAAGCTCCTTAAGAGGAATGAAGCAGGTTTATTTGATTCTATTCTTGTGCTTGGACTTGTAAAGTTCACACTTTTGATTTTCTTCCTTAAAAGGGTGGGAGATGCACATCCAAAAGACAAAAAAAAAAAAAAAAAAGAAAGAAAAAGAGGAGTGAGATGGTCATTTCTGATAATCACCTGCTTCCCAGAGCTCGAAATGAAGAACAAAACAGCACAAGTGATAGATAGACCTGCAGTAAAACCTGCAGGCTGGCAACATTTTTATGAATGAGTGAATCCAGGCTTTTCTCAGCACGGTACTTGCTCAGGATAGTGGTTCCTTGCACAAAGGTATTTGGCTTTGCAGGTTTTAGCTCTTGCCAGCTTTTTTGGAAAACATATTAGCTGCCTTGATGTCTGAAATTCCCTGGGGAGTACCCAAAGAGAGCTCTTAAAGTGGCACTGTTTTGCTAATTACTAAGGCCAACTGTTGTCTGGCTGAATTGTCTGCGTTAACAACAGGCTCCCTCTGCTTCTCCTCTCCAGTTTTAACTCTAATGCTAACAGAGCGGGCTGTGATTATGCTAATAATGCTGGCTTTCCTACGTAAGGACATATGTGAGATGTGCTGCGGTTCCTAATTGTTTCATTCTAGTCTTGCTGGTCCATGCACGATAATTGCAGGTTTTACTCCTTCAGTAAGGAAAGGTCAGCCTAGTTGGCATTGCTACAGCAGGCATTTCAGGAACAGAGAGCATTGGAAAAATTACAGCTTTAGCCTTAATTGTTACTGTCTAGCTAAGGTACTGATAGGACCATTCATGGAATGGCAGTGGCGCATGTCACGGTCAGTGATGTAACCTCAAAACCTATTCATAGCGTAGAGGAGCACGTTGCCTGGGTGGAGAAATGAAATGCAATGTTTCAAGTGTTTCTGCTCGAGGTTACTTGAAAAAAGTTCAGTGGCAGAAAAGACATTGAGCAGCTCTCAGGTGCCATTAAAGAGCTTGGGCTTTCTCCTGGCTGGGAATGCGCCAGGAGTGTGCTTGTCAGTAAAACCATCTTTTGTGACGGTAGAAGACAAGTTTCTCCCTGAGAAACTGGAGCTGTGGCTGAACTTCACAAAAGAGTAAGATAGCTTCTTTCTCCAGAACAGAGAAACTGAAAGACCAAAGGCTCCCTACCCTTAAAATTAGGCATAGACGTAGGTTTTGCACTTCCTGTGCACTTTTTCTACTTCAGTATATGGTAAAGTCATATCTTTGTAGAGTATTAGGTATGTGGTTAGTGAATGTATGTAGTGTAAACATGACTAATACAGGACTGTTTTTATTGCAATGTTAATTTGAATCCAGTTATTAAAAATAATTTCACCTAGATTGGACACATCTGCTTACACTGAGCTGTTTTCGGGCAAACTGGATGAAGCCGAGGATCTGGTATGTGGCACTGGTAAGATACTGAATCTTCACAGCATCATAATTGTACTACAGAGGATCGTTGTGTGTGATTTTTTTATTTTATTTTTTTGCCAGAATTAAAAAATTGTGGCATAATGTAATAAAATGCATGCTGTTGGGACTTTTTCAGCACCTGTGTGCATTGGCCCAAGGTAGAGAAAGGGACACAGCTGTGAGAACATGATTTCACATGAGGCAGGACTGGGGCTGACATACACCACCAAGATTTGGGGTTACTGTACTTTATGTAGGTGCAAGTTTCATACATTCAGTGGTTTTCCCCTTTGGTGGACACAGCACTGACTTTACCCGTGGGAGACCTGGATTCCTAGCTTTGGTACTGACTTTTGTGCCCTCTTTTAATTGTCCTTTTGGTTTGTGTACATGGTTCTTTCCATCTGCAACGTGTCTGTGATCGGTGTGGAAGCAAAGGTTTGCCTAAGGAGGGAGTGTCAGGTGAGTAAGGTGTACGTAGGGGTAGCGTTTCCTTCTGCCCCAAAATTGTGCAGGGCACTTGCTGTACCATGAGTTGCTAACAGGCAGAAAGCTCAGCTCCCTTCGGTGCCTGTTCCCCACGATAGCTAACCCTACTGTGGTCCCTCATCCATTTTTGTAAGGCACCTTGAACTCTGGCCAGAGGGATCTAGTACGTAAAACGTGAACGATGAGGATTATTTAGAGTGCTGGAATTCCTCTCTTGCTGATATAATGACAATAATGGATCTCAGGCCAATAGAGATGTTAATAGTGGTCATCCCAACCCACAAAATTAATATTAATCTTTAAAAGATTGAGATGCAACAGGGCAACCTAAATTAGAGCTTTGGCACTGTGACCGAACTGTCTCGTTTTTGTGGCAGTTTAAAGTAGATTGTTAGCAAAATCACTGTTTGTTACAGGTTTTGTGGATAAGTTGCTTTTTTGTTTCTTAATGTTAGTTAAGGACATAAAAATGAGAAGCCAAAATATAGGTATTTATTTGATTGACAGTAATGGCTTTGAGAGAAGCCATTTAAATATTATTTACATATTATTTGAAGCCATAATAAGCTATCATGTCAATCCATAGCATGGCATTGTTATTAAATGAGTCTCTGGCAGGGTAACTCATAATGGTGTTATGCAAATTAAGCACATTTAAAAAACTTTTGTAAGAACATTACCGTACAAGCAAGGTAACCAAGTTTTCAACATCAGCGACTCTGTCATTTTAAATTTAAAATGCACAGACTGTGTATGTGGCTAATGCCTCTGCAAAGCTCTCTAATAAGGGCCAGACTCAGCAAATGCTGGATATACGTCCCTCCTGATTTAAACAAATAATTTAGCACATAAAACTTCTACTAATGTTGCTTTGCTGAACTTAAACTAACAAGTACCCTTGTGGGATGGATAGATAGAAAATGAAAATATATTTTCCCCTCTCCCTGAAAAACTTTGTCTCTAAGACTGACTTTGTATGTTGAGATCGCTAAGACATGGCTGAAAAGGGGGACAGGTTGCATTTTAACAAGGAGGTGCCGGCAAGCTTTAAGCATATGTAAGAGAGGCAAATGACATTTGTCTGTGAATGGTCTCTGAGTGTGAAGTTCTGTATCAGTCAGGAGCCCCACAGCTGAGTGGTCAGTTCAGCTGGCCAGACAGTTTTGGAGAAAACAACTGCTCCAGGGCTGGTGCTCACCTTCCTCGCTAAGTTGCTGAGAGCGCATCACAGTGGCATTGTCTGAGCTTTCATGCGAAAAGACAGCAAAGACTTCAGTACAGGTGCTACAGGATTATGAACTCGTCCCCTTTACTGTGCAAACACTCTGAGTCACCTGGCTGGCCAAAATACAGCTTCAGGAAAGCCTTCAGAGCTGTGTCATTGAGGCAAATAAATAAATAAATAAACAAACAAACAAACAGGGATGGATGGGTACTCGTCCTGAGCACTTGATAAGAACAATACCTGCCAAACAGGGAGTGCAGCACTGCTGCTCTTCTAGATAAAGACATCAATGGTAAAGAAGCATACAGGAAGCTAAATTGCTTTGCAAGGTTTCTATTTGGCCCTTGCAAAGAGTATCATGTCCAGCGTGCACCATTTGATAATAGCGATACTCTGAAGAAAAAGTCGATCTGTTTTTTCAGAAGTCTCCTCTGAAATTTCAGAATAAACTTCTTGCAGAAGTTCATGTCAGTATCTGAGGAGCAAATGCTGGGGCCCACCACGGGCTGGGGGGCTGTTCCAGCCTTTCTTTTGGCTGTGTAGAGGGAGGCTTACCAAAAGCCTTGAGAGAGCCCACAAAACCTTCTGGTAGTATGTCACTTGAAAGATGACAGCAGTCATAAAATTATGAGGTAGGGTTTCCTCTGAGTCCTGGAGTAAGTCTCTGAGCAAATATGCTCTCTCAGTCTGCCAGGGCTGCTCAAAGTTTGTAGAACAAGTTTTCTGTTAATTTTGTGATTTGGGGCTGCTCAGCAGCATGTACTCTTGCACATGTGGTCATGTACAAGAGTTGAATCTCCCTCTTTTGCCACTGCTTTTCTCTCTGAATGCACACATTCGTGCACACGCGCACACCGCTGTCTGAAGAAAGTGTTGGGAATAGCCTTACTAGCCTAGCCAACATGCTGTCAGCACCACTTGAGGCCAAACTTGCTCAGATTTTTTTTGGCTGCAGAGGTTCCTGAAATATAGAAGAAAGCAAAGCTAAAAGTGTATTTTAACCAAGCGAGGATGCATTCTTTCATTGCAGCCATCCCATGAGGTTTGGCCAGTCCATCATCATAGGTTTATGAGAGCGATTCCTGAAAGCAGCTGCCAAAAGAGCGGCTTTGGAGTGTCAAGCAAGATCTGGATAAAGCCACCGTGATATGTCAGCTGCACATTCTGATGGGCACTGATACTGTGGGGGCATTGTAGGACCTGATACTGACACCTTACTGCTGCCTTGCACTGACTCCAAGTGTGTAGGCATTAGGCTAAGTTCCTTTACCACAGGGAGCCTGCGATTCCTTCGGGATACACTGATGCAGCTTCCAGTTGTGTTGATGGTGAAGATCCTGCAACCTGGGGATTTCCTGAGTGTTTGAATTTAAATACACCTGGTTTTGGTTTGCTTCCTAACTGGAGCTTGACTGCTTAGGAACAAGCAGTAATCAAAATGCATTGTGCATAAAAAATGCACCTCCTCCTTTACCCCTTCCCCCCCCCCCAAAAAAAAAAACAGAAACAAACAACCCCCCTTTATTCGTCATTGCTTTTGAATTACTTCCTGCCCTTACAACCTCCTTTTGATTTCCAATTCAGTTCTGCCAAAAGGCTTGGATTCCAATCAAGACCGTTCGCAGAGCATTAATACTCAGATAAATAAATGCAACAGGCAATCAAGCTGCTGTGAGCTAATGGCAGGACACTTGAAAGTGCCGTATTTCAGATAATGGTGTCAGCTTCAGAAAGGCATGCAAACTGGTTTAATCAAATGTTACATTTTATTAAATTCCTGACCATTGGGAAGGAGATTGCATTGGAGAATTTAAAAGATTGGGAGTTTCTGGCTTTATTTCTGCACTGCTGATAAGCAGTAATTTTTGCAGAAGGGGAAGAAGTAATCCTCTGCAATAAAACCATTTTCATAATACCATGGGAATGAGTTATTGCTTGAGGTAAGGCACAGTTTCTAATGGCTGCCTAAGCTTTCATCTCCATCTTTCATGGGCTAGTCAGACATTTTTATAGTGCTGACACAAAAAGAGAGCATTTATGTTGCTTCCATTCTCCATCTGTCAACAGTTAGGTTAAAGTGCCACTACAGGAATACTTTTGATCTGATTTCCATTCCAGCGTGGTTCATCAATATACAGTATTTGAGCCATATGAACTCTCAGGCTCCTAATCACATATTTTTTATGCACCACTAATGGTTAGCAAATCGGAAACAAAAGTCTGTCTTTTTAATGTGAATAGGGGTTAGGGTGGTACTTCCTTTTATTTTGTATTTCCCTGATGTACCTCCCTTACAGTTTTTTAAACTGTTGTGAATTGTTTTTGAGTGAATAGTGTTAAGAGTCAAAATGTGTAAGGCCAGAGAGGAAGTGGACTTTTGTTTCACTTGCATGAGATATAGCTGTAAACACCGATTGATTTAAGTGTGTGCATCAGGTAGAAGCAAAAGGTAAAGAGGGAAGCTTTGTCATAAACCTTCTAATCCCTTTTGTACTTACGATTCCTTTCAGCTGATGAACCTTAATGGCACGATCACAAAAGGTTATTCTGCACAGGAATTTGGAGACCTCCATGAACAAAACTCTTACCAACTCACTCTGTGCTTGGTGCAGTTGTAAGGCTGAGCAGGGTAGATATGTTTGCAGCAAACTGAAGATGACTGTCAGGTGCATGGATTTCCTGTTCCTCTCCAGTCACGCTGTGGTAGCTCTGGTTTTGTGACTATCTGGAAAAGGTATATGCAATACAAAAAGAAGAATACAAGGGCAAGAAATCTTATCTTTCTTTTTGAGGCATGTTTTCTGGGCTTATTTCTAGGATCATTCTTAGGCAATTCCTGTTTTTTCCCCAGCTGGTCCTTACCTGCCTTGTGGAATAGTACCCAAAACCAAACACCCCAAACCTCACTTCTTTCACTTACGATGAGTAGAACAGAAAAATTATTCCAGACCTTTTCAGTGTACCCAGCTGTGCTAGACAGTATGTGGAAAAAACATCCTCTCTGTGATGAGAACAAGGTGGATGGGGAATGGCAAAGTTATTTAAAAACAAAAACAACAACAACAACAAAACCACCCTAAGCTCTGAGGAGGGGGAAGACAATCTGTTTTTAAAGGCATTTTCTTCTGAATAGCCCTGTCCCTCGGGTATGCAATATTTGCTTAGTGTAAATTTCTTTCAGCTTTCTCTCAGATTTCCAGTGCCTCATTTTTCTCTAGCTAATGTAGTGCAGTTCATATACTGTTTTATGGGTGACTGGCTTGCAGAGGAAGGTAGGTGTGAAAGAGCAGGCAACCATGAAACTGAGTTATATGGAGTAATCACTACAGGGAAGAAGGAATGCTTAGTCCCTTTCCTGTCACAGTCAGATGAGGCTTTCACACTGTGGGAGTGATTGTAAAGATCCAAAGGAGATATTACTTATTTGTTTCAGGTTGTTTTTAGCTCATTGGCTGAGATTCCTGGCTTCTGGAAACTTTGTGTTATGTTTCCTAGCAATCCCGAGGATGCTGTTGGCCACTGGAGCGGGAATTATAACTCTTGCTCCGCGGCTGGCTTGAGCCACATGATTAACTTGTTAGCTGTGATTGTGTAGTCCATGTGTGTGCAGATGTAAAGTACCGCAGCTTGGCTTCGCATAAACACAAGACTTTTTTGTCTCAACAAAGTGTGTTGTGTTGCACTTCTTGCTGTCAGAGTCTCTGTGATTGTGTAATTAGGACAGTCCAGCTGGTGCATGTGATTGCCTTTTTGAGTTCGTACGCAGTTGAGATCTCAGTCTGGAATTTTAGGGAATTAAGAGATCAAACCCAAATCCAAAATTCTTTTGACTTTGTTTATATCCAGTATTTTGATTTCTTTTGTACAATGATAGGGTGATGCAGAGGATCAGTATCTAAAAAGTGCACCTATTTAGAGGTTTAAGGTGTTGAAGTTGTGCATATTTTTTTGCAAGTCGAATGCTACAGCTTGCTTTTGTGCAGCAGGGAGTCTTCAGTTCCCCCAGCCAATCTTTCACCGTTCCTACTAAGCAGGGACCTGAATGCTATTAGACATAGGAGCAAAAAATATGAATATTGTACCCATTTTATTCATATCTACTGCTTTCTGTCTCTTAGTTGTGCTTCTTCGGTTGTCTTCTCATATTGTTGTCCACCCTCTGTTACCTCCTCCAATGGTGATAAATGGAACACTCTACATTTTTTTTTTGAACTCTTGGTTTTTCCTCTTAGTTCCTGATTATTTTAATTCTGCCAGACCTTATTTCATATCCTTTCCTCGTCTGCCTCTAATTTACAGTATATCATTTCTCCTTCTCCGACCCCTCATTTCCATTCCTGTAACGTTCCATGTTCTTTCTTGGAGCCTGGGCTGAGCACACAGACCAGTTAAAATGAAAATATACTTTTCAGATTTTAGTAGCCTAATTATTTTATTTTAAATGAAGCCGAGACATCAATCAGACTGTTCTCTAAATCCCAGTCACATCAGCAGCTAAATGAAAATATCAGTTATTCTCTCCCATTCCCAACCCACTTGCCTTTAAATGGTATTATCAAAGCAAATATTAGGAGTTTAGACATGTCCGTAGTCTTTGTTGAAAAGCTCTTGCAAACGAGGCGAGGGAGATGCATCTGAAATCCTAATACCTCATGAAATAATATTAACAATGGGTCTGGCACATGTGAGTGTTCAGACAGGAGGCTGTCAGATCCCGTGAGGTTGAAAGTGAGAAATATTTGAAAGACAAAGAGCAAATCACAGAAATGGCAAGTTGAGAAAAAGGAGTTTTGCAGGCTGAGCGCTTCAAGCTCCTGGGGCCGGTTCTCAGCTCTGCCATGGGCTCGCTGCTCGACTTGAGCCAGGGATTCCTGAAGAGTCTCGCAGGGCTCGAGCCCTGTAGATGTCCCGTAATCGGATCCCGTCCTCTCCAATGTCTTCACCTTTTTTCAAAGTCCTGAGTGCCCAGAGCAGCTAGGGACTGTGGATGCTCAACTCTGCTGAAAACTGGATCCAAAGTGCCTCAGGTTACTTACTCAGAAAGTGTGTGGATGCATTGAAAGTATTTGCCTTTGGGGGCTTCTTAAAAATTCTCCCCCCCACATGCCACCCCTTTCATTTTTCTTTGCTGTTAATCAGAAGGGAGACTGTAGAAGCTGAGGGTTAGATATGTGAAAAAGCTGTGTTAAAGAGATGGATGTTTAGGATACAGTCGGTTTAGAGACCTCACCTGAGCTTGGAGGTCCTTTGGTTTGACTCACTGCATAGCCATACAACGGATGTTCACACACCGTTTGATTTCAGGCTTCTCATTTAGGGCAAGCCTGCTGTGGGTCCTGCTGTGGCCAGAGGGGAGGGATGCTCTTCCAGAGGGTGATTTGGTGACTTAAGGGAGGCTCTTCATCTGAATCAGATTTTTCTGGTAATTTTTACAGCTCCTAAACCCTTTCTCATATCCTTTCTTGGTCTGTCGTCAGCTTGCAGTGTATTATTACTCCTGCTCTGTCCTCTTTTCTCTGTGACTGTGAGCACGGAGGAAGTTGGGAACACGAATACAGGCAGGTCAGTAGTACCCTCCATACAGCAAAAGACAGTTTAATCGAGATAGGTGAAATGACAGGGGATGGGGAGAGGATCAAGTAATTTATGGTCAGTCAGTTGCAGAGTTAGGAATATAATTGTTCTACCAGACCTAGTCCAGTGCTTTTTTTCCAGTAGATGGTGTGCTCTCTCCTTATAACTACTTGCTTTATTGACAATGTGTACCAGTAGCCAGCTTTGCATTAGGGATCCCTTTCTGTGTTTTCCAGAACAGGTTGTGTTTTTTAACTCATCGTGGAAATGAAACAAAGAGGTCTGGAGGTTTTCATTGCTTCAATTTCCCCTTTAATACGTTATAATTTCTGTTTTTATTTTTCTCCTTTTTTCTTCTGCTAAACTCCAAAGGGATGAAGACACATGAGAGGCAATGTTAAGAGCTTTATCAAAGTTCTGTCTAATAATAATGAGATTTACAATAGGCTTCTAAAGGACACAGATCAGAACCACTTACCATAATGGCACTACAAAGTAATGAAGATTCAAGTGGTCCTTGTTAGATAGGAAGCTATCAGAGAATTGGAACTTGTCTAATATCACATTGCTGGAGAAAAGTCGCTCATCGATGCTGGGAAAGTTTTACTTCTAATTTCTGCTTCACATCCAGGCAAAGCAGCTTGAAGCCTGCGTTGTTTAGATTTGTAGGACTCCAGGTGTGCATGCTGGGGCTCTCCCTCCCATTAAATCTCTAAATAAGGGTTCTAATAAATTTCCATTAAAATAAGTAGTAACCACATTTAATGACCAGTTTGTTTGAGTGTTAACAGCCTGTTAGCTAACAAACTTGTCATTAACTGGTGCTAACTTCTCCCGTCTTGTTTAAATAATCCTTTAACATCAGTCTTGTTTGTATTAGGGTGCTCATGTAAAATCTCTGTCCAGTGCTTCCTTTTTTTCTTTTTTTAGCTGAGAACTTTGTTATCCAGTTTGATTCTTTTTTTTTTCCTTCTTATTTTTCCATTTTCCCCTGCTAGTGTTTACTGTTTGTGCACTAGGATAGCAGAGTTTTATTTTCTCCTGTATTTTTTCCAAATTTATCTTAAAATCTCCGCTTGTTCAATGAATTAGGTGACAAACCCCTAGAGGTAAATACAACCACGGAACATAAAACTCACAAATCAGTGGAGCTGTGGGATAAATCCTGATTATGTACAGAATTCAAATGAGCTTGGGGAACCCATTTGTATGCTGTTAGAAGAAGCAGAAATCATGTCTACAATCCTGCAACAATACAAATAGCTTTCTGCAAATCCAATAGGATGACTTCGGTGTAAAGTTGCATCACATTTGCAGGACTAGATTCTGTGCATTATAGGCCTAATTTGGCTGTAGCATTTGTTTTATACTGCTGGCTGTGTTGACTTCATCCTCTGGAAGGGAGAAGAGTCAGCTCAGTTCAAATAAAATCTTAAACTTTGGCTGACATTCAAATCAAAGTTGCAGCCATCTCATCTTGAGATGGCAAGTCATGTTGGGGAAAAAAAGAAGAGTGGAGAAGGGAAAGAGTCAACACTTAAAATGTATTTATAGTGTTCCCTCTCTTTGGCTGATGCCATTATAAAACTGGTAAACAGGGGTGGGCAGGACCTCAGGCAGTATCAGTATTTCTCCATACCTCAGAGCAGGATCGACTAAACCCATGTCACACCTGGTATGTCTGTCTCATCTTCTTGAAAGATGTCAAGGAGCAGCTGCTCTGCAGCTTTCTTGGGCCTTCAGCTCTTGTGCTTTGCTATTCTTACAACTGTAAATACCAGTCTGAAGTTTTCTTGCAGCAGTTTAAGCCCACTGGTTGTTGTCATGCGCCAAACACATAGCAACAAATGATTCCTTCTTCATTGCAGTAACGTGCTGTGGACTTGAAGATGTTATTGTATCTCCGCGGAATCTTCTGCTTTTCAGGTTAAATTATCCCAAATCTCAGTCTTTGGCTTCTGTCCAGTTGATCAGTATCTTAAGATACAGGGCTAAAAACTGGACCCAGTGTCCAGCTAAGTACTAACCAGAGATGCAACACATTGCTGCAGGTATCTTAGGCGTTTTAGCTCTGTTTATTAACCCCAGTAAGAAGTTTTCCTTTTTCCAGGAACATTACCGCATCCTGCTTAACATCAGCTGCAGCGCTCTGATGCTTCTTTGAAGACCTGCTGTCCAACAGTTGATCTCCACCCTGTATTCCCGCAGTTAGTTATTCCTGCCTATATTGGACTTGTCCTATTGAATTTCATCTCTTTTTCAGTATGTCAAGTTGGTATAAGGCGGCCTGTAGTCATGAAATTCCCACTGCAACTTTGCAGATGCAAAAGATCTGGGTTATTCAGATATGCATGCTTAAATGTGTGTGCTTCCTATAACAAACAGTCTTTAAGCAGTTTAGTGTCATTCATTGCAGTTTTTACAGCTCAGTTACTGCCTCCCTCAATAGCTAATAAAATAGACTGTAAAACTTCACGTTCTGTAGATCAAAATAGAGGATACTTCTGTTGTTTTGTTTTGTTATGAAAATGAGGTTTGTGATTGAGCTGTCCCTCCATTTGTTTATGTGTAAGTCCCTCCCTAATAACTTTTGATCCTGTTACCCCATTAATTTGACTTAGGGGTAGAGGCCTCATACCCAGGAGTTTGGGGAAAATGTCTGAGCGGGTGGAGGAAAGGGAATCAATGTTGTTCCCCTCCTGCCTAAGGGGCACCAGCCACATGGCACATGCCTCGTGCCTGGAAGGGTCCAAGAGTGGTGCTGGGGGAGTGGAAAGGGAGGGTGTCATCATGATAGGCTGGGGGGCAAGGGCTGTTGCCCCTTGGAAACAAAGCAGTGATCATGCTGAAGGAGCCATTTGTTTTGCCTGAGATTGATTTTGCAAAACAAAAATCAAAGCCAGGGTTGCTTGTAAGGGTTTGTTTTTTTTATTCAAGCATTGAAAGGCCCTTGCAAGGCGGTGGCCAGATAGCTGGGTGCTGTGCCATCCCTGCAAAGCCGTGCTGGGCACTCATTTGGGGTAGCCCTGCAACGGATAGAAACGGTTGGCTAAAAATGACCACTTCTAAGCTTATAACGTGGTTTTTATAGTCAGAGCTTTTGAGTTCAGTCAGCTCTTTCTGCACACTATCAGGCCACAAAGAAGAGAGGAGTGAGTGACTTGCTTTATGTCTTGTCAACTCTTAACCGCTAATGTCTGCACTTTTATGAAACATACCTGCTTATGCTTTACAATGACAGCATCCAGTGGTTGAAACAGATGCCATGCGAGTCTCCTGATCTTAGTATGTCATTTGATTTTTCCATTTGCATCCTGTTACTTGCAACGGGAATTGCACTGGAAGTAATTCAGCAGTTGGATGATTTACTGCTGTACTTGAGTATTGTCTGTCCAGCCATGTACTGTCTAAAGCTCTTCAGCAGCAGACTCCTGGTGTAAATAAACTGTCCGGCTTAACTGAGATGTTTTGTGGAAATAAACATAGTGCTTAGAGGGCTGCATATGCTTTTACAGAGAAGCCATGGATTTGAAACCTATGCTGCAGATTGTCAAATTCATCTTTAGATACAGATGATGCATTTGGATGATTGCAGACCCAAAAAACTGTCTTGTAAAAACATTTAAGGACACTGCGACTCTCCAGGATGAAGAGGCTGAGTTCTGGCTCTACCTTTTGTGGACATTCCATAAAGTAAAAAATTTCCAAGCTGCTGCTGCTTCCAGGAGAGTTCGAATTGTAAGTTCCTGGAACAGATTGAAGGGCTGAGTCCAGCTACTCCAAAATACCCTGCATATGAAAAAGTAATGAGCTCCTCTGGTGCACTCAGGTCAACTGGACTTTGCAATTCAACGAGACCTTTAATCTCTCTGCATCCCCCACCCCAAAAATGGAAAATGGAGTGGCTTTGAAAAGTTCTCCCTGTTAAAAGCCCTGAGAGAACCCTTGAAAGACCCATCTGAAAATGGAAGTTGTGGCAGAACTGTGTCATTTGATAAATTAGTTTCTTCCCTTTTGGTTTGGGCACTCATCAGGCTTTAAATTACATTCCGATGAGGTAGAGAGAAGTTACTTCTGTTGAACAGCTGGGATTAGAAAGCTAGAAGTCCCCCTTCAGCAAGCTATTAGCTCATACTGGATTTCAAGCATCTCAGCAGTCTCACTGGAACATGCACCTAGGTGCAAGCTGCCGTGCCATGCTGAGTGGACACCTAAGGACCAGTGTTGCACAAATAACTCTAAGGGTACCAAAGCACAGCAGGTGCAGAGAGGGGCGAACACGGATGCCTAGTTTGCGGTGTTACGATGCTCTTTGTGCTGGCTTACCCCAAGCAGTGAGTTATAGGCGTTGCTCACAGATTTTGGGAAAAGGTGGCTATGTCTCCTTGTCATTGGAAGAGGAGGTGCATGTACTGTTACTAAAGACTTACCATCTTCCTCTTCCTTTTTTTTTTTTTTTTTTGTTTTCTTGGTTGACTATCCACGAGCAAGTGATTTCATGCCACACTGTCATGACTGTGACTCCTCTGAATTCACTTAGGACATGAGCTTGGGAAAAGCTAATTTATAACCCATGTGCGACGCAGGTGAGGAGGAGAACAGTAAAGAAGTTGCTCCCTGTGTCAGCAGTGGTGGGATGACTGTAAGTGATGCGCCTTTCTGCAGTTTACGCGCTAGTGGCGGCTTGGATTGAGCAGATGTTTGGGCTATTCTGGTCACTCTTCACCTTTGTCTGCAAGGTGCATCAATCACTGTAATTATAATGGGACATGGAGCCAGCAACTGAAGGAGAAAAATCAACCCAATCCTAGGAACAATCTTTCTTGATGGATTCTCCCCCCTAAATCGAAACAATTCGCCGGGTAACCCAGCTGGGGTTCATATGCTTTTGATTACTGTGGGCTATTTAGCTTTACAAAATGACATGCTGCTTAATGGACTTTTAATGGTTATAGGTTTCTCTCTCTCTCTTTTTTTTTTTTTTTTTTTTAATGAGCTTCACCAGTTTGTTACTAATGCCCTGTAGAAATCTGGCAAAGGGCCAGATTTGATGTTACAAATTTTCTGGTTTTCATGCGGGATAAGTGCAACCAATGCAGCCAGTGGGGATGTCTGTGTTACCAATCATACTGTAATGCCATTAAATAAAAAGGCAAAAAGAGCTAATTGAGTACCCTGCAGTCCTAATAATGGCATGCTCAGAGATGATATAATTAACACTTTGCATTCGAAGTCTCCCAAGTCCAGTCTGTTGCTCAACTTCTGACAGAGTGAGTTTCTTAAACTTGCTGTGTTTCCCTCGGCTGCTGTCAGGTCAACGTGTCAAACAAAGGTTATGCTGCTGTCACAGACAGATAAGGCTCTGTCCTTCACAGCACTGCAACAGGAACTCTCCTAACATTAGGCTAGATATAAGGGCCTACGTTTTCAGCAGTGACTATGTTTCAGCTTTCACGTGGCCCTTCTTTTAAGGGGGTTTGTTTATTTTCACCGAGTGAATACTTGGCACTTCAGAAAAGCAGGCTTATCTATTGATTTATTTATTTCAATTCGGAGGAGATTTCTATTCTGCAGTTGGTAACTAATGCAGTACCAGAGCATGTTGCTAACACCAGAGTGTCTTAGTGGAAAGTCTGGGCATTGCTTTTGATATATAGAAATTTACAGTGAAATAAAATTAAATTTCTTAATCGCTTTTACTCTTTTAATGTGCTGATAAGACAGATTTCTTCCTGTTAATTACTCTCTGATAGGGGTGATAATTCTTAATGAACTTACAGTTCTGTCTAAACCTCTCTTTTGAGCCTGGACCATCAAGACGGCTTGGGCACAAGTCTTGGCTCAGGTGCAGGGTTTAGATGGGTCTGGGGCAGGGGCTTTGGACTCTGCTCCCCCATTGCATGGGTATGCTGCCTTGCAGGTGGGCCAAGCGTGGGGTGGCCGTGCCAAGTCCTCCATTATGCCCCAGGAGGTCATGTTGCTTAGAACAGGAAACTGCATTTCTCTTAATTAGGAAATGGATGCTCTTAGGAAGTTGATGAGAATTTGGTAAACTGCCATCCCAGGACAAATGTAGAGGAAGCATAACAAATATTTAAGCACTTCTTTGGAAAGGAGTAGAAAATCACAAAAGGATGCGCTTCCGGCTTCATGCTTTGAGCCCAGAACATATTTAAGTCAGATCCATGGCTTTTAGGACAGACAAAACTCAGCTGACTTGAACTGTGTTCCTGCTGGAGCTGATTTTTCTCCTGGGCCTTACAGCAGGCTACAGTCACATGTGAAGAGGTTGTGGTGCTCGTGCAGCTGGAGCCTGGGCAGAATTTTCCAACCACGACTAACAAGAGCAGTGTCACAGTGTATTTTTGTCCCTCCCTGAGGGCTCTGGTTTAGGATGCTCTTGGCAGCGAGGCTGATTCCCGATAGTTAAATAATTTCTTTGTATGCAAATTGAAGTGTATGAAATTCTGCAATGCCAAAAGCACTCCATCAGTTTGCAGTCAGCTCTTGGTTACCAGGGGCAATATGCTGTAAAGAGCTGGAATAACCTGCACGAAGGAAAACTGGATGCAACAAGAGATACATGTAAGTTCAGCTCTCAGCACATACTTCCAGCAGCAATGTAGCTGAGAAAAGAAATATCCTTGAAACAGTGTAGAAGTCCAATATGGCCTGAGCTGTCTGCCTAACCCAGCTCTAAGAGATCACAGAGAGTGCTTCCAGTCTTATTTTGGCTAATGAGAAACCACCTGCAGCATCTCCACTCTCACAGCCCAGTTAATTCCGTCAGAATATTTTATCCGTGGTTAACCAAGAGTTGGTCATACTTAACATTTCTTCTGTATGAAATTACAGTTTATTTTCAGTTGATGTTGTAAAAAAACAAAGAAAACCCCAGTAAATTGATAAAATACCTGTTGAGCCTGCTACTTGAGCCTGAACAATTGAAGTTGATGCAAGTATTTTATTCCCCATTTCTTTTTGCTCTGAGATTTCAGGACTTCTTTGTGATCAAACCAGGAGAAATAAGAGCATTCTGAGGAACAGCATAAACTCAGATAAATAATACACACGTGCTTATTTGAATTTTAAAAATAAATTAGTTTTTCCCTTTTATATTCACTACAGAAGAATATTCCCACCAGGAGATGAATTTGGCCAAATACTCCCAGAAACAGCAAGTTTAAATGAATATCAGAGGTTATTCAAAGGGAGGAAATTTCAAATCCTTAATCTGAGTATCTGTGTCCAGTCAAAATTGTTCAGACTTCCAACGTCAAACATTTCCAAAGATATGCTACTAACCAGCTGCAGTCAGGGATCTTGACGGAAATTGTTTGAATTACCATCATATAAATAACAGTGATGATGAGTGATGTCTGTGTAATCCATCTGTGGACAAATAAAAAAGAGGCATAATTCATGAAGCATAACAGTTTTAATTACAGGTTGGATTCTGCGGGAGAACAAATAGTGACTAAGATGTACAGGTCTGCAGGCTGTGTCTCTGTGGGTTCAGCAGCAGTGGATATATCCCCTCCACTGGGTGTCCCCATCCTTTTCGGAGTGGTAAGACGGGGTGTTTAATGCCACTTAGATGGCCCCAGCTTGCAGCCTCGTGCTGTGGCACAAACCCTCTTCTCCTTCAGGATTCGAGCTGGCATGACAGGCCGTGGCAGGGAGCAGCTGAGCCCCCCCCCCCGTGCATCTGGGGCTCCTGTCTTTGCAGCACGGGCACTTGCCGCTGGCTGGGGCTGGGACAGAGACGAAGCTGCTGCCCTCAGGTCTGCTAGAGCCTGGCTGCCAGACACCTGAGGGATGCGTGGTGTGGGCACGGCCTGCTCGGGAAGCAGCAGAAATAGAGATACTCATGTGTGGTCGCCGACGTGTTGTGCTGATTGCTCTGCTACGTGGCTCAGATGCAGCAGTAAAAGCCCACTGAATCCAGAACTTTCAAACACAGCCCAAGTGTTTGTACTGAGATGTTTGGAGCCACTGCTATCTGCTTTTTGTCATGCATGTGTGGCTTAAACTTTGCTCCCTTCCAGCAGCCCCAGGACTGAAGCATGTGAAAATGCATGTTCTTTTTCCCCTTTCTTCTCTCTAGGCTGTCCTTTAAGGTTTTACATAATTTACATACAAATAATTTGTTCCACATTTTAATAATTTCCTGTGTAAGGAGGAAGAGCATGGGGCTTTTCTGTTGTGCACCAAATGTATCTGCAAATGTATCTCCAGTACATACACTGTCTGGGTTGAATCTGATCGGTTCAGATGGGGATTTCTCAAAAAAAACCCCAACATCTGTTAATACAAGGAGTATATCAACTTGATAGGATTTGTTTTCATTTTTTTTTAAAGCTTTGAAAACCACAGTTGTATTCTTAGGAGATCCTAAGGTGGGAGGAGTCAGTCGGGTGCCTTGGATCCTTGTGCAAATATATATTTCTTAAGTAGGTGAGGAAATCTTGTACATAAACTCACCTGCATTTTATTTCTTAATTAACACCTTTTTTTTAGATGATATGAAGAACACTGAAAGTAAAGTAAATATTTCTATTCAATGACAGTAGGTTTGGGGTATAGCTCTTGCTGTAAATATGCCAACTCCTCCTGACAGTCTTATTGTCATGACATTTTTTAATAACTATTCGCATACCATTTAGAGCTCTGCTTCCTTGGTTAAATCAGCCCTCTACCTTCATGAGAGGGTTTGAATCTCTCCTGAGTACCTTAATTGCTGCTTCTGTGCCAGCTGGAGGACATGCAGAGAGATGGCTTCCCTTGCAGGGCAGAGAGAAGGAGACCCCCTACAAAACCCAGTTTGGGCTTCTTGCATGACAGAGCATCGCAGTGGCCATAGGCACAAGATTATTTCACATTTCACACAGAAGATGGCAATTTTCTGTCTTTTCCAGTGATTTGTTTTCCTCCTCTCCCTTTGAAACGGGTATAATATTCTTAAAAATTGACATATTTATTACATTATAGAAGGAGTCTCCCTTCATTCGCAGAACAGCATAATTATATGGGCTGTGAACAGAAAAGCTTTGTGAAGGCCTGCTAGTATTTCACCATGGCTCAGCTCTTACTTGAAGGAGCACGGCTCAGTTGTCACGCTGGAGGCATCTCGGTTTCTGAGATGTGGCTCCGAACTTCGGAGTGGCGGGTGGCCGGTGCTGGCCGGCTGGATGGCCTCGAGCAAATATCTTCCCCCTGTTCCAGTGCTGTAGCTGGGAGATGTTTGAAGGGCTGGCTTCAGCTGGTGGCCTTGCGGGTGCCTGGGGCAGAATTAGGTGCCGAACCTACCAGAGGTCTGGGTAGGGGAACCCGTGTTTTGTGTCAGGTGGCTTTTTATCAAGATCGGCTGAAAAGTGGAAGCCAGAGCTTGTAATGAAAACGGTGACTTTTTGAAGATCACTTTTACATGCTGAATATTTTTTCCCTTTAAAGCCCTGCACATGACTTTATCTGTCAGGAAAAGAAATAATCTGTCACTAAATTGTTGCTGTGACTAATACTCTGTGACTAAACGTTGTGAGTCCTTCAGCTCAGGGAAAGTGCTCTGAAAGCCCTGAACCAGGGATCCTCTTTGGCAGGAAAAAAGAAGGGCAGTGAAGATCCTCCCTACTTGTCTGATACAAGCCAGGTTGGTACCTGCGAGGGTATCCGGTGCCCAACACTGCCAGTTGAATGATGTCCCTGTGTCCCTCTGGGAAAGGTGGATCTGAGCTGTGTCACCCACACTAATGTTACTAATTGATCTGCAGTGTGATATCCCCAGACATAGCTCCTTTAAAAAAGTATTTCTTCCATGAAAATTACCTGTTACAGTGTTTTAGAAGTGCTGAGTAAAATGGCCACACTTTGAAAAGGATTTACAGGATTTTTTTAACCTGTGCTCTGGTCAGAGATTTAGGAAAATGGAAATCTTAACTCAGCCACTCCAGCAGACTTCTACCTGCTTTTGTGAGGTTATAAGAAGAAGTTGGATCGTTTTAGCATGATTCTTTTCTTAAAGCTAGGAGTTGTCTTGTGCTCATACAAAATAATGCATATGTTCACCCAGTTGAATTTTAAATCTCATCACAAAAGGCTTCCTATTCCTATCGAGCGCTTTACCAAATGTGAATTAAATTAATATCAAGTGGCTTTGAGGTTTACTATGACCACTGCAGTGCTGTAGGCTGGTGTCATTGTCCTATAGGAACCAAGGAGTTTGTAAAGTCCTATTAACTGTGGAGTAACCTAAATGTAGACAGTGGCCCTTGATCCTAAACATTGTTGTTGGTTTTTCCCGTAATAGGAACCTATTCTCAATCCTTCCTGAAAATGGTATTTTTAGAAGGTTGATGCAAACAAGCCTGAGGCCAGAGTGAGGGTGGCACACACGGAGGCTCTTAACCTTCTTTTTCTGTACCCATTTGGGATTTTACCACGAGACCTCAGGGTGGGATGTATGTCAGGTGGACGTGGAAATCCTGGAGACCTATTTCCACTTCTGACATGAGAGGCTCGTGTAATGGCCTCCCTGCCGTGGCTCCATCCTCACTCGGTTAACACCCAGCCCTTTGGGATCCCCCAAAAAATCTCTCTGCACTGAATTCTGCCTCAGAAGCGTGATTGGAACAAAAAGGTGTATGCATCACCAAGTCAATACAGCTCAGCTCCTACCTGGGAAATGCCGCATTTCCTCTGGGGTTGAAACGAAGATTGAATCTCTTGGGTGCGGAGCTGAACCTGCAACGCTCCAAACCTCAGAGCTGTGCTTTGTAACATTAGCATCACTATCCTTTGGCTTTGAAAGTGGGTTTTATTTCAACGGTTTGCTCCAGCAGTGTTTTCTAAATCTCCCCTCATTATGCAGCTCTGAAGACAGGACACCAGCCATGTTGCTGCTTGCTTATTGCAACTCCCATGCAGTCCAGCAAATGATAAACAAAAGTCTTTTGTATAATATTAATAAGCTTTCAGCACTTCTCAGCATGGCCTGCTGTCACCAGAGTAAATCATGTGTATCAAAAGCCCTTATATGTGAAAGTTTGTTTTCATATCTGGCCAGCTTTTCTATTCAGCCCCTTTTATCGTCTTGTAATAAAAATATTTGTTTGTTTTTTCAATAGTGCTCCAGTCATGATACAGGAACCACTTCCCTGAATAGAACAGCACCGTTCTAAGGAGCTTTCTTTGAAATTGTTTTGACTGGCCCCTCCTAGCTGCCAGTGGACTTTGAATCCTGTTTACGTTAAAACAATAGTAGCGGCTTCATAAATAAACAGGGGCACACATACCTCAAATCCATCTTGTAATTGAAAAGGTAAAGATTTTTCCTGCTCAGGCTCTTCTATTTTATCTGCCTCCCTGTATTTTTGAGCTTAATTTACAATTAAAATCATGTCTTTCTGCTTAATGCCTAGGTCATATTCTATTGGTATAGCCTACAATGAAAGCTTTGAATGAAAACACTGAGGTTCTGCTATGTCAGTATTTTAGAAACAACAGATATTTGCTAGCAAAAAACTTTTTTCCCTCTCAAGCTATGGAAATAACATCCTGTCAGTATCTGTGAGTAAATAAAACCCTAAAACTGAGCAGCCTTTTATGTGCACTTGAGCTGTTGCTACCTGTCTGTTTGCCCTCTTGCTTTTCCTCTGGCTGGCTGCAAATACCAGGTGATGGAATCAAGTAGCTGCTAGATTTCATGTCTTGGGTTCATAAGAAGTACATGCCAGGGATCTTTTAAATCTCTAATATCTCAGGTTCAATTTTTGCTCCTGGACACTGTAGGAAATTTTTTGTAGTTAATTTTTAGTCATTTGGTGTTTTTTTGATTAAATAAACACCCTTTTCTTTGTAATTTTCATCAGCCTGCATTTAATTTTATGCTGAGAAATAGGATGGAAAAGCAGCTAAGTCACTCCACAGTTTAAAAAAGTCTGGGTAATACTGAAATCAGAATTCAGCTAAGTCTGCCCAAACCCTGAGTGGACACTGAGTTCACCAGAGAGGTAAGAAGCTGCATCTCTGCACCTTGGCTGAGGCCACAGGTGTGATAAATGCCTCGTCCAAACGTAGGCATTGGTTTTAGGAGCAAATCCTTGTAGTCAAATCTGCATAACCACACATTTGCACCACTTTTCACACACAGATGAGCTTACCCCAGAAAAGCTGCTTGTTGGACCAGGGCCTTAAGTTGTCAGTTCACTGGGCACGGGCTTTCCAGCATCCTTGCTTGTTAGAGTGCAACGCAGAGCTGTGGGTGTAATAAATACCTCTGGATGAAATGTGCTTTATATTTCCTTCTGGAAAAATATGCCTGTAATTCATAGGAAATTTCTCTAATCAAAAGAAACAGAGTCCTTCAAGTTGCACTGCTTATAATCAAGCTCTAGCCTCAGAAACTTGATAAAATACTTTTAGCCTGGACTATTTATATTTTTCCTCGGTGCAAGTGAAACAATGGCATCTCTAGCTGGCCTGACATTCTTCCTGGCACGTCCAAAGGAGCAGAGGGCTGGGAAAATGGCTCAGCGGTTGGTTCAAACACCCCATGCTTCTCTCGTTAAGAGAGAGGTTTGGAAACATTTCCACAGCTCTAATTTGATCTCTGGGAAACCGAAAGGTTAATTGCACAATGTACAGGGGCAAAATAGATTTCCAAGAACATCTGGCACTATATTATTGAGTCTGAAATGAGATTAAAGCCATTCTTCTGGGACACGAGCTCTTGCCAGCCACCATGGGGAAGGTGTACAAACTTTGACTGGGTTTAATGAAGACATGGTGTGTATATTTATACACACATACGCACACACATGCGTGCTGCGTATTTTTTTTTCTTTCTTTTTGCCCGTTGCCTGTTGTATCTGGGCATGGTTTTACAGGCTTTTCTTTTCACCTCATTTCCACGAGTCCCAATTATGGGGCATTTCACTTCCTGCAGTAAGTTTGTGTTGCAGGGTGTGTGGCCTTTTTCCTTCTGTTTAAAAATGAAAAATCATCAGGCATCTTTCCTCTCTATCTGCCCACCCCCTTTGCCACCTAGCAATAGCCCGATGCTAGGGAATGAGGGAATATCAAGGGACTTAGCAGTATCTTCCAAAAGTCACCAACACGTGAGGCCAGGGCAAACATTTGCCATCTCTTAAACACCAGCTTCAACACGAAGATGTTTGGGAGTGTAATTAGGGATGGAAACACCGGCCAGAAAAAGGCGAGCTGTGCTTGTGTCCAAGGCAGGTGGGGAAGAGGATGTGTGAGAGGTGCTTGGGGCGGGGAGTGGGCGGTGAGGCAGTGACTCATTTCTTCTCAGGGAGTTTTCCCTCGCCGAGGTTGGCTGTGATCTGCACTCTCTTCTCCAGCCGTTCTAAGGATGAAGGAGGAATCAGTCAGCAGAAGATACAGTAATGAATAATGATTGCAGGATCATCTCTTGTGCCGGAGAAGTCCAAGTGGAGAGACCCTCTCTGAGCTATCCGTTTCCCTGAGCGGATGGCTCACTATTACTGGCTTATCTGCCTGATATGTGACACTCTGGTATCTTTAATATGTCACAAGTTCTGACAGATTTGGCAGGTCTTTAGCTTGGGGATCAGCTGCCGAGCTGGTGGGATGAGGAGACTGTAGAGGGCAGTCTGAGACCGCCAGAGATGGGACGCTGCGCCTGCTGGAGGTGCGCAGGGTTTAATATCTGCCACCTGTGGGGAGGGACTTCCAGGGGGGTGAAAGAAAAAAAAAAAGTATAGGAAAGCTGGTCTGTTGGATTTACAGTAAATGTCTATTTGGCTTCGCCTAAAAGAAATTCTTTATGTTTTTTTTTTTTTTTTTTTTTTTTTAAGCTCCCTCCTCTTCCCCCAGCTTGCTCTGTTTGAAAACAGCTAACGCTACTACTGGCTGAACAGCATGTTTTCACACTGCAATCACTCTTCACGGGAGAGAAGAGAGTTGTGTAAATCCTTCTGCTGACAGTTAAGATGATTTTTAGTCCGTTCACAATGGGTTTGCCTTCACCGCACAGTGAATGAACATGACAGCGAGTGGGGCTGTGTTCTCCAAACGCGCCTTTGCTGCTCGCCTGTGCCAAGAGGTAGGCACAGAAACCCAAGGCAGGGTGCTGCCAAAGCAAGCAGAGCGATGGATGCAATTCCCCTGCAAAGGCACTGGGTGCAAAAAGGAGCAGCGCTAGACATTGGCAAACATTCCTTGGCTTATGGCAGGGGGTGCAAAGCAAACTTAGAGCTGGACGAAACTCCTCTTTTTTTTTTCATGCTCTTGGCCATCTGCAAAGCATGGGGGTTTGGTGCTTGACCCTAATTCCTTACTAGCCTAGGTGGTTCTACGCTGCCAGGCTCACCAAGGAAACGTGGCCTGGCCATAGTGGTGATGTTGAGTGCTTGCTTGGGTGGTTGGAGCTCTGTTAAAGGGGGCAAAGTGCTTCATGGCAGCGGGGTTGGCAGGAAGGGTGCAGCTCAGCACGGTTGCTCCTCTATTCTGTTGGCCTCTTTATGGTGAGGGGGAGGCACGTCTGAGGTGCCTCACACTGGTGAAAAAGCAACAGGCACTGGTACACCTGAATGGCAAAACAGTCTCACTTCAGTGCCTAAAGTCCTTTATAAGAGAACATCATCTGAACTGATAAGCCGGGGGAAGGATTGATCTCATCTGATTCTGAAATTCACGGCAGTAAAGTTTTTAGCCGCTCTTTGCTTCCTGCGATAGTCGGAGGAAAAAAAAGCTACCGGTAAATGCTATTACCCAGTTTTTTTTTCCAGGATCTGATGCTACCAGCTTGATTTCTGTAAATACTCTCCTATGGAGTTAGGATCAGTCATGCAGAACCTGCCCCTGTAAACACCATGCATATTCTTATTCATCATAATACAGATTTCTTTGGAACGGTTTGTGCTTGCAAAGTTATCTGTACTCTTCAAAGTCTGCAGAATTCAGTCCAGAACATGGTTTGCTTTTAAATAGCCCTCCTTTTTAATAAGAATTTGTATTTAGGAGTCTCTGCAAGGCAGGGCTTGTATGCAGCTGCCCTGGTTTTGAGACAGTCCCTTTGCTAACTGTATGGATGGTATTTCTTGCCTGTCTTCTGAAGGACTTAGTAGTTGCCATTATTAATTAAGCTTCACAGAGCTCCCTTGGAGTAGATGAGTAGCTTAGAGCCTGTGTAAACTGAGGCAGAACAAAGCCAAGAGATTGTTTTCCCTTAGGTCTCACGGCAAGCCTCTGGCAGAGCTGGGAATGCAACTCAGCTTTCCTCGTCCCCAGCCCTCTTCTGTAACCATAGGCAAGCTGGAGCAAATTAAACCCAGGCAAAGGCGGGTACGACTCCTATAGCAAGCAGGGAGAATTGTGCCCATTGCACGAGCTCGGCGTTTGGCCCACTGCCTGCACGCTCCTAGAATAACAGACATATGGAACATGTTGCCAAGTTAGGCCCTTAAATCAAGCTTTTATAAATGAGTTCAGGAGGAAAGGAGACATATTTTATTTCTACAGAGAGGGGGGGGATTGAAGGAGGTGGTGTTCAGCTAACCCCAAAGGGGGAAAGTTTATTAGGCCAAGTGGCCTTTTCCTTCCCTGTAATGCTTTCGGTTCATAACTAAGAATTCACTTTGCAAAAAGATAACAAAATACCAGCCTTGCTTCCAAGTACATGTTAACACTTTCATTTCAGGTGATCAGATTCTGGTGGGGACCCACGCTGTATCCCAGCTGTTAGACCAGCTAAGCAAGAGTCTGCGGTACCGCCTGTGTTGGAGGAGGGAGGAGAGCTCCATTTTTAGGCTGGAGAGCACATATTCCACGCGGACCTCTTTTGCAACAGAGTAGGGGTCCAAGAATCCACTTAAGGCAAAAGAATGCTGCCATGTTAAACCCTTGGCTGGAAGCCTCAGTCAATTGCCAGCATCAACAATTGCTTTTCCCATGAAAAAGGACATTTTCTGCTCTGGTAATGTGAACATTTTATATCGGAGTGAAAAAGCTGCCATAAGGCTTTGCAGAAGCAAATGCCTGCTTTTAAATTGAGGCAGACTGCTGATACAGGGCATAGTTTTGCAGTGCCAACCTATGGTGCGTTAAAGCATCTGCAGACCCTCTCTTCTATTCCTTTTACTTCTGGACTCTGACAGGGTCCACTCTGTTTTTTTTTTCCATCCTTCACTGGGTGTAGACTTCTGAAGAGTCTGCATGTAACATTATGAGTTACTCAGATGTGGCTCATCTACTTCTGCTTGATCTTGTCTTATTAAAAGTGAGCTTTGGCCGAGGGACAAGTTTTAAGTATATGCACTGCTGGTTTAAAAGACTTTTCAGTCCACTGTTATACCTTCATATCCCATGTGCTTCTGTAAAGTGACAGGGAGTGAGAGAAAGGGATTCAAGCTGATTTACAGCAGGAACAAGATAGATTGGTTGATTGTTTTTTAAAGCTAAAAAAGGGAAGGAAAGAATCTAATTTGTGTGCATTAGGATCTCTTACAGCCCTCAGAAACATATAATGTGGAACTACGTACTTAATGTTGGTGTTTCCAGCTAGAACTAGTGGAGTCCTGCATGCACAGTCAATGTCTGAAAGACTGTTGGAGGCAGTCACAGCATTGTACCTTTCCTCTACACCACTTTCAGACGTGTTCTGTCATAGTTAGTAACTTAGTAGGTAGAGCAATTTCATTGCTGTTCTGTCTGAAATTAAAAACCAGAATTAGGTCATTCGTTCAGGGTCTACAGGCCATGTGAGTACAGTGTGCAAGTCAGACTTGACGGATCTTGAATGCAGGACACTCAAAATGAACACCTCAAAAGCATCATGTTTGCTGAGGCATCTTCACATCTGTTCTTCGGGGAGCAAACTCCGTGTTAACCCTAAATTGTTTTGGGAATAGAAAAAACTTAAGTCGCTTAGGCATGACAAAGATCTTGGTCAGCTCTGTTCCTAATAGCTTCTGCAGATTCCTCCCTTTTTTCATATACAAAAGGAAACACGGCACGATGAAGACAGGTTGATGATAAGAATCAAGCTGCATCAAGATCTCAGCAGAGGCATCTAAAGCCACATTGAACTATATACCCCATTCATTAATCTAGCAACTTAAAGATATTCTTGAATATAGAAAACAGCAGCAGTTTTTATTTATGCAGATATCTTTATTAGGGGCTCCCCATAGCAATCTCCATATGCTAACAAGATAAATCTCATCTCTCTCTCCATTCCCGTTGAATAATCATTATTATAACCATGCATAGGTAGCTACGTATGCAAAGGTCTAGTGACTTCCTAGAGATGTACAGAATCAGAGTGAATTTCACTTTCCAGAGGGGACTTTGTGCTCCTCTTTCCTAGCAATTGGAACTGTTTTAACAGTTTTTTAAAACTGTTTTAACTGTTTTAACAGTCTTTATTTAGGGTTTAAAACTCAAATCCACCTAAGAACAGGCAAAGGTCATCTTTGGCACTATCAGAGCTGGTGAATCAGTTTTTTTTTTCTTTTTTTTTTTCTTTTTTTTTTTTTCTTTCTGGTGAATCATTTGATTTAGTGATCCCTTCCTATTTCTTAGCTAGTCTTGACAATTGCAAATGTGTTCTTTGTTTATAAATACTTGCCCAATGATTTAAGGAAATAAATCTTGAGCTATATGCAGAATACACCCTCCGATGAGTAGCTTTTTGGAACTTGTGTTTGGTTTGGTTGTCTAGGTTGCGTGATACTTAATCTACACCTGTGTGGATGACAGAACTAACTAATACCAAGTCTGCAGCAGTCATAACTGAGTATTGACTATCCTTATTTGCATGTGAATGTGTACGTTCATACAAAGAACAGCTGTTTCATGATGTTAGGCTTCTTCAGCTTTCTTCTTTCTAGCGCTCTCCTCAGCCTCCTGTGCTTTTTCTCCTTCAGATAAAAAAAAGTTGGGGGAATAAGCTCAGGCCATTTGTAATACAAGTCATCACCCTAGTGAAGAAAATAGCCCAAATCACTGCAGTCACCTGAGTTTTAAAAAGTCCTTTTTAGAACATTCCGCAATTACTTCTGAACAAAGGTTGTGTATTTCAGTTACCCTGAGAATAAAAAATACCCTTAGCAGAGCATTTTTGTGCTATTGTTTAGGGAGGTTATTAGACATATCAAGCATGCTTGACCACTTTCTTCTCTGGCCACAGAGCAGTTTGTTTTGGCAATGTCACGAAGATCCTTGGTTAGCATTGACTTCAGTGCTGATTGAGGCTAGCTGAGAGTCTATCTACTGTCTCCCTCAGCGTTTTATTCTTTCTTAACGTTTTGAGTGAATGTTGAAACTAAAAATAAGTAGCATAGGCTCAAAACTGAGCTTATTTTCTGTTTCTGGAGAAGCCTCCTGTTTGTTGAGCGCTGTTTTTTTTGCATTCTGTGGAGGAATAAGCTAACACGAGGACTTGGAGAAATCCCTACCTCTCTCCAGTATGTCCCAGTGAGACCCTCCATCGGTCAAGAATGTGTCTGGAAGAACTTCATGGGACTGATTCTTATTCTTTTCATATTTATGTACACTATGGCCCCTTATATAAGTGGTGACATGAAAAAATCTCAAGCTGTAAATGACATACATTCCTACTGCTAACGCGTTTCTCTACTGCCGAACTCCTGCATGCAGGGATCGATCATTTCATTTGTACAATTAACAATCAGCTAACTTAACCTGGAGATATAGATTTTTAAATAACAAGGGATAGAAATATTTCACTCTAAGTAATGAGGAAAAGTAGCATATGGACTCTAGCATAAGAGCACACGGGGGTAAGACATCCAGCACGGAGCCGCTGGGTGTACTTAAGTTGCAGGCACAGGGCTTATGCCGCATAGTTTGACTGACAGTCTGTACACATCCTCAGCTGGTGATTGATAATACAACTGAGAACATTTAAAATGAACAAAAGTGCATTTAGTTGTTTTTGGCCTCCTTTTGAAGTGCTTTTAGAACAACACAGAGCTGAAAAGCCACTCCCTGCAGCTGCAGTGGGGACATGAAGAAAGCAGCTGCAAGGGTTTGTTTTCATATTTCGTACCCACATGCCTTGAAAACAGGAGTGCTGGAGGGGGGCTGGTATGTGGTCATTCACCTACAGGGCATGGTCCAAGCCTGCAGTCTTTGCTCAGGCAAAGGGGGGCTTCATTGAGGGGCTTCAGGGTTTGCTCCCCAGGACAAATGTGATCGTGCCCTGTTGGTGAAAGAGAAAAAAGGTGGGAGCTGAAATGCCACACAGCTTGTTCCCCATCATCATTTCGTAAGGTACCACTGGGGAGCGGGGACCTATCTTCAGCCCCCATAGAAGCCAAGGCACAGGTAAAGACTTCCAATTATTTTTAATTTTTATTTCCCCAAGCATATTGGGAGTTACAGACAGTGCTGACCTTAGCTTTATTTACAGGTGTCCCATGACCATTGTGCATAACCTCTGCAGAAGGTGGCATTTCTGACAGATATTTATCCCATCTACCCATGAGTGGGTGCTTCTTTGCTTTGACTACAGCCAGCATCTTGGACTAGTAGCACGAACTTTTAGACCTCTAAATTAGATGAACGGAGCCATTAAGATCAGCACTGTATGGAAAGGACATGCCTTAGAAAGGGCAATCCCAGTCTTCAAGAATTTGCAGCAGGAAGTTCTCCTAATACCATGTGAGGACACTTGAGATGAGGTTTTAATAAAAATAATTGGCCCAACATTTTATTGATACAAATGGAAGGTAAGAAATAGTGGACTGTTGGCAGCATTTCAGTTTTTCTGGGAAGCTGCAGCCTGGGCTTTGAACTGTGTGTGCACTTGCTGCAGTCTTTGTGGTGGGAATGAATTGTTTGGATCAGTCTAGGGCTAAGCAAACACTTTTTGCTCTGGATGTCTGTTTGCATGGGCTTTGTGCTCTCCCCAGGATGCAGCTATGGTCTCTGCTATCTTTCCTAACCCAAGAGCAGTTTGTCTGGCTCAGGGTAGACTTCAGGGAAACTTTTCTGAAAAATGCTTTAAGTTTTCCTCTGAATGCATCTTTAGTCCTGACTTGAAGATCTAAGACTAAGCAATACTGCTTTCTCAGTGCATGTATCTTTCTCTGTCCTCCTGTTAACAACCTAGTGGACAATTTCAATGAAACGTGGCAGAAGGAGTCTCAAAGATGCATTATTCCAACATGTCTTGTCAAATAAAGGCAGCCAGGTAGAGGAGAGAGACCTTGGTGTTATCTCCACTGGGGAAAAGGCTGTGGTTTGAGCTCATGCTGTATTAAATCCCAAAGTGTCCATATGAAAGAACATTTGAAAATGCCCCAACCTGGAAGAAGCTTTTATCAGAGCATATATCTTCCTGAATGTGAAAGAACCTTGCCATGGGGAGCAAACCCATAGAAAACCAGATTTCACACCCTCTGCTGTGCGCAGAATTATTCTCTTTTTTGGGGGAGTACAGTGGCTGATGTTAATAACAGGACTGGTTCAAGAATGAAATCCACACATGGACACCTGTGGACTTCAGGATTTAAATCGGTGCTGGATCTAGACTTCCTGGAATGGGCCCATTCACAAATAATGTTTTTGCTGGTGGCAGCATGTTTCAGATGAGAAAAAGATAGGTAATTCTGAAAGAGTCCAGTGCTCTGTGTTGAGCACTGAGAAATTCCTCCACTCACTGCTCAGCTCCAGCTGGGATGAATAGATGGGAAAGCGGACTTCCCAGACCAGGCTCTGTTGAAGCACAGGAGCAATTTCCTTCACTCAGCTTGCGCTAAGAGAATTTTCCTTCTCCAGCTCACCTAATTAATTTTACCTGAACCTCATCCAGACTATCTGAACTTCTGCTTTCACAACTGCTCTGAAAACCTCAGACTTTCTCCTGAAATTTCCTTTTCCTTATGCGTCTGCCTGGACCAGTAACACCCCAAGAAGAACCTTTCTTAGGCGTGTTTGTATTGCTGCTGCTTGGTAATTAGCGTGTGAGTTCTTTAAGATAACGATTCAAAAAGAGTTACAAAGATATTTTTAAATCTCAGTGAAGTTCTTTCCAAGTTGAAAACTTGAAATTGAAAACTTGAAAAGTCACTAAAGAGAGTGGGCTTTTTTTCTGCTTCTCATGGGGAAGTTTGGAAGGGACTTTGAGGCTAAACATACTCGGTCTTCAAAGTATTCCAGTCTCAGTCTAGACCAACATTTTGAGCTTTAAGCTTAGAATTGTGAAATGACTTAAATGCAGAGAACAGAAATCTCATTCGCTTGTAATGGAGCTGCCTTTTGAAAGTCAGGCTGATGATACTGGCTTCCTTTCAAGCCTTCGCGCTGAACAAGTCAACGCGTGAAACAGAAACCGGAGACCTGATTCCCCCTTCGGTACATGGCCTAGGTCTACGGTGACTTGGTTGGTGATTACACAACAATTCTGTGAAAGTTTGGTAAGCAGCTAGTTGTAGGTATCGTGTTATGCAGAAAAGAAAATACAGCCCATTTTCTCCCCAGCATTAAAAATAAAGTAGCAAGAATGATAACCAAACTTCTGAAGTGGATATAAAACCGTGTAGTGATGCATATTTACCCACATAGTGAATTGCATTATGGCAAGTAAAATGGTTGGGCTTTTGCCTTTATTCTTTTTAACTTTAAATAGTCATCTTTAATAATCAAATTCTTCTGAATTTCAACCAGGCAGTGTCATTTTGCCAGGTATGTTTACTCCTTAAAACTGTCGGTTATGAACAAGTTCATACTGAATGAACGAATTTTGTTAGTTACTGTTTTACTTTAAGCCCACTTTTTTCTAATTGGGCCCTAAAATTTTACTGCTGCTTTGCTTGTTTTTTGCTTATTCTATAGGGGTAGGGGTGTTATTTTTGTTACCTGATTTGGCTTTAGTCTGTTTCCCTTATGCTGTGGGTCATCCATAACACGTAGCCAACATGTCTGCAGTGAGTTGGATGCCCTGCCTTGGCGCTGTTCATCCGAGAAACCTTTTGGCAGGGTTTGTGAAAGATCTTCCGTTAATCGTAGAAAGTATATGAAAGCTGCAGAGAGATGGCAGCTGACTCTACACCGTAACTCCCTACCACAGCAGACACCAAGGGGGAGAAAAGTGGGACATTACAAAAGAAACAAACGTTTGAAATTGGATTCATACTGTTAGGATTAATGATAGGAGGTAGAGGAAAACTGGAGCAGCATTCCTAAGCCAACACATTTGAATGATAAATTACATTAAGGCACTGAAAAGAACAACAGCTGCAGTCCATGAAAAGCCAAATTTATCTAAATTTCTCCAGCTGATCGGTCAAAATCATCATTGAGACTTCTAGTTTGTAATCGCTTTTTCGCAGAAAATGAGAGCAAGCAGGGCAGAAAAAAATCCCTGAATATAGAGATGTCTTCATTTATTTTGCCAAAATGTTATAGCTGGTAAGCCCTGATGCTACGGAATTCCTTATTGCTGCCGGCGGTGGGCATTTTTGAGTGGAGCTTGTTTGGGGTAGACAGCCTTTTCCCGGGAAGGTGCAGGAAGGGCCCTCTTTAAATAAGTGATGACTGCTGCAGTTGGGAATTTGGTATCTAGAGGAAGGCTGGGGGTAGGCTCTGCCAAAGGGCCAGGGCTTCTCACTGGGGATAATAGATTACACTGTGGACATGAGGCAAGACACTCAGAGAGGGATGTCTGGACTTTATTATAGCAGCATTTCTAAGTCTCCAACAAGGTCAGATATAGGAGGGATCGTTATCTGCATGGAGCAGCAGGGGGACTGAGATGGGGGGTGATAAAATGACTTTTCTGAAGTCTGTTTTGGTTAGCTGGAGCAATGCAAGGATTTGAACCCAGTACACTTGTGGGTCCTGTCCAAGAACGCCTTTTTTCTCCTTTTGAAACTCAGAAATAAGACTTCCCACCCTTCTGTGTTCCCTCTCTCCCACCATCTATGACCTAATGCTAAATCAATCTCTTGCTGTCTGTGCCTCTGTTGGGATCTGTGATGTCTGTGAAGCGTTTCCATTATAGCTTACTGTGCACTCATTTGCTGCTATTCCACAGAAACACAGGGGAAATGGGACATGCTTCCTGAAGAAATGGGCAGTTCCTAGAGATGGGATATGCCAGTTTGAGTTGGTAAACACAGATTTTTCTTTTTTTTTTATGTTACATCAAAAAGCATCCTCTTGCTGTTATGTCATTGACCTCAGAGTGTACCTGGAACAGGCTCCCAGCCCCTAGACGGGGTCTGACCTGGGCCAGGCGTGGTGGTGGGAAGCATCTGAAACCCTGCGATGCTCCAGCAGCAGAAAGAAACTTCTGGGTTCTTGGTTTTCATGTCAGTATCCTCTGTGAACAGACATAGCCTGCAAGGACAAGGAGCTGCACACGCAGAAGAAAGCAAAATCCTGTCACCTTTCAGACGTGATAAACATTATCATCTCAGCCCGGTGAGGCTTGTCAGCTCTCCTGCCTTGTGCCAGACGGGGCCACGGTGGGGCCAGGGTGTGAGTTAGGCCCTGGCACCGAGGTATGAAAGGGCCAGCTCCAGCCATGAACATTTTATTGTGCAAAAGACAGGTGGGCAGCGCACTGTCTCCTCCTGCCTTTGTCCAAAAGGTCAGAGAGAGTCCAAAACAGAAATTACTCTGAGCATGCTGAAGGGCTTAAGGGGAGTAGCAGGGGGTTATCTGATAGGAATCTGGCAGCTGACATGAAATGGTTGGGTTCATCTTCTGCAGCTCCTCCAGCCCCCTGCGTATGTTGGCATACCGTGTACCTGCTTGGGATACCAGCCCTGCTCTGAGCTCCCCGATGAAATGGTCGCGCAAAGCCAGTGTGTGTCCAGCCCCGAGAACAGAGCTGGAGATGCAGCAGGCTAATCGCAGCTCCTAAAGTGAGGCCGTGGCTCATTTTTGTAAGGGAACCTCTTGAGGCAGCTGAGAGGGAGATGCTTTACCTGGCTGAGCAGGAGGGAATCGTGGTGGCTGCCTCGTGTAGCTCTGATTTACCCAGCCCAGCCTGCTGGCAGCTCTCTGTCCTACACAGTCCCACTGCGGGATCGGGGCCAAGGAAATGACTAACTAAGTGAACTTGGGTTTCTGGGCCCCTGCTCAGCAGGTGCGTGTGATGCCGCATAAATCTATTTCAGATTTCCTCCAGTCTTTTTCATTATGATGTGACTAATTTCTCATATTTGTACAAGAATAATTTTATCCTAGATAAGGATATATTTTTTTCATCTTTCTGTGGCATTAAGTATGTTTTGTTTAGGGCTGTACGTGCGCATATGTGAATTTTTCTGAGGTTGGCTTATAACATTAACTTCCCCAGAAGCTTCTCAATTTTGTGTTTGATTACATATAGTTAAAAAATTGAATATAAGGAGGTCATTTTCCATCACTTGGATATTTTTCTACAAAATACAGCTGTGGATCACCCTAAGAAGTAGTGTTCTTGTGGTATTTTCTCTAGTTGTTCTTTAGGAAGTGCCATTTTCTCTTGTTTCCATCCATTACCAGCCACTTAGCCAGCATCCGGAGCTGGGTCAGTGATACGAGGTTCTGGTTTCCCAGTGCCAAGGGAGAGGAAGCCACCCCAAACCTTGACCCCCTTCCCTGTATATTCACCACTTCGAATTCCTACAGCAATGCTTTCATTTCCTGACCAGCCCAGTAACGCCAAGAACTGAAGAGTGAGTGGTTAATTGCCTTTTGTTTCAGCCCATGTTGTGTTTATTTTAGTTTGCTCTTTTTCGGTTGCATTATGCAGGGGTAACAAGGGCATATTGAAGCAGCAACTCAGCAGCTACCCCGAAAGGTTAAAACCGGCCACTTTGGAGTTGCAAAGTCACCGAGCATTTCAGTCAGCCTCCAGTGCTATTTAATGGGTGAAATTTTCTGCTGAAGAACAAAATATTCTGTTCTGTTGGACCACATTTACTTAACATGATCAAAGGGAGGAAATACTTGTTCTCTTCAGAGTAACCGAATTTTAAAAAACAGCATATTTTGATTTGCCTGTGTTCATGTGTGATTCAATCTTGAGGGCAGATTTTAATCTAGTCTAAACGTGTGTAACTCCATAAACCTTACTGAAGTTGTGCTGATTTATAGCAGCCAAAAATCTGCCTTCTTGTGCTCATGTTCCACCGGCATTTGAGTGACTGATATTTGCAGGAATATTCATGAAGGACAGAATACATACTTTGTATGTTTGTTTGTATTATTTGAGATGTATGCCATGGTAGTTTGATTATTTAAGTCTTGCAATCAGATATTATGAAGGTCATGAGATAGCAGCGTGTTAAAAATGCAGCCTTAGAAGTAGAATTTGACAGTTTTTTTCCAGGAAAGCTGATATGGCTGCTTCAATGTAAAACACTTTTCATCAAATCGGTGGTGAAAAACAAAAACCCAAATGAAAAATAATTCAACATGTTACTTTTCCATGGAAAATTAAAAAGGAAAAAAAGAAAAAAGTGTGCTGGAACAAAAAAATATTTCCTGACCAGTCCTGCTTAGAAGTTCTTTTTCTTAGCATGTCGGTGCTATTCCTCCCTTGCAGGACTCCTTGAATAGCTGCTAGCTTTGCAAGGCACTTTTGTGCAGGTTCTCGTAACGATGCCGTGTGATCCGTGGCACTAGCCGATACACCCTGGACATTAAGTTCAATCGCTGGACATACACAATGATCCCTTTGTTAGCTCTCCAGAAGAAACTCACAAAGGAAATCCAAGTGTAATTAGGATTAACAAATAGGCTGCAGAAATTGGTGGTGTTCAAGCCAGCCCACTCCTCCGGCCAGTTCGGAGCTGTTGTTTCACTCCCTCTGGTTTTGCTGCCTGCAGCACCAGAGACCCTAAACCTTCTCATTTAGGAAGCAGTCGGACCAGAATTAATGTCCTTTCCATCCCTCTGGGCACTTAGTTGAGACAATGTGGTTTTGTCAGGTGTTGTTTTTGTTTTCTTTTTTGTAGCACTTTACATATCAGTAGGAGAATCCTTTTTACTTCAAGTTTCCAGAAGCCTTAAGGATAACTAGTTTGTATCAGACCCTGTTATTTGGAGAATGTTTTTTTAGTGTCTGCGTGCTTCTGGTGTTAATGTCTGTGCTTCTGTAAAATACGAGGCACTCATTTTAATTTCACTTTTGCTTCTTCAGATCAGCATATTTACAGTTATTTAAGTACTTTAATCTGAAATCCCTCATATTTTTGTTAGAAATAATATGCTTTCGTATACAGTATGATTTTCTTCAGATGTTTCAGTGGTTAGGATTATTGTTATTTCTCTCAAAGGGCACTCGTGTTTGTAGAGTTAAAAAATCTGGTTTGCATAATTAACGAACCTTCTGTGAATTAATTACTTGCCTATGGTGAGAAAGGTTGAGGAAAAATATTGTAGTTTGACCATGGATAGTAGCTATGGGCAACTGAGAGGAGAGGCAACTGAATAGGCTGAGGTTTTTCTTGACCAAGTTGTTAGAGAGAATTAATCTGAAATCTCTGCCTAAGAGAGGTGGTTTCAGTGCTCATTTCAAAGCCTGCCTGATGAGGATCCCAAGTACTCCTAGACACACGTAAACACTCACTGCACAGCTAGTGGGCTCATTTCCTTAGCTTGGGTGCAATCTATTAGTCTCTCAATAAGCCAAGCCACTGTCTTGGAACTGCAACAAAAACCCCACAAAACAAACAAACAACAACAAAAAAAACGTAGGTTTTGTGGGCTCGTTGCTAAATCTGTAAGTGTGCAAAGTTGAGGAAAAATGAATATTTATGCTGGATCTTGCTGAATCGTAGCATACCTGTGGCACAACCATGTTGTTAGGTGGGATGATAACAGGGAAGATCCAGCCAGACAGGCAGGTTTGTGTTCATCCTCGTTCACTGTGATCTCTTCTGTGCACTTGTAATAAATGGCGTAAATATTCTTGTAAATGTTTTGCGTACGATAGTTGTAAAATGTGTCCCTCTGCTGCTCAGTGTTACATTTGTGTACATGTGTTGAAGAATGAGTGAGTCTACCTAAAAATGGATTTGGTCATGTAGTCCAAAATTTTTGAACAAATTTCACTGTTCACTTAGAAACGTTATAAACATGGTAAGATTTTCTTGAAGCTCCTGCAGCTCCTTGAAGCTCCTTGAAGCTCCTCCTCATATACGAAAACTGAAAGGCCAGTGACCAGGCTCCTTGTGTAATGAATGGAGAGGTCAATCCCGATGACCTAATTTAGGTTTGAGTTTTGTGCTTAGATGTTTACCTTCTTATTCAGGCAGAGAGCAGGAAAAAAAAAAAAAAAGCCGTATGATTTCTGTGTGGCTGCCTCCTCCTAGAAGAAGTGGCAGCAACTAAACACTTCCAGACAAATCTTTATCACTCGTCGGTAGAAACAGCCAACATTAAAACTTGAGGTGATATTTGCTATGAATTATTCACCTAGTACTAGAAAATGAATTCTTAGTCTACCTCGTCACAGCCATTTGAATGTGTATTTCCAGAGACTAATTTTAGATTCAGAGAAAAGAAAGCTTTTTACTTGATTCTTGAACATGAAGAATGGGATTTTAGCAACACTGCAGACTGATCTCCCTTTGGCCTTTATCATGAGATGAATTCTTGGCTACCCTGATGTCAGTGGCTGTCGAACTTAAGTGGGATCAAGATTTTACCCACAGTGTTTTCAGAGATAACGCATTATACCAAAACTACATACACTTTGCAAATCCCAGACTAGACTTTTACCAAGCTACTTCAGTTGTAGTTCAGAAGGATTTCTGAGGATCTCATTTCTGGCAAGCTGTTTTGACTCACACACTTCAGACAGCAGCCTAGCAATATTACCCTTTGTCTTCCCCATCTTCCTTATTGGATTAGTTTTACTGATTTCAAACCTTTGATCCTTGATATCCCGTTACCTAATAATAATGATCTAGCTACATAACAGTTTCTAAGGAGAAGCAGCTTATAAATGAAGTATATACATCTTATACAGTGTTATATATCATTACTTTATCTGAAATGACATTGAATTTTGCATATTGGGCTTCGTCTTGTTATTGACTAGTATTACACATTTTTTAGAAAGCAACCATAGCCAAAAGTTACACCCTGAAATAATCCTGCTGTGCGTCATTGCTTGGTTTTGGCCAAATTATCCCTGGTCTCACTCCAATCAGGCCAACAGAATGAATGACTTTGTCCCAGTAAGTGAAAAGAAAATGAATTTACCCTGTGGTGGAGCAGCAGAAAGAGGAAACAGAAAGACCATGGTTGTCTTTTCTGTAGGAACATATCGGCCACTGCTCGTCAGCCTCACTGGAGTTCTCTGCATGTAGTGGCTCACCCCTCGTTAGGCTGAGTAAGAAACTACAAGTGGGAACCCACACTATTGGCACTGAAGTATCTGCTCTTGTAAGTCTGGCATCCACACAGTTCTTCCAGGTTTTCTGTTTTCAATTTGGATTCATCTCCATAAAGATAAAGCAATAACCTGATTTCAAGTAGTATAAACTGTACAAAATTAAACCTTTAACGTGGACTTTGAATGCTGATATCCTGGTTTGCTATCTAATGTGGAAGGTGAGGGGAAATGAAAGGAGGAAACATATTTATTTGAAACGAGATCTGCCCTTACGCCAACCCCCTGCTCCCGGCAAGCATACAGCAACTCATTTCCAGGCCAGGAGTGCCTAATGTTACTGCAACCCGTTTGGCCCTGGGGAAGGAAATGTGTGTGGTGGGGGGGAAGGCTTTGATTTTGCTGAGCTGTGAGAGCTGCAGGAGCCTGTACTCAGTATTGCCTTTGGTAATACGTAGCTTCTCCGACATGCTTAGTCTCTGCCACTGGCTATCAGATCTCCCCCAAAAGACTGTGTCAAGATGTCAAGCCTAACAAGTGGAAATCACAATCGTCAGCTTTGCCTCTTTTGTTTTTACTTATATACTTGTAGATAGTGGCAGTTCCTGCAAGCGCTGCTGTACGGGGTAAATGTGCTTGTGATGCAGATTGCTTTGATTCTCTGAAGGGTTGCACAGGCTCTGAGCCCGTCCCTGCAGGGAGTTCTACTTTTCAACTCTCTCCACGGTGTGCGAAGCTTTCTTCTGATCCAGGTTGTTTTATTAATTAAGATCTTTGTGTAGGGTATCATAGCTGAGCAGAGCCTGCTAGTTTACAAGGACCTGCTCTCAGCATAGAGGAGGTCTAGCTCTCCAGCAGAGGAATAAAAGTGTTTGTATATGGACGTGGACGTTAGGAAATGACAGATAAGAGCTGGACTAGATGGATCGATAGGAAATCGGGTAGTAAATTATTTACTGTAAGACGATTTCTGGAGTGTGAATGAGAACTGATGTCTATAGATCCCCTGTGGCACTTCTGTACAGCAAGTTTAAATTCTGTTAAACCTGACCTATTTCAACAGGTTGAATTTAACATTTTGGTGTATGAAAAGGAAGCGTGAAATCAACAGAATAGGTTTTGTTTGTGAAAGACCTAGTTTTTGTATTTTAAGTATACTTGAGGTGAATTATGTTGAATAAGCATGGACTATTTAGGGACAGAATCACTGAGGATTTTATTAAACAAAACAGCAAGAAGCTTTGTCATTCCAAGCTGGAAACGATGCCTAGCTGAGCCAATAAAACACACATCAAAGGTGTACATATGGGTTACATTTTAATATTCTTTCAATATTATTATAAAGAACTGTTACTAATTTTAAACTGCATTGGTAAAAACATTTTTTTCTTTTTTTTCTTTTTTTTCTTTTTTGTCTTTTCTTCTATATTGCTAAATGATGTAAATCACTAATGTCAATTTTATGCTGATTTATGCCAGCTGAGAATCTGGCCGTGAGAGCTGTTTCCCCTCCATATAATCACCCCAAATAGGGAAGGGAAAAGAGGAGGAAGAAACGGTGTCATCTGGATATGTGAATATTTTGGCTGTAATACAACGCTGGAATAGGCTCTGATACAAAGATGGAAATATGGGGATTATCGTAGAAACTCTTGAGATAATCCTATAAATAGCAGAGGAAATTCTGGCTAGAAGTTGTCTATTGAAACCATTTTGGAATGAGACGGCTGACAGGAAGAGAATTTAAAACCAGAAACCACAAGGCAGATCCTCACCTGGTGTAAATCAGCATAACTACATTAATTTCAGAGGCATTGACTTGAAAGAACTGTAATGATCTCCACCAGCTGAGGATCTACAGCCATAGGTACTGGGTGCCAAATGCTCTCACTCACACCAGTGTAAATCTGGAGTACCTCAGCTGACTTGGTGGCGTTATTTTGGATTAACGCTACTGTAAATGAGTGTAGGACACAGTCATTTGTGTTTGGAGAGTGAAGACAATTGAAATGTGTGTTTTTAGATCAAGGAATACATTTACTTGAGAGATTGTTTTAGTCTGGTATTACAGATGGAGGCTGTTTAACAACCAGGAATTTCCTCATTCACCCTGCTGTTACAGAAAGGTGTTGACTCCATACAAGCATTCACCATGGTCTTGGCCCCATCGCCAGCACATCAATAAATAAGCTAATAAATTCTCCAAAAGGGGAGTGGAGAGCAGTGTTTCGCTGTATATGCTTCCTGCGTTGCACTGGTAATGACGGCAGGATGTGGCCACTGAGGTTGACTGAGTGCTTCGGTGGTACACCAGCCTAACCAAGGGGAGAACTTGGCCCTGCAGTAAGTATAAAGGAGATTTTAGTGGGGTCAGAAGTAGGACTTATGTATGTGTGTTCACATGTATGTAGTAACATCAGTCCAAATTCCGCACATACGAACACGCTGATGAGAGCGGAAGTCTTGGCTCTTTGTTCAAAGCACTTGCTAAAGGACAGAAGAGTTTTAAAGCATGTTTTCATTTATGAGAATGCATTTATGGACACATCTAGGGGGCTCTATTTCCTGCTATTTTCCAGTAATGTTACATCTATTACCTACTATCTACTAGCATGTGGGAGCTGGATCAGGCCCTGGAAAAGGTCATCTGTAAAATGCTTCAGAAAGGTCCCACAAACTCTGTCCCGCGTGGCTGCTTCCCCATCCTTTACGCAGAGGGGCCGTACGTGCAGCAGGGAGGGACCTTCTTCAGCTGAGATTGCCCTGGCAGGAGCAGAATGTGTGGCTGCGCATTTGCAGCCGGGAATTCCTAATGGATCTATTATTAACATTACTGCATTATTATCCCCTGTGAGATTGCTAACGTGAAGTGATTTCCAATCCATGGCTAGTTATACCGTGACTTTAACTGCCTTACCGCACAGCTCTTTTTTGAAGCGTCACATTTTTTAGCTGCTTCCATGTGATAACCGTGTTTCAAGGCTACAGGAGAGTTTACACCGTCTGCTTTCATCACTGGAAATAAATAGCATCTAAAGCAAAGGGTCCTGGTCTGGATTACTGAGGCTATATGGAAACATGAGAAGAACCAGAAAAGATAAATATTTCATATTGTATCCGGAGCATTTCCTGTAATTGCTCTGTTTCCTGCTCCACTTCCTACAGTCTTTCTCTACCCTCAACTGGCCTTTGCTTCCCGTTTATTCTATTAACCTTTGCCGAGTGGCCCTGAGCATCTGGCTGTTCCCGGTGGCATCCCAAATCCTTCAGCTCATGGTACCTGCTCCTCACTGTGAGAGTGGCACTGGTGTTAGCAGTGCCGTACTTAGCTCAGCTGCTGGTTCTTACAGGCAGTATCAAATAGTAACAGTAACAACAACAACAACAATAATAAATGGGCTCTGGATTTATTTTAACTTGTTTTATGGGAAGAGTGGCATCCATTTTCCCCCCAAAGCATTATTCTTCCGCAAAAACATTATGTAAAACTTACATTTCAATAGCTGGATCTCTTTACCAACTTTGATTCATCTGATGGTGAGAAGAGACCTGAGGTTGCATCTTCTGTGTCTTCCAGGCCTTTAAGAGGCCTGTTTTTAGAGCCCTTTACATTTTTACTTTTGTTTCTCTCTTGCTGGTGACCTTAAAGGAACTGTGGACTGGATCACTGGAGCCTGACTAATGAGTTTTATCAGCAGAGCCACTGAGCTAGGGTTAACGTTAGCAGCATTATTTACCATTGAAGCAGCTGTACCTTTTGATAGTCTTAATCCTAGCGTGGCATTGGCTGGGTTTTTGGTATGGGATTGCGTGTATACACTGCACGTGTACACACAAACACACACCCCTTTGGTGTTCCCATAGGTTGGAGTTAAAATCGCCAACATAGTTATGGGAAAAGTAATCCAGTGAGGAGGATAAAGGGTGATGAGCTGGTGGAAAGAGCCTTGTTTTGAGGCTGGGGAGAACTATTTATTTTCTGTCTCTGACTTAAATGTTTCTTTCTGCAGACTGCTTTGGGAGGGATTCAAAAGGAGGACTTGTTCACTGTTGTCCGCATGAGGACAAGGATACCCTTGATCTCTGCTGCTCTTTTTTGTGTGTATCGTGGGGAACTGGACCCTGCAGTGACTCTGTTGGCTGCCTCCAGTCAAGCTTCCCTCAGTCCTACCGAGAAGTTCTGCTCTTGCTGAAAGTCAGTGGGAACCAAGCGTTTAGCTCATTTTTGCTTGTGTCCCTTTGAGAAGGTCTGCTTGCTCTTTTCTTCTGTCCAAATGCAAAAGTAGGATTTCCTGTTGCCATCCTTTTCAGGTTTGGATGCTGTGAGACAGTAGCTGGAGGGCTATACAAGAGGAGAGCAGTGACGTGGCCCATTTGTCTATATATATTTCAAATAGCATTTATTAGTAGTGGTGGTGCTGTTGTCTTTGGTTGCTAGTTGGGTTGGACCTTTTCCTCAGTTCTGGGTGGGATTTATTGCTCCAGCCTTAGCTATTGAAAAGATAGGCTGTCTGAATAATTGTTTTGACTCACTCTAGGCAGTGTAAAGAGAAAAAGCACCACCAAAACTGGATTAATCCCATTAAAAATCAAGCACCTAGGCTATGAAGGTTGTGGAAGGAGTTTTTATTGTTTTTGTTGTTGTTGTTTTTTTTTTGCTGTTGTTGTTTTGTTTTTGGAATCATGCATTAGGCCTAGGAAGAAAATGAAACAGTCTTAACACATCTGGAGTGGAAAACCTACTGTTCTTTAACCCTGGCAAACCTCCCCTTAGCATCATAGTCTCTCCTTCTGCAAACACGGGACATTTTTGGTCACAGAAGATCTGATTTTAAACAAAATCAACAGTGATATCAGAATGTAGACAAGTATGTTATTCCATCTGATTCCATCCATGTTTTCCCAGGGAAGTTTTACAAGTGTTCTAGGATCAAAATAAAGCTATGTTTATTTTATTTTTTTCCTGCGAATAGACAAATATCTGAATAACTGGTGTAAATAATAAATTAGCATGGTAAGGTGATTTCATTCTGCTCTTAAATGCAAAGGGGCTCTTTGGGGATTTTGAACAGGAAATTACTACATTTTTCATATCGCTGCATATAATTTTACATCTCAACCGAGTGAGGTGCGGTTAAAAAATAAAAAGGAAGCCAGCTGTATGCATAGATATATGTAGTTCTCATTTAAAACATCGTCATTATCTCTCAGTACTGCTGATTTCTCCAAACAAAACCATGTTTGTGAGTGCTTTCAACATCTGAGTTGCTCTCTCAGAAGAGTTTAATGAGTGCTCCTTACTGTGGCTGCTTGCTTGCCTGCGTTTCTTGTTTCCATTGTGCATAACTCAATTTATGTTTGCGGCTGTGAGTTGTAAGGGATCTGACTGCGGGGAATTCAGGTGGGATCTAAGCAAGAGCTGTCTGTGGGGGAAGAAAGACAAAGAGGTAAAGGTAGTCTTAAAGAAGTGTTACGGATAAAATGATGAAATGCAGAATCATCTGTTGTAGGGAGTCATAAATGAAAAATCTGTTTCAGATTCTCCTTTTTTCTCTCCTGTGGAAGTTTTCAGAACACCTTTACCATCTCTCTCATACCGCAGATGGAAACTTCTGCTCATCTTCTATGTGAAAACTGACCTGATGTTTGTAAAACCTAGCATGGTGAAGCACAGGCTATTACATGCAATAAAAATAGTGGTGCTTATATTTTGTTCACAGGAGAGAAATCAAACCGTACCCATTTGGGGTTATGCCCTCAGTGAAGATAAACGATGATGCTCTTTGCTAAAGCAAATTTTTAATCATGGAGATCTTGGTACAATAGGGTCACAAATGAAATAAGATTAGAGCTTTATTTATGGATGTCTCACATAGACCACTTCATCAGCTGCTTGGGGGTCTATATGGCAGCAATTTTCCATGGAAACATCACACAAAAAGTTACAAAAGAGTAACTTGGAGGGAGGAGGTAGGCAAGAATCCCTACAAGATTAGGGGCAAGCCCTGGGCAAGTCTGTGGACTGAGCTCTGTTGCTCAGCACAGAGCAACAAGAGACAAAGCAAAGTAATTATAGGCATGATGATTAGTTCTGGAAAGAGGCGATGCAACGAATATTTATCATTTTCGAATGATGGTGAGGTCTTTCACCTTAGGCTTTATCCTCAAGGTGAACTCTTAACAGCTGTAGCACGATGGTGCCAGGTGCTCTTTGGATCTGTAGATATTGATTACCTCTCATGCAGCAAATTATCATTACAAGTCCAGAAAAATGTGTTTGGTGTTTTTTTTTCCACTGCTTTCAGAGAGTTTCTGAGCTGTTCTGGCTGGGAAAGCCCTGCACACACCGAGTCAGAGCTTTAGATACAAGGGGAAACTTGCAGCTCTGCTGGGAAGATACCTAGGAAGATTTGGAGTCACAATTTTGTCTTCAGGCATGCAGCTTATACCTAAATCATCCACTAGATTTTGCTCTTACATAGTAATAGCGCATCAACTTCATTGCGAAAACGTGTTTCTATGAGGAGTGCCAGTTCTTGTGAAGAGCAGGGAGGAAAATTCTGTTAGCATCAAGCAGCCCCGTGCAGCACAAGCTCAGTCACTTCTCCAGCTGTGGGACAGAAGTAGCGTCACTGAATTTTGGCTGTTTAAGGAGGTGTAGCTGACAGAGCTCTGTGGTCTCCACCTTTGCTCAGTGGCAGGAGGCTTCTGTAGGGTAACGCAGCTCACCTGTGGTAGACATACTGGCCCTCTGTCAGAGCCTGCCTCCCTCTGTTCAGCTGAGAAAGCGATCGGGCAGGTACCCTCCTCTCAGCTTGGAGGTTGGGGTCCCCTGCAGCTCCACCAGCTCCTGAGGAATTTGGCTTCTGGCTGAAGATGGCTGTGGAAATGCTTACCATGGCCAACCCAGGAGAACTGGCTGGCGGGGAGCGTTTCAGTGCATCCTAAAAGCAGAGTTTGGGAGGGTGGAACAAAAGATATCCCAGGGGAAAACTGTGTCAAATTTGAATGTGCTGTGCCTTGCATTCTGGTTTACAAACAACAGCTGGGAAGGTATCAGGTTTCACGTATAAATGTGGCAGAGGGCCTGAGCAAACGGAGTGTGGTGGCTGTGTGGTTGGGCACAGGCATTGGCAGAACAGTGATGAAGACTCCTGGGAGTATTTGCTTAGAAAGGGACTGCTTGAGGAGTGTCAGATTACCAGATATGAAGGCTAGACCTTTAAGGTTATCTAGGTTGTCTTCTTATATGAAAAGAATTTCCTAATTATTTTTACTGCAAACCCAAGAATGTTAAATGTAGGCTCTAATGCAAAAAAACAATAGGTAATCCGTCACACATACCTTTGTGAAATAGCCCTGCAGTTCAAAAGGCTTAAAATAAACAAGTATAAAACCCGACTGTAGTTTTTTTTCCCTTCATAAAGATTTTTCAATTTTGTGCTCAGAGAAGCTTTTTACTGGACAGTTTCTGATCTGCTCTTGGTTATATATTTTGTGTAGGAAACATTATATACTGAAGGAATACAGAAGATAGTGCTTGGTGTAAACTGGTATGTGAGTAAGACTAATTTAAATACTTTAATGTTTCACTGTTTTCCAGCTACTATCTGTTTGCCCAAAAAATCATCTGATATAAGCTTCTGGTCTGAGAAAACCCAGGAAGGTTTATTAGTCCTCATCCTCACACGGTGGATGGATAGAAGTCAGCTCTTAGAAGGTGATTCCTCCCTTACGTGCACTGGATCACTCTGAACGTGCTTGTCTCTGGTAGGGGACTGTAGCAGATAGGTGAACCCTGAGCAGTTAAACTTGCCCTGTAGGTAATTAGGTAGGACAAATCTGGGATGAGGTGTTTGCATTTAAGGTCTTAAAGCAACACTTAGACTACCTGCATCTTTCAGATGGTCATACCTAGGAGTTCTTTAAGAGATGTCTCCTTTGGAAGACCAATCTACAGTGCTGATGTTCATGCAACCAGGATGCTGCCCAGGTGCCCTGCTGGCCTGTGCCCAGCTTGCTGTCCCCAGGGATCTCTTACCTGTAGAGCCAGTCCCCAGTGTGCAACGTATTCAGGGGCTCTTCCTTCCTGGGGCAGGGCTTTCCCTTTGTCCTTACTGAATTTCACAAAGTGCCTCCCTGCCCTTTCCTCCAGCCTGCCTGGGTCCCTTTGGATAGCAGCCCCAGCCTGGGGGTGTATCAAGAGATCCCCCCACTTTGCTGTCGGTGAACTTGCTGAGGGTGCTCTCCATCATCTCCTCCAGGTCTCTGACTAAGATGTAAAAGAGGTCAGGTCCTAGGGTAGGCTCCTGTAGCACCCAGTTGTCACTGACCTCCAGGTAAAGTACGACCCAATAACAAGTTCCTTCTGAGCACGGTCATCTAGCAAGGTTTTTATCCATCTAGTTGTCCTTGTAGGTGAAATTGAATTTCTGGAATGCAGCATATGATTAGTGATGCCATGTAAAAAGTAAAAAAAGGGAAACAGTTAAAATGCAATAAAAGGAAAAAATAGCTTTTTTTTTTCCTTCCAGAAGGCTGTGCAGTGTATCTGTTACATTTAAACATATTTCGTATATTTTTTCCTGAACAGAGGAACAGAAATATATTTCCAATGTATTATACAGAAGAACATAATACTCATCAGCTGCTAAAGAAAAACACTTGTGATACAGACAACATGTATAATATTTAAAAGCTCTGTCACTGATAATCTTGCTTTATGTCATTCAAAGCTTTTAAAGCTGCTCTCTGAGTAGGGATCAAATTCGTAAATGATATTCATGTTACAGTCAGTCATATAACTCTGATTGTCACTGTGATTTACAAAGAGAAGAGTATAGGCATTCACAGCAACCTAAATAGTATTTGCTTTTTCTCTTTGTTACAATCAAATGCTCACCTTTAGATTGAAAAAAATCTAATAATGACTAATGGGCAGTGATCTTCTGGATTAGCAGCAGTGCATTCAATATCTCTTTGAGCAGTGATTACCATCTTTTTGGGGGGGGATATCAATTTAAAGGTCAAGTGCTTTCATAAAAAAGGTGATTATCCAGTATTTCATATGTTGAACAAAAGCTTAGCAGGATTCATTGTGTGTCAGTTTCTTTTGTATATAGCATATATGCAGAGAAATGGATCGCTTAATTATGTATCTATCTGTCTTCGGGGAAGGTATGTGGCCATGAATAGAAGCTGTCAAATAGGTACTTTGCTTTGCTTGTGATATTTAATCAATTACGGTAATGACTGCAGATTATAAGTTGGCTTTTAAAAACAGGGAAAAATTTGAATTACTTTTGTGCCATCAGCCAGTGATTTGGTTATAAATGGTGGATTTTATTGGGGAAAGGAATGTGTAACAGAGACAAAGAGGGAAAAAGGAACAAACAAAACGGGGCCAAACTCATAGCTGATCCCTTTTTCTTTCCCCTCAATTGCACTGTTCTTTTACAACCTAGAAAAATATTCCGTTTCTCAGATGTGATAAAAATGGCTAGGGCTAAATTTAGAACTAATCCAAGCAAGTGAACTGGAAGCTGGTTTTAACTACTTTTATTTTTATTTTTATTTTCCAGTGGAGTTTTATCAATTACTTGTCCAGTTTAATATAGTTGAGCTATATTAAATATATTCAATTAAAATTTCTAACAAAACTATCACATTTCTATATCTTCCACTTTGTACTTTTTCCCTCCTGTAAAGTAGCTTTCTTACAGCTGAAGAAATTCTCATTTGTAAAAGTGAATTGCCACATTAGCTGGTACTTTTGCTCTGTGGATATTTTTTTTTTGGATCAAATCCTTATTTCTAGTGATGTGCCTGCCATTTGCCAAATACCTCACATGTGTCTGATCTACTGCGTTTTAAGAAGCATTTCCCATTGCTGATTTACTGATTGTTATTTGTGGCATTCTACTGGTCATCCTAGTTACATGGCATTGTTGCTTCTCCCTTTGTAATACTGAATCTATTAAAATAAGATAGTAGGAAATGATCCCCAGATAATGTACTGGAAGTGATGAATTGTTAATTCTTGTTCTTTCCACAAAATTTTGTGTAAGTGGGATAAAGGTATTGGCATGAAGTACGGCTACTGCTTGGACTTATGTGTAGAGATCAACATTGGAAAATAAAAGGTACGTACCTGAGTGACCTGAATCTAGGAATATTTTTATCAAATTCTTTTGGCAAGTCAAGTGGTTCTTGTCTTTTTTTTTTTTTAAATAGTAAGATGTCTGTAAATACATAATTTCCAGATCAGAAATCCTAATGCTCTTTTATAGAGTATCTCATTTGAGTATCCCAAGCAGGCTTGGAGTTGTAATCTCTCTCTGATTTCTACAGAATAACTGAGGATAACCAGTTTTATTTGGGGGGGGGGGGGGGTGGGGAGGGAGGTGAAGGAGAATGGTAGTTCTATAACATTACTGATCGATATGAAACAATAACAAAACCAACAACAAAAAAAGCAGACAGGTTTTCATTAATGTTATTATATATTATTCCCACTCCACGCATGAAAATTTTTCTTTAATTATATGAGAGGTGAGTATCAGCACAGTTAAGATAATTGACTTGATGTACACTGCCAAAAACCTGTGTTTGGTTTGCAGTCCCTGCAGAGTGTTATTAGTTCCTAGGCTATCATCCACATTTTAAACAATAGACATTAGCTATTCTTGAGCTTTGCTGTTTTTTTTTTTTTAAAGGGTTTTCCTTGTGGCTGCACACATGGTAAATCTTTAGCTTCAAGTGTCCTTCTGTGGTGACCAACTAAAATATTAGCAAAATAAATGTTTTATGGGAAAACGTTGGCAGAAACCCCAGCAGAAACAGGTGGTATTGGGTTATTTCAATATAATGTAATGATGCAGCCAGGTTTCCATCTGGACAGCATGTGGTTGTGTCTACTTAGAGAGTATCAAAGAGTGTGAGTATGCACCAGGGATAATGGTGGTCCACGAAAGTGTAGCAGGATGGCTACTTTACAAAATAATAGTCAGGGTTCTAGGTCCTCTGGGTTAAATACTTTTACTGTCAGAATCTGAATTTCTTCATAAAATATTAAAGATGAAGCAAACCTCTGACATGCAATACTGAGCCGTGTAATTATAAGGCAGTTCCTGGAAGCCAAGTATTGTTCACATTATAGCTAGGCGTTTATTATAAAAGAGTTCATTACCCTTGGAAGCTAAGACATATTTCAAAGAGAGTGCCCTGGAACAGAGGCACTTTCAGCAAGCTTTACTAGAGGAGGAAAAAAAGCCCCAAGCAAGCTGATCAGAATATAGCTGGGAAATGGGAGGGGAATTAGTGGATGCATGGCTGCTAAGAGCTGAATCTATACGTAGTGGACCAGATACTCATCTGGAGGAAATGGCTCCATCTACATTGACTGAAGTGTCGTCATACTGAATTACACCAGATAAGGCATTTTTAGCCTAATACCAGAGATGATTTTCTTTTTGGCTGGCAGATGCTTTCACAAACCACAGGGCACACTCTGCGAGGATACGGCACAGACTTATCTTCACATCTGTGCGCTCTCTGTACGGGGAGGAAGGCTAAATCTGATTACATGGGGCTGGCAAGGCTTAGCTGTGGGCAGGACTTGGCCTGTTGCATGTAAGGGAAGATTTGGAAGATTCCCTTGTAAAATATCTTCTTGTGGGCAGCGGTGTAACAAGGAAGTTTGTGGGGTACGAGAAGGAGGAGGAGGAACAAACTCAGACTCCCTTGGGTGTTCAGCAGGAGCAGAAATGACACCAAGCTGTCTCCATCACTTGGAAGCGCGAAGCAGTGTATCAGCTCTGTCCCGTGGGAAGCAGGGCTGTTAATGAATACACGGGGCCTGATTCTTCACCGCCTCTGTATTTTGTGCACGTTTATTCCTGGTTTACAGTATCAATCAGCTTGATAGCATTTGACACCCTGTGTCATTTGCTCAGCACAAGTGTAAATCAGAGACGCCGGGCTGAGGAAAATTAAGACCAGGTCTTAGGCTGCTATGAATCACACAGCCTTGTGGTCTTCACTGATGATCCAGTGATTTGCGCCAGCTGAGGAACTGGCCTAGACACCCTATCTCTGCTGATATATCACCCCTCTACATGTATGTGTTAACAAATCTCCATTTCTCTTTTTCCCTTGCTCATGGATGACCTGATTACACTGGAAACTGTTCTTTTTGCCCGAGTGAAGAACCACCCAAAAGTTCAGGGTGCTGGCCAGCAGCGCTTGGAAGCTGGAGATGAACATGCTGCTGCCATGAATCGGTAGTACCACACACAGGTGCCAAGAGCCATGGAAAATGAGATGAAATCCAGCAACTGATGAATGTGATGATTAAGAGATCAGCAAAATATTTGACAAAAATGGGTAGCGGACGGTTTTTGGAAGAAACAACCTTTTCCTTTCCATTTGGTTGATACTTAAAAAAAAAAAAAAAAACACCAGGAAAAAACAGCTTGCATACACCTGATGCTGGGGCAATAGCTCTTTGTGTCACATGTAAATCCTGTTCCCATTTACTGAACAAATCCTTCCTCTAGATCTCATTCGTAATGCCTGTGTAGAGAGGAAAGATGGTTAGAACAGGTACTGAGGGCCAGGCATCTCAGGCTTTGATCCAGCAAAGCGCTTGGGAGTATTCGTCCTGCGAGTGGCCTCCCACGTAACCTGGCGTTGTCTCACTTAGACTGCCACTGCAGCGTGCCATTGCTTAAACACGTGCACATGTTTTAAATGCTTTGCGGGGTCAGTGTACCGGCTGGCTGTTCTGGAGCTGAAATGTCTTGAGGTAAGCCATGTGATGATCCTGTCTGACTTCATTGTTCAGTCTGCCCATGTTTACAGTGCCTCCTATGGGATCGTGCCTTGGTGTACTGAATTCCATTTCCATTCATGTCACCCTTTGAGCTCTGTGGATGAACTACACTGTTCAGATTACTTCTTACAGGTGTTGGGTTGTGTCTTTACTTCAGGTGAAATCTCTTCAACACACTGAAAAGAACTGAAGATTTACCAGTCTCCTGCAAAGTCAGGCCTATCGCTACTCATGCCATGGGTTTGTGCAGCCTCTTGCCTTCCTCTCTGAAAATAAAGCCATGCCCGGAGGCAAGGCTAACGTGTTCCTCCCCTTGTCATAAGACTGGAGTTGCCCAGGCAGCTGAGAGTTTATCCAGAGCCAATTAAGGGGAGAAAAGCAACAAAACAAGTTGCAAATGGTTCTTTAAGTCTCCACAGAAGCCTCAAACGAATGACTTGTGACAGCAAACAGGCTGGAGGTACAGAGATTATAGATGGTGATGCACATGGCTGTTCATCTGCATCCTGATTAGGGCACTGATTTAAGGTGTCTGGTTCAGGGCTTCTTGGCTGCGGGGGCTAATTTGAATTTTGTTGTCCTGAGGTTGAGAAGAACTTGAATGTGCCTGATCTGAGGGTGGCCATGCAGAGTGGGGAAAAACAGGGAGGAGAGTATAAATGCCCTGTCTGTCTCCTGCCCCCATCATGTTGCAGAAACAGCAATTTGTTGCTCGCCGCTGCTGCAATGGGGACGCTGTGGGACGGGGAGCCTGAAGGTGTTAGAGAAGAGATGTGGTTCCCGTTCCTCTCTGTTTTGGGAGTTGGTAAACATGCGATTTGTTTCAAAGGTGCAACCAGTTTTGAAGGGAACAAACAGAAAATGCATGCATGGAAGGAAATGTTTTTCCCAAATCTATAGGAATTCGAGGGATGTGGTTGTCCCGCTCTACTCTGCGCTGGTGCGGCCTCACCTCGAGTACTGTGTGCAGTTCTGGGCACCACAGTACAAAAAGGACATGAAACTGTTGGAGAGTGTACAGAGGAGGGCGATGAAGATGGTGAAGGGCCTAGAGGGGAAGACGTATGAGGAGCGTCTGAGGTCACTGGGCCTGTTCAGCCTGGAGAAGAGGAGGCTGAGGGGGGAACCTCATCGCGGTCTACAACTTCTTCGCGAGGGGGAGTGGAGAGGCAGGTGCCGACCTGTTCTCTTTAGTCACCAGTGATAGGACCCACAGGAATGGTGTTAAGCTGAGACAGGGGAGGTTTAGGCTGGGTATCAGGAAGAGGTTCTTCACTGAGAGGGTGGTCGCACACTGGAACAGGCTCCCCAGTGAAGTAGTCACTGCACCAAGCCTGTCTGAATTTAAGAAGCGATTGGACTGTGCACTTAGTCACATGGTCTAAAATTTTGGGCAGACCTGTGCGGTGCCAGGAGTTGGACTTGATGATCCTTACGGGTCCCTTCTAACTCGGGATATTCTGTGATTCTATGATTCTACGATTTGTCACAGCCTCGTCCCACATTTGGGGATGTTCTAATTTAGTTCCAAGGTTTGGAGAAAGATTCAGGTGGGAAGCTTCCATTTCCTCTGCTGAAATGAACCCCCATCCCTCTCCATCATCACAAATGAACCAGTGAATTTGCAGCACTTTTGTTTTCCTTCCCAATCTGTAGTTTGACCTAGGTAAGTAGTGCTCTAAACAGGATATAACATCTGGGTGGTCATGACCCCCTGAAATGCCCGTTGATGATCAGGGTATTTTCATGGTCCAGAAATACTGTTCTTACCCAAAAAAGAGTTGGGTATCAGCTGACCTCTGTTCCAGTGTGAACCACAGGCAGCCCAGGGCTCGTGTCCCAGTGTATGACAGCAGTACGTGTCGGAGTGAGGCTGACGCATCCTGTCCTGTGTGGGAGACCTCCCACCACAGCCCATCGGGATCTCACAGCCCCTGGAGCGGAGCTGGCAGGAGGTGCTGCTCGGGAGGCTGGCTCCAAACCACAGATGGCCAAGGGACAGACTCCTGTCTGGGTGTTTCCTGATTTCCTTGGCCTTGTTGGCTGATGGTCACATTGCGTCTCCTTGGCTCTTGAGCAATGTCTGCTTCCATCTGCATGTTCAAAGATCTTTACCTTTCCCAAAAGCGTGTCAGATGCAAGAGAGTCTTTTCCTGTTCCGTAGAGGGAACAACTTCTTAGCTTGCTTTGAACTTGAAGGCTCTCTGCTCCTTTTGCAACGCGTGTGTAACACCTGCTATTGGCTGGGTTGGGTTTGTGCCCCTACCTGCCGCCCTGGTTCTGAGATCTGCGCCTCCACGAACCTTTGGTTCATTCTGGGTCTATCTGGAGTAGGGAAAGTCTGTGCAGCTGGACTCGTGCCAAAGCAGTTCATCAATCCGTAATGTTTTCAAGAAAGTTTTATTTTGCCGCTGTGTCTACTAAAGAGTTGAAGGCTGCCCTGGCAGCGGATCAAAACCTGTGTTATTTGGTACTCTACTGACTTCATAAGGGTTTGCAGCATGGACTCAATTAAGTCTGAAAAATCAGGAAGGTGTGTCTTTCTGGCCTTTACATTAAATCCATACCGTGTCTCAAGTATTCTGGAGTTGAACATATGCCATGTTTTGAAGCCAGTGTATTCGAAGGCCCACGAAGAGAAGTGCTACGCTCCATACCATACATCTCCTGGAAACAACCTTCTGCTGCTGTAAAAGACGCTAGTAGGTACTTCCACTAATAGAGCACATAAAGGTGAATCTTAAAAGCAAGGGCAAAGAATGGTAGCGTACTGTTATTTATCATTGAGTAACATTGCACAACTCTCCGTCTTCATTTCATTGGAACGCTGACTGGGTGTTGAAAGACATAATAAAAACAATCAGTATATTCTCATTTTTCTGTGTGAAAAGATGAAGTCATGGCATATGGTCAGCTCACCAGTGCTGTTAATAATAAACCACAGATAATTAAGCACTGATTTATTCCTCTACGTAAGTGAAACAAATTGCTTTAACGGCTTTTGCTGAGGACCATCTAGTCAGATGGATTATGTATAGGAAGTTCAAACTAAAAATTATTAGAGATCATATTTCAGCATGCTGGAGGTTTATGGTAGAAACAATTAGAAACCTAACAGAATGTGTCCTGTATTCTCTTTGATGGAAAATCAGATATTAATCTGGGGAAAAGTCTAATTCTCAACACAGCTGCTCCCCTAGCTCTAATGCTGCAGCTTTAGGCTGGGAAAAAAAATGGAAACATGTTTAAAAAATTGATCATAGCTTATAATAGCAATAATCACCTTGAAATTGGTTGTTACTACAGTTAATGAACAGAGTATTAGAGCATAAAACGCCCTCAGATTCCCTCAGGCTATTAACTAACGAGCTGGTTGTTCACTGCTGGTCAGATAGTATCTTTATTTGGTGGCTGGCTGTCAAAGGCGTGGAGCATGTCCTGGGCAAGGTGCTTACAGGGTTGCAGTGGCAGGAACCTCAGGCTGATCTTCCTATAACTGTCCTCCAGTTCCTCTGGAGCATCGTTACCCCTGCAGGTGAAAGCCTTTTCCCCAAAATGAAGCGGAGCAGCCTGTGGCAGAGCACTGGGGGGCTCAGGCAGGCCCTGGGGCTCCTGCAAGCACAAGCAGCGCTGTGGTCACCCCAGCACAGGCGTTTGGCTTGGCTGGCTGGGACTGAGAGAAGTCTTCTCTTTCTAGAAACGCTTCCTGGCATGTCTTGCTTGTTGGCACCAGCAGTGTGTTGTGGCAGCAGCAAGGATGGCACAAAATGGAAAGCCTCAAGTAGGATGCAGAGAGAGAGTGGCTTCCAGGCTTTGCCCCTGAACATGTGCAGCAATAGGTGTGGTCCACAAGAGCAAGCTCCAGCTTTGTAGAGCTTTTCACTGTCTCTGTGGCTGTATTTTTGCTTCGTGTGTTTTGCCTTCGTCGTTCATGCGTCTCCTGTTCAAGCTGAACAGATCACCAGGTCATGACACAAACCTTTGCAAATTGTCTCGTCTTTGAGTAAGAAAATTTGCAGAAAGATGTGGAATAATTTGGTTTATCATACTTAGCTTTGTGTAATCTATGTTTCTTTTTTGTATTGCTCACACAGTTCTTGACAAAATCCCTTCCAATGTGGAGATGCTCCCTCAGTTTGGATGCTCATTGCTAACTGAGCTGTAAAGTAGTCAGGGGCTAATAAAATGATATCACAGGAACTGCCTCCGTTCACCTAAAGATTTGGTGTTGTCTGCTGGGGTTTTCTGGTCTTCATAAATTCATAGTTTAGTAGTCAAAGCTTTGGTGTCTTTGGAAAACTTAATGTCAGAGAGCATTTATGACTAACCTGGTGTCTTGATCCCAGGAGTCTGAAGTAATAGGAGCAAATTTCACTATTGCACATGGCTATATTTAGGTATTTTTTCAGCACTGTTGGGGCCCTTGTTCCTAGAGAAATAGCTCTTAACCAGAACGAGTTGAAATTTGTGACAGCAAATTTTTTCCCGTGACATGTGATGTGTCCTCGACATTAAAAATACATATGGAAAAAAGTGGGTGACTTTGATTAAATTTCTGAGTCTTCGATGGGAAAGGTTAAAACAAAACATTTTTTCTTGACTAATACCTGGCTTATAGCACTAGAGAGATTTGTTGTGCAGACCACCACAAGCTTTTTATGGGGCTTAAAAGCAGTTTATATCATGCTGCAACTTCAAATATAATTATGCTAGCTCAGAAAATGCTTTGCAGACATAAAACTCCATGCGTCAGCCCATAGTTTCTGATGTCTTAGGTGCAAGAAAGACTGGCTGCTTCGACAAGGTATTTCTAGCCCTTGCTCTGAAAGTCGGCTTGTTTCCAGTTTGCAAATACTCTGCAGTCTGTTGTGACCTTTTAAACTTTTCTAATCAAATTGTAGAGAGGCACCTTGCTGAATATAATCTCCGTAGAGTGGAAGACTTAAAATAGCATGGCTTTTATTTTTCTTCTTTGTTTTTTTTTTTTTTTTTTTTTCAATTTCTGGCATGAGATAACTTAATTTTCCACGATAGCATCAAGCACTCTTTTCTCTGCCATCCTGGGCCGTACTATCCTGCAGGGTCTGCAGGACCTGGAGCTGTGGGGATGGCCCCATGGCTGGGAGGAGCTGTGGGGTCACTCCACGTGGCACTTGGCTGGGGGAAAGCTGTGGGGCTCAGTCCCAGGGCACCTGGCTGGGGCCGGTGCCAGTGAGATGGGACACAGCGATGGGGCAGGGCCAGGGGAAGAGATGCACTCAGTCCATCCCTAGCAGGGCCAGGTGGTTACTAGTCACAGGTGAGGCCCACCAGGGCAGTTAAGGCCCCTTAGTGCAATTAGGAGGCTCACACTGTGCTGGGGGTTTTGTTTGGCCTGGGTCTCTTTCTTGGGGAAGTTCCATCTATATTTAAAAAAAGGAGATTTGCTTTTCTAGAGAGAGAGAAGGATATCTCTGGGTGTGCTGAGGGTAGGTATGTAGAGGGGCCTGTTTTTAGGTCCTTCTCTGTGATCTATTTAAATTTTGATGTTATACTATTGTCATTAATAATGTCATTTGAGGACAGTGAGGATAATCTTTCTACCTTTCTCTGTTTTATTATGATGCAGATGGAGAAGTGAGAGATGGGCTGAAATCTCCGTGGGTGAAAGTGAGGCTGTGACCCCAACCTGGTGCCACCTCGCTAGTTGTCCTGGGCTGCAAAAGAAGAACAATCATCCCTGGTGAGTCTGGATCTTCTTTATGCCCTGCTTTCATTTCTTCAAGGGAAATGTCAAGTGAAATGGTGTGGGTTTTTCGGAAGTCTGGTTTTGTTGGCTCAGTGAGATAAAAGTTAAATCCATTCAAATTCAATTCAGCCTGAACTGAAGGGTTTTTCTTTTTTTACTTTACTTTTCATTCAGTTGCCAAATTGAAAATAAATGATTCACGCAGCACTACCTGACAGCTTGTTGGAGAAATAGTCTTCTGAAAAATGCAAAAGTGTGTTTTGTAAAAGAACTGTGGTTTGCTCTGTGGAAGACAAAACACTTCATCCAGAATTGAATGAAAACTCTGGGAGGATGGCAGTAATTTTAATAGGTTTTATCCCAAATCCTGTAACATTTTCTCTGTAGGTGTAGCTACTCATACTACCTAATTAGCTCACTGTGCTGATCTAAATGCCCAGACTCAAATGCCGTTGAAAGTATAATGACGTTGTTAAAATGTAAACAGGATTTTCTGTTTCTGTATTATAGATTACCTGAAACTTCAGCTAAATAGGTCATTCAGTTTCTGCTGTGCTGTGCTTGGGGTGATGCAGTTTGCTGTAATAGGAAATGAAGTGTGTTCTACTTAATCACAGCTCAGTTGTGGGGACAGATCAAGTCTTGTTTGTTTAAAACCATGGTTATTAGTGAACAAAACTATTGTAATTAAAACTTTTCAAGAGAACTGGGTCTGACAGTCAAAGTGCAGGGAAAAAAAATCTGCCTTCTGACTTAAGGTAAGTTTGGCAAGTGTTCCAAAACCAAAGTGGAAGCCTGTTCAGGGCAACTGATCTTTCTGATTATCACATTTTGATCCAGAGAACAAAACAAGAGTACCAAGCATCTACAGAAAAAGTCACATGGAGGAAAAAAAACAAAAACAAACAAACAAAAAAACCATCCACTTAAAGGGCTGAATTTACTTCCAGTTTTAATTTTGAGTAAGAATTCCCTTTGCAAATAGCCTGATTACTTCAGTACCTTTGTAGCCAAAGGATACTTCAGTGCAAGCAAGGCTGGTTGATCTTGCCTCCAAATAAACTTGGTTTTGGTTTAGCAATCCCATTTCTTACTGTAAGTACCGCAGAGGGTTTTTTCTGATGGTGTTGAAAAATCAAGAAACACCTTTGTTTCTCCAGATCTTTAATACAATGCTAAGAAAACCTTGCAATGTAGCAGTTGTTACATCTTCTCATCTCCTCAAGTATAACGAGCTGCCATTTTACTACTTTGCTGTTTCCTCTGCTGTCTGCAAGGAGATATCTTCTTGAAAGGTTCCTGAAACCTGGAGGGTGAGGGGAAACAACTAAAATCCTGAGAAACTGTATTTACACTTTTGTTTCAGCACCATAAAGGTGTGTCTCTTAGTCACTTTATTAAGGAAGCAGCTTTCTGGGAAGAACTGGTAGCACAAGAAATGACATCACAGGTCAGAAAGGAAATCCAGGAATTGGAATAGAGAAACAGCAGGGGCCTCAGTTGCAGGTAAGGAGATAAGAAAGCTGGGAGAAGTTTGAGTCTCTCTAAGCTATGCAGAATAGAACTGAGAGAGAAAGAGACAAAAAGGAGGTTAATACGAGCGTTATTTTAGAAATGTTTTCCCCTGTGAAGTTTAAAACCCTGCCTCGACTCTGTGTGGCATGCATCTTAGTTGGAGTGGGTGAATGGTAGGCTGGAAAATCTTCAAGTTTTTGACGAGAGGCTCATGGTGAGATGTAGAGCTCAGGTTGCAAAATAAGAGTGAGGCTTTGAAAAGACAGCATGCTGAAATTCATGTAAAAGTCTACTCTTTAAGCTCACTTTAGGAAACCAGAGGTGTCAAAACGGTTGTTAGTTCTTCTTTGACCTTCATTGCAATAGTTCTGTATTCTGGCTTAGACAAAAGCCTAATTCCCCCATCGGCTCTGTTTTGGGAAAATGAGAAATTGAATGAAATCCCATTGTTGAGTCTTATTACAGCTCTGCTGTTCAAGAACCCTGATGTTAGCAGTGCTTTTTTCAAACTGCTCTGTGAGTATTTTTCTTCCCCAGTCACTTTCTTCTTTTTCTTGGGTCTGTTTCCAGCTGAGTTTCATTGTGTTTTCACTGGAGTTTTTGGCTGAGTACCACTCCTACTTACCCAGCCCTTACAGTAGCATAGTTTAGTTAACTCCTGCTTTGTGCTTTGTCCTCTGTACAGTATGTGGTTCATACGTACATCCTCTCAAGAGACCTACCTGTGTGAGTCTGTTTGTACAAGCGGCTTTGTGATTCTGTACATGCTATTGAGTGTCTGTAGCTGATAGTAGCAAAAGCAAACCAGTGGGGTGTGTTGGTGGAAGTACAGACTGTATTAAAAGTAGCTGCTTCAGAGAAACTGCAGGTTCATATTAAACTCTTAAAGTAACTGTTCTCCTGGAACACTCCATTTCTTCCTGTAGTGGGGTTTAGATTTGTACTTTAATTTAAATTTCTGCCCATAAATAGTTTATAAAAAGTTAATAATTAAAAAGTGCTACAGGTATAAACAGCCTGGCCTGCAGCATAAACTCTACACAGATCTGAGAATGAAGTAACCATCTACACAGACATACCTTGCGTTTGAATGGCTTGCCGTCGTGTTTTGGACTGACTCACCTCTCTGCCTTACCTTCCATGCCTCTTCAAAAAACTGACACGTGGCCATACGGCCATAATGGACAAATTGCTCCAGGTGGATGACAGACATGGCAAGCAGCTTTTTTGTTTTATTTTTTTTTTACTTCTATTAGTTTAATTATCAAGAGAGACTCAGCTCAGAGCTTAATTAAATCTGAACTTTCTCACCTGAGTCATGTCCAGTAGGGAAATGTAACATGTACTGTTAAAATCATGCCTGACTCTTAGGCATGTTGCATGCATTATAGTGGTTCAACACCTTTACAGCCTGTTCAGGGTCATTATGAGAAAACAACCTACTCATCAGATCCGCTCACTTATGCATGGTGTTGACAACCCTTATGGAACTACTCCATGGATTTGGATGAGGGAAGTCACAAACAATTACAGAATCACCTAGGTTGGAAGAGACCTCCAAGATCTCCGAGTCCAACCTCTGACCTAACACTAACAAGTCCTTCACTAAACCATATCACTAAGCTCTACATCTAAATGTCTTTTAAAGACCTCCAAGGATGGTGACTCAACCACTTCCCTGGGCAGCCCATTCCAGTGCCTAACAACCCTTTCAGTAAAGAAGTTCTTCCTAATATCCAACCTAAACCTCCCCTGGTGCAACTTTAACCCATTTCCCCGCCTCCCCCCTCCCCCCCAAACAGAACAAAACAAAAAAAAGAAGCACTCACACAACCCCTGAGAATTGGCAAGAGTTGTTTATTGCCAGGACATCTTGCAGGTAAGCCTGCGGGATGTCCGTGATGTTGGGTGGCTCCAAGCTAATGCTTGCGATGGAGCCTGAGCAATGAGTAGGGGGCTCACCAGACACTCCTGCAATGCTGCTGGTGCTCTTGGATGGCAGAGCACAAAGACATGCCGCAGTAGTCCCAGGTATGTTCTGGCCGAGGTGGATCCACTTCCATCTGTTCCTCCACATCTGGTGGATCCAGCTCCATGGTGTTGGGCAGAAGGCTAAGCCAGTCTTTGCCCAGGACTGCCCAAACGGGATGCCTTCTGTCCGGAACGTTCTCGGGCCAGGGTGCCGAACGAGGGGGTCGTCCAGTCCCACGCCTTGGTCCTATGCCACTGTCAGGTTGATCTTGATGCATGGGTCTGACGCTGCCCTCTGGCTTATGGCCATTACTGGGTCCTGCGCTGTGCTCTGGACTATTGGCATGCCTCTGCTCCCCGCGGCTGTCTGCCCGATGCTCCCGCCTTCGCCCCACATCACCGTTGCTCCTATGGTAAGGCCCAGGCCCCCTGTTGCTGGGTGTTTGAGGGGCCGGCCTGTTCCCCGCATTGTTGCGGTGCCAATGGTATTGCCTGTATCTGTCTGTGGGCTGGGCGCCAGAAGTCCCCTGGGCACTGGTGTCTCTTGTGCCACCGGCGCTATCCCTCCGCCCACGACACATCTCCTTCTGCTCAGGTGCATTCCTTCTTGGTGCTTCACCAGACGGCATTGCTGTCCTCGCACACCAAGGAGGCCTGCTGCTCGCCTTGCTCTTCTAGTCTTCCTCCTGCCGCACAGGCCGGCAGTCAGAGGGCCGAGATGCTCAGCGAATGGTGGGCCACCTGCAGGGGGCCTGTTTTATAGGGCCCGCAGCAATGGCGGGGCAGTGGTGGCCACGGTGACCTCAGCAAGCCTCTGTGGTGGAGCGGCCAAAGGTGGCTGTGTTGGGACTGGCCTGGAAGATGCACTCACGTGGACAAGGAGGAGGGCTGGGGGGGCTGAGGGCCACTTTTCTGGGGCTGGCTCCCGCATGCCTTTTGGCTTGCCAGAGAGAAAGGCTGCCCCTCGGCCACAGGGACTGCCCTGCACCTCCCATCCTTTTTTTCCCTGGGTTTATTTTTAACACTGTTTTTTTTAGGTGACTTCATTCTATTCTTTTTTAGGTAATTTCATTCTATTATTTACAAGAACAGAAAAGAACAGAAGCAGGGTGCATCTTCAGCCCTAACTCCCGTGTATGCTTTGTGCTCCGAGTGAAGAATTTCTTCCTCACGTCATATCTAATCTAAATCTCCCCTCCATTTGTTCAAAGCCATTATTCCTGGTTCCATGGCTACACCCCCTGATAGAGTCCCTCTCCAGCTTTCTTCTAGGCCACTTTTATGGGTAAGGTTAGGTGGCAAAAATGCAGGACCTGGCAAACTGCAGCCTTATCTACCTTGTTCCACACATTCCACATGATGTTTTCCAGCTCAGGCTTTAGCCTCTGATCACTGTAACACAGAATCATTAGGGTTGGAAAAGACCTTCAAGATCATCTGGTCCAACCATGACCCTGCTACCGATGTCACCCACTAAACCACGTCCCTATGCACCACGTCCAACCTTTCCTTGAACACCCCCCAGGTACGGTGACGCCACCACTTCCCTGGGATGGGAGGGGTACCGGCTGCTCGGGGATAGGCTGGGCATCTGCCTCTTTCTTCATTTTCTACACGACAACCACAGGCTCACCAATTCTGCTCTGGCAGTTCTTCACTCTTCCTTCTAAATGGGTTCTGCTGTGCCATGCTCATGTTTGTCTCTACTTAAGGAACCTCCAAATCATTGCAAGGCAGACCCTATATCAGTCCATTAAACCAGCAAGTATGCCTTTCATCTTTTTTCTCCCCTATAGATCTGGTGACTTTATCTCCTCTTACTTTACAACCATCAGGCTCTTTTCCTTGTTAATAAGTTTGCACTAATACCTACTGGAGGGACTCCCATGTCATTCAGACTTGTAAAAATGTTCACCCTAGATTTTGGCCTGTAGCTATGGCGCTGGAAATGAAAAGGATATACGTGACACTGTTGGTAGCACAGGAGCAAGAAAACGGCAATAGTCTATAATAATTGTTCCCTCTCAGGAGCAGGACTCGCCATTTCAGTGGAATTTAGTAAGTTGCAAACAATGCCTTAATTAGAGTCAGCAGAAGTTAAAGATTTGAAAGAGACAGCCTCTAACTTTTTAAGAGGCCTGAAGCACCTAATTAATATTCTTTGAAGAATCAATATTAATGTTTCAATTTGTCTTTTAGCTGAACATAATATAGTTTAAAACCGCAAATGTTCTGTGCACCTCACAATTTCTTTAATTGAGGAACTTTTGCACCCTGCTTGGTCCAGGACTGGACTTTGAGTCCCACAAATGCTGGTGCAGCTCTTGTGCTTGGTGTAATTATGCATTTGGCCAACAAGTGGGGAAGTTCTGCTACTCCCTCAGACAGTAATTGTCTTCAATCTCCACGTTTTGAAGTCTTAACTAACGATCCCTAAGATGGACTTCTCCCCAACCTCGTTAACTAATTAAACAACTGAAAATAAAGAGTTTTTCAGGCTGCAGAATATTGCTGAGAGGGCCTTTAGTGTAAACATTAGCATTTCTGTGGAATCCATAACCATTAGAAAACAGAAGCACGATGCCCCAGACAGCCCTGGCTTTATCCTTTCAGCATGCTCTGCTGCTACATGTTAGGAGATTTTATAGGGTGCCTCTCCCTGCTGACGTCCCCTGTGCCCCTGGGATGTCACACGTTGCTGCTTGCAGCTCTTCATTTCTCTGGGTCAGGTTCTGCAGCAAGAGCTGTGGCAAAAGAGGCAGGAGTGTCGCTGGCACCTTGCTGCTCTGCTGCAGCTTTACTGCACCTTGTTGGTAAGCCTGGCTGCCTCAGGTCTTGATAGAGACTTCTTTGTCTTCCTCTCGTTGGCAGGAAGAGCAGGAAATCAAGGGTTTCTTCCAAAGTTGTATTGACAGCTAGGACTCTGAAGTGCAGTTCCTCCAGCATTTCCTAACAGTTGAATATCTATAGGTGAGCTCCTTCCCTTTATAAAGGGCTGATTGTCCAAGGGCCCTGTAGCTACATCCCTCTTTTATTTCCAAAATAAGCTTTACACAACTCAATCCATGTGTGGTGCTAAACCTAAAAAACAAGTGCTCTTGGGACTGAAGGCCCTGTGCTCCAAGTCACCGGGTGTCTCGCTGTTAGCACAACGGGGCGTTGCAGGACAGACGCGTGTTTGACACGTCGCGTCAGTGCTGATGTTACGGGTGGTGGTTGTGTTGGGTCCTCGCAGTTTGCACAGCCAGGGCTGGCACCAGGCCCGCTCAGCACTACAGGTCTCCAGGGCAGTGGGACAGCGATGCCAACAGCTGTTGCTGTAGATGACGTCCTCCAGGGAGACTGTGAGACCTGGCGAGGCCCTTGGCCATGGGTAGCCCCTCTGTCTGCCTCCTCTGTCACGCTGCCAGGACTGTCCCACCAGTGGGAGTGCGCAGAAGCAATAACGTCACAGGGACCAGGACCACAGGGACCTCATGTCCCGTCTACCAGGTGGCTGTGTTACTTTTTCTTGGCAGGGTGGTGTGGATTTTAGCTGTTGCGCTCTGTGTGGTAAAATTCAGTTTTCCCCTCCCTGAGGAAAATTCTGGAGTGAAAACTAGCTTCTATCTCTTCTTGCTTTCATCTTTGTCAGCTTTCTGTGACTTGCCTTTTTACATCACAGTGCATTAGGAATTTGTTGTGTGTTTTATGAACCAGGAACGCATTAGTCCGTTTCTTGATGTGCTGTGGCTTCTAATTAGCAAAAGAATTACATTAACGTTATCCTGGGGAATCAACCAGCAGTCTTGAGGAGGAGATGCTGCTGATATTGGACTTACTGTCTGATCATTTCACTGAAAATGTGAACATTAAGTACCTTAACGGGGAATGTCCTACAAAAGATGTCATTGCTGATACCTTAATACTTTGACGAGAATAAGAATAGGGTGCACTTCTTCCTCTGGGGAGGTCTCGCAGAACAGCACGTTGTCAGACACTGAAAATCTGCCAGAGGGGAAAGGTGAGGAAGCAATAACATCATTAGAACGTTACCACGTTTAGGGGGACAGAACACTGGGGGAAACATTTGTGGGAGGGATGTCCAGCAGAGCGTGCTATGTTGCATGTCACTTTCCTGGGCTCCGCTGAAGGTCTGAAAATGGTGCGAACACGGCTGGAGCTGCCAGTGGCACGTGGTGTTTTGACAGTGATGTAGAGAGTGACTGATTCACATATCTAAGAAGGGCTAAATGCAAAGCTAAGTTAACACAAAAATGCTGTGGTTTTTACCCTCCCTAGAGCTGGCAGCCCCTCTTGAGTAAATTTTTTTTTTTGGTTGGTGCCAGACACATCTGAAAAATAGTGTAGAGTGACTTAGATGAGTTTGGAGCAGGTAAGGCCAAACTTTGAGTAATTGGTGTGGACAGATAGAGAATGAGCTGAGTTGCAAAACACAGAATTGTGGAGTCCCTCACAATTTGCTTTGCTCAAACTGACCCTGTGTTTGGAAAAGTAGCACCCTTATCCCTGGGGAACACAACAGCTTTGAGGCAACTTTGAAGCAGAGAATGCTCATTTAAAGCACCAAAACAACTGCCTTGAGCAAATGAGGTATGCCAGGCTTTGCAGTAACAGTTGTGGATCTAAGCCTAATTTTATTACAGCTGCTGGAAAGCTGTGGGCCAGCCCTGCTCCCCGCCAGGCAAGGAAGAAACGGATTTTGGTTTGGTCAGTGGGGTGAAGGGTGAAGGAGAAAGTCTGCACCTTGCCCACACGGATCTCTGCCAGTCCTCTCCTGCATGCATGCCTGAGGCTGTCTGCAGAAATTGCAGCCCTGCTTGTGTACATTTTCCTACTTATTTCTGTTCCAATGCAGCTTGGTTGAGAATCTTTTTGTATTTATCTGTAAGCTGCAGAGCCAAAATCATAAGCTTTAAATAAAAGGTCACTTTTTATTTACATGCACTTTACAAGCGTGCTGTTATAGGATGTAATAGCTCTTTGGACGTTAACTTTTATTTATGCTTAGCTTTGATGTAGCCATATGCAAAACACTGGAAATGCAGTAGGGGAAGCAGAAAGGCTGAGTGAAAAATAGCCATAAGGCTGAGCAGGGCACTTAGCTTTAGAAAATGCCATTTTAAGGAATGGTAAATATTGGAAGTTGCCTCCCTGTTGAAGGGTCTCTAGAGAAATTGTGAACAAAATTAGTGCACCTGAATGCGCTACTAGTCCTATAACTCAGTGATCCTAACTTTTATTAAAGTTGTTGTTTTTTTTGTGTGTTTGTTTTACCATGACAAACTCCTTTTTAGGAAGGAAGGTGGGTTTAGGGTACATCTCCAGTACTTTTGATGTTTGTTAACATCTTTTCTTCGTTCATCTGTATGTAATACTAACCAAGGATTAGGCTGTTCAGTGCCATAAAGCGGTGACAACTAAGACGAGAGTGATCGTACTGAATCAGGCCCAAAGGTTTGTGTAACTAATTATGCATTTGGTGTCAGGCCTTGACAGATAACTGTGAAGAAATAAAAGAATCGAGCATAAATCTTGAACTGCACATCCCATGAAAAAGTAAACAGCAGAATTCATAACTTTGTTTTGAGCAATTGTTATCTGTTTTACTATTATTTATACACACACACACATATTTTATAAAGGCAGTACTAAGAAGCATGCTGAGGACAGCTTTGATTATGCTCAGCTCGTGAAGGCTGTAGCATTGACAGAATTGGCTCCCGAGCCAGGGTCAGATTTTCAGTGATACAAATCCTTGTGGTTCCACTGACTGGAGAAAGCTGTGTTGATCTGTTTGGGTCAAGGATGTAGCCTGTAACTTTTATGCCATTACAGCTTATCTAAGTTTTCTATTACTCCTCGTTGGGTTTTATGGCAATGTTTTTGTAATTACACAGATCCTCAGGGTAAGCTCCAATCTGATAAGCCTTTTTAATGGGTTTTGAGTTCTGAATTCCCCTGTAGCCTTTCTTATGGGGCAGTAAAGTCCATACTTGGTAATAAACAACTGAGTCACTCAAAGGGGACACAAACACTTTAAAATACATTATTCTTTCACATTGTTCTTTGAACTCAGTCTCAACTTCTTGACTCTTTACTCATAGCAAAGATTGTGCTTGCTCGTTGAAATCCGTTTTTTGCCTTGCAGTCTGTACCCCTCTTTGGGCAACCCGGCGGAGAGAGCGCTCAGTCTTTCAGGCTGCCAGAGCACTTCATGTTGGGGCTCGGGGGGCTTTGTTGGGCTGCCCTTCTCCAACCACAAACTGTCAGGCAGAACTCACTTCCATCAACGGAGAACTCGGCAAAATAGGGGGCCACGGAAATGAGAGGTGGAAGAGGCTTACTGAAAACCATCTCTTGTGCTCCTCGCAGATGCGGGACTCTACCATGCTGTAATTCTCTCTTCATTCTTTGTCTAGGTAATTTCAGAAAGACTCGATCAATAGGGCTCAGCCATTTCCCTTGGGAGATTATTCCACTGCCTAATATACCTACTTTTGCTAAATGTTTCCAGATATCCATCTCTCCCCCCGCCCTCTTGTGCTCAGTTTCATCCCATCACTTCTGGTTAGTTATACTTCCTTGAGCCACCTGATAGAAAATCTTTCCCATTCACAGGAAAAAAAAAATCTTTCTTCTTTAGAAGGCAGAATGCAGCGCTTGACTTAAGATGAGGCTTATCCCTTTCCAAGTATGTAAGGAAATTCTTTTCTTTCCCATTTTCTGGCAAGAGATGAGGAGTGTTAATAGCTGGAGATGCTTCATGCAAACTTCCTGAATAATGTCTGTAGATTACTGTACGTACGGGATTCTGCTGTACCATTAGGTAGTTACAGAACAGTAATGAGTACAGCCTGGACAGTACCTTAATAGGTCTTCACCCTTTAACCTTTTGCAAGGTTGATCTATATCTCTGTCAGTCCTGCAATGGAAGCCCATGGACACCAGCCTAATTTCATTAGTCACTGATTTTTTTTTTTTAGAGTATTCTACCAAATGCTCTTGAGCATCCGGACAAGATGAATGTGAATTCAGTTGTACCCCTTCAGCATGCAGGGCAGTTTGTCCTCTCCCAGGGCAAAGCCTGCTGTACGAGGGGTGCTCGTTTCCTCCACAGAGATTTTAGTCTTAGAATAATGAGTGTTGGCCAAACACTGAAATGCACTGAGTTGGCTACAATTTCAGACTTTGTTGCTGGGAGTGATTGGCTGCTGTCTTTTTATTATTATTATTTTGCAGCTACTAGTTAATAAAGCTCACCTTGAAGGAAATCTACCAAGACAGGGGATGTTCTGTGTATCTTTGTTTGTTTTAAATATAGCTGCTTGTTTTTATTTTCATTGCTGGAAAACTTCTATAAGACACCACAGATCTGTTGAGATATCTTCAGGCAGTGCCCAAGATATCCAAGATCATGGGGGGAAGCTTTGTGTAGATTTTTTTTTTTTTTTCCTCCCAGAACTCTTATGAATATCAAATATACAAACAGCTTTCAACACAATACTGATGTCTGCTTTGTATATCATCTAGGGTTATTTAGTGGAGTGACCATCTGTGTCAAGAGTTATAATGGGGTGGTGGAGATGGAGAACAACACAGTAGGATTTATATACAGCTGCTGGGCAAGAAGATGGTGCAGTCTTCTCCTGGGACTGTGTGGGCCTCAATGTTACCCTGAAACCAGATGGCTAATGCTTGCCTTACTGTCCAGTGTCATTTCTCCTCTGTTCATCCTTGATGTGGCTCCTGTGCTGCCCTTTGTTGCAGGTTGGCTTTGTGTGGATATTCTGGTGCACTGAAGTGCTGGCTGCTGCCTCCCTGCGGTGGGGCTGCCTGGGTTTGTTTCTGCGCTCCGATCCCAGAAGCGGGGACTGAGCTGTGCTGGTAATGCTGCTATTTTCTCACCCACTTTTGAGTGTCTTGATTTAGTCTGACCTTGCCACAGGGTAGCCTCTGCGGTTGGGAAGTCTTGCAGGCTCTTATTGTTGGACACTTTGCAGCTTTTGGCTGCTGGAAGCTAAGGAGTTGAGAGGATTTGGGTAGCTTTGAGGTGGTGTGGCAGATGCATGGTGGTCTTGCATGCATCAGTGTATGATACTTCATGTAAATGAAGCTGATAAGTAATCAGGTTTTGGGTGCAGCTCTCTGAGTATGTTATGTTTTGACTGAACAGTGGTAAGGAATCACATTGTGTTTTTTTCCTACATATGAGTGCTTTCTGCTTTTGTAGAGAATCATTTAAACCTACCAACACTGACTTACTCAAATCATACTGGTGAAATTATTGAGATCTATCTTATTTTCCTCCAGTCTGGCTCCCCTTTCTCCTTTCTGTGCTTCTCCCTTTTATGTAAGAGTCAAGAGGAATGACCTCTGGGAGGAAGAGTATGTCCTAGGAGATGCACTTTATGTACTTAATCATCCTTGGAACTTTCCTTTTGCTAAAGGACTAAAGTGACAGCCTTTAGAGAATAATTATATGAAACACCATGTGTGAGCAAAGTGTGAAATGTCTCCAGTACCAACCAAAGCTATAGATATTTTTATTAAATATTAATGCCATGCATTTATGAAGGGTTTGCCAAGCAGATGTTAAGCTGGTCTTTGTGGTAATTTAATTGAGCAAGGAACATTTCCTGCCATTTTTATCAAAGTCAGGCTTTACATGACATTTTAAACTAAAAATATAAAACTGAGAGAAAGAGAGAGAAAAAATAATTAATAATCAGTTTCCATTCATGACTATCTGTTAATATTTCCCCTCAGAGGATTTAATGTTTCTCCCGAATGTTTTTCTTGGAGGCCAACGTGAATCTGAGCTAACCTAGACTCTGTGCAAATTCTTCCACAGGGCCTCCATCTGGAGTCTGGCCCACTCCTGCGAACGCAGCTCTTGCTTTTCTACTTGTAAAGAGATGATGATGATAAAAGGAAAGCCTAAATTATTCTGAAGACTCTGGCCATGTGGGGCTCTGCAAATACCTGCAGATAGCTCCCTTCTCCCCTACTCGGGGCATTGCTTGATGTTTAAATATCACAGAGGGATCTTCCTGTACAAACACCTATAGATTGATTAAAACTTATGTTACACCCCTGCAGAATGAAGTGTTTTAATGAGATTTAGCATCATAAAGCATTTGATTATAAGCAACTCATTAGGCAAAAGTAAGTAAGAAAAATAATAAAATAAAAACGCAATTGAAATGTCTGTAGGTCAGGTGCAACATAATGAGCCCATTCATGAAATATCACTGAGGGCCCCCTCCTCACAAGTATGACATTATTTACATGGAAAAAGTGTGATCACACTTCTGCCTCGTGTGTGTTTTACATTTATGAAACTGTTTTTTCCCCAAACGTAAGTGGGCTTGTCTCAGTTCTGTTCCCCAGGGCCAACATCCGTGGTCGGGTGATCCCCGTGCTTCAGGTGACCGACTCTAGCTCCGGCAGAAGAAGGAAAAAATAGATCGTAATAAATCACAGTGCAGTAAAGCTGAGATGAAATGAAAAATCACCAGCTTGGTTTGCAGGTTTGACCTGTGTGCTTATAATGGCACTGGCTTCCCATCAGCTCTGGGAACTTCTGTAGGCACTTGTGAAATAGGTTCCAGCTGGTTAAAGGACCCGCACAAGTGCTGAGGCCCCAGCACCACACTTCTACCCACTCCGTGATGTGCTGTGCTCCTGCCACAGAGGAGGTATTGCAAACTACCTTGATGCGTTGGGTGCATAGGACCCTCTGGCAGGGTCATACTCAAGGCAGAGAAGGTGCTGGCTGTCTGCTCTAATGGGATGTTGAAGATCTGATCCAGCAAGGAATCATCGTGCTCACTTGGGACTTCTCTACCAGCTGGTCATGCAGTGCTTTAGACAGAAGAGCGAGGAGAGCAGATAAGGGGGGGAATTTCTCTGCTTTTACCTCCTAAAAACAAGTAGTTGGAATAAGCTTAAGGGTAAAGCAATAAACATGTCACCTTCCTTTGGCTTCTCCCGGTGTTAATGCTGGTTTGTGTGGATGTCCCCAGGATTGCCCACAAGGAGGGGAGAATTGGAGGGGGATGCAATTTTGCAGGCTTCTTCTGTGCCACTATTTACTGCTGATGTGGGAACGCAGCACGTGTTGACTGCCAGCGTCGTATTTAATAAGGTCTGTACCAAACCCAGCTGTTATACAGAAAACCTGGTATGTTATGCATGCAGCACAGAAACATGGAGTTTCCCATATTTCCTGGGGAATAAACGCAAAACTTCATTTTCTTGCAGTACATGTGCTCAGAGATAAAAATGCTCATTTCTCCTTAGCGCTCTATGCAAGAGACAGCATATCTTACATGCTCTGAATGGGGTTCTTGGTGAATTCTCCTACTAGATTGGTTCACGATCAATATGTCTGGTTGACAGGATAAGAATGAGAAAGCTATTTATCGGAGTTGGAAGCAGATCAAACTATTTATTATTATTTTGAAAGGAGGGGTGGCTTTACTTAGTTGACATGCTTATTGTCCACTTACCTTTTTCTACTCATTTGACGACAAGTCAGAGTGCTGAACAGCGTGACTGACAAACCTGAAAATAATAACGAAATGCTGCACAAATACCTGGTGTTCTGCTAAGTGGCAATTGACAGAGTTATTCCCCAAACTCTGCAAGCTGACTTTGAGTTCTCCATCGTGCCTGGCGTCTTTCCAGCTTCCCTCACACTTCTTTAATACCACTTGACTGTATTCATAGCAATGTCTGCAGAAAGTGCTCAGAGAGACTGCAGCACAATGGGAGCACTTTGTATTCTGTAGGAGTCTGCGTGCTGTAAAGAAGCAAAAAAAAAAAACAACACAAGGAAGGAGCAGGCAGAGCTACCGTGCATTGCGAATATCTGCTGACCTTTTCGGAGACCAAAGGCTCAGCTTGTAGCTCGAATCTTGGGTTCTGGAAGCGGTCAGCAGATGTTTTCCCAGCAGACTTTCTCTCTGCGAGCCTGGCTTTAAGTTGTGTGGCTAATGCTGAGTCAGCATCTTCAGTCCTGTGATGCTGTAGATTAAATGGGCTTAAAAACCCACAAAGTTGCAAGAAAGTGACTCGCCATTGTCTCTTCCAACCTTCCTGTTTTACAAGCACCTGGGATTAAAGGTTCTGCTGGCTCTGAAAGCTGAGCCGTTCCTTTTACCAGCAGAGCCATGTCAGTAGCAGGTGGAACTCCACATCTTTCGCTTTGCATGTCTTGTCACTTTTATTTTTATTTTTTCCTAGCAGAGTGGAAATGGCTTTAGGGAATGCAGTGCTTTATGGGCTTTAATGCAAAGCCTGGAGGATTTAGGGTTCTCTTAGTGGGGGTAGGACAGAATAAAAATGGGGTGTGAGGGGAGAGGATGTTAAACATCACGTGTTTTCCCATCTCTTTCTGAACTATAGCAAACTCCTGGAGGTTTTTCAGAAAGTGTAAGCCATTCATGCCTTGCTTGATCTTGTCAGTCTCTGGATAAGGAGGAGTTCTCAGTGCCTGTGTGTCCTGTGCCACAGGCCCTGTGTCCAGCTGTCCTGTCAGGTATGGCTTTCCAGCAGGAGGGAAGCTAGTATCAATTGTTTGGGAAATGCTGGGAAACGTATGGTGCATTTTGCTGTTCAGAGTTTATGCTTCCCATACGATGGGCACACAGCTCCCATTAACTTTTAATGAGACTTACGTGCACAAGGGGAGCATATAGGCCACATCATGAAGCTCTGGGCTTTTACTGTTCTGTGCTATAAGCTGTGATTAAATTAATACGTATCTGAACTGCCTACTTGAGTCCACCAGCTCCAATGTATTTTCCTGTAGTTATTTGACTGTATGCTGTCTGTTTTGCTCAGGAGGCCGTCGTGATGGGGAAGACATGCCAAACTCCTTGGCCAGAGGCTTGAGTCTGACTGAAAAAATGACGTGGGGTATTGAAAGGTAGTTAAAGGACACTGTATGCAACCCAAGAGACCATATGCAGTATGGGCGCTTGAAGATACAGGTCAGCATTTGTTATTTCTTGCCCTGGTCCATGACTCTAGTGCTTTGTTTCTGAGCAAAACTTACTGCTCAGACAATCCTTTTCAGCAAGGCACTGAAGAGTTAAACACTGAACCAAGGTATTGTATGAGAATATTGCTCTGTGAAGTGCTGGAGAACCTGGGGATTTGACACCAAGCTTCCAGCTTACAATGGATAGGCTATAGGTTCAGCATCACAAAATAAAGATCCTAAACAATGAGCATCTGTACCAGGGAGGTCAAGCTGACAGTGCCTGAATGTTGCTTGGGTTCAGAGGCCTGACCGGGCACAGGGAATCTAAAGCACGGGGCTGGAAGTGCAGGCTGGTGTCTGATTGCAGCAGATAGCTCAGCCAGGCCTGTAAAACAAGCCCTCGTGCACACACCGATGGGCTGCTGTAGGTTGCAGGATGCATGTAAATCAATGGTAAGTGTGTATTACGTGTCCCACCTTTGTCACAAGGGGGTATTTGTTCCAGGTTCTGTCTGAGAGTGTTAGTACAAACAGTAACGCCTCACGCACATTAGCGTTGGACATCTTCAGCTCGGTCCCAAGGCAGGATACACAAGCCCAAAGAGGGCTTGTATCTCTGCTGCGCTCTCTACTGCAGCCAGGACTGGGAATTGAGGGCCTGGCTTGAAGTATGACAGGGATAAAAACTAATTTCATTTTTTTTTAAATGGAAAAATACAGAGCCATTAATACAACTAATAAAGCAGATTAAAAAGGAACATTGGGTAAAGCTGAGAAACTGCCCTTTATTCCTTAGGGTAGCAGCTGTAATCATCCTCAGAATTAACATCAGTTTTGTTCTTCTTCTGGTAAGAAAATCCTAAGAGGGAGCGTCACCCTCTAAAACAACCATGAAGTGACCTTGGCGCAAGCTGTGTTCCTTGTCTCTTGCGTTATCTTGTGTGCTGATGGCTGTGTGTATGTTTGGGCAGATGCGTACTTCAGGATGTGTAAACTTCCCTTCTGAGCTGTTGGCAAGGGTAATCATGGGGTTAGGAATCCCTTTTGATGCAAGAAGGTGGTGGGGTTTTTTCTTCCCTTCTCAAGCAGAAATGGGACTTAATCTCATAAGTTACATTGCTCAGCTACTGAAGTTTAGACAAGATGTTAATGCTGGTAATTAGAAGATTAGCTAAATGAAAGTACGGATTAATAATAAGGAGGCGTTGTCCAGCTCTAGGCAAAGACTATGGTCTTCTAGAGTGGAAA